>NC_134277.1:63393689-63701189 GCF_949628215.1 Phalacrocorax aristotelis | reverse complement strand
TGCAGGCAATAAGCAGAACAAATGTTTACTGCTATAAACCATGATCTACCCTGAGACAACTTTACTCCTCCCTGACTGAAGGGAGAAGCTGCAGTGTTAGTACTTATGGCTTTCAGTGATTTTCTCCATATGCAGACTGCAGCAGGAGGGTTACTGCTCTAGCTAGCTCTAACCAAATCGCAAGGGTGGATGAGGCCAGAAATTTCTAGCCTTGCTTGGCATTCCTGTTACTTCAGAAATTATAAAAACAGCCAAGCAAGCTCACATTAAAAAAAGGACTAGTGAACACCCTCCTTAAAATCTTCCAGGATTTCTTCATAAACCACAAAAAAGAAAAAATAAGGCACAAATCCATTTTTTTCCCTGCAGAACATCACTAACTCCATCTGTTTAATATTTTTCAGTCTTTGAAGTAACATTTATGTGAGAGTACTGTGGTGCATAATCAATGCACAGTGCAACAGAAATGAAAAACCTGATTATTTTGAAGTACATTTACGCTTCAAGCTTATGTGCTGAAGAAAGATGCACTCTGCATGCTGCAAAACTGGCTGTAGTTCCAGTCTGTTCTTTACCCACTTAATCTCTGGTTGTTGACCTGGACACTGAAGAAAATAATGAAATGTACGTCTTGGGAGAATCATGGTCCAAAGTTATACTGAAGTTATTTTCTTAGTGTGACTTTTTAAATTTATTTCTAGATTAGGGAGGAGATAATTCAAAGCCATTCTCTTGCAATCAGGAGCAGAAGATTGTACATGCAATCTCTTATCATTGCTTCTTTAGTTCCCAAAGTTCAGGCAGCTAAATTTACAAAGAACAGGAGAACTGGCAAATATTCTTTTTTATTGTGAAAAGTTCTAACTAAAAATCTCACTCTACTTTGGTAACTTTTTAAGTTGAACACTTTGTTTTGTGAAAGTCCTGGGGCATCCAGGAGCCTGCCAAAGAGCTGCCTTGCTGATTCCACTCATCAGGATGCCAACAGGATGAGAACCACCAGCACGCTCAGACTTCACATGGATGAGTTCTGGTGAATACCACCGCTCTGGTTTGAGCAGCTGCTGAATCCTGTGGGCTGCACTGTCCCCAAAGGGGATCCTGGAGAGTGGACCATGTGCTGCCATCTGTTCCAGTGCTTAGCTTTAGTCCACTTGCAGACTTTAAAAGAAACCCCCAGACCCTGCACTGCAGTGGCTGAGGCAGGCATGCAACCCATGCCCTGCTGTAGGGCTTGAAGCCTTTCAGAAGGACCTAAACAACCAGCTGAGACTAAATTCATGTTTATTTGCCACCCGTTTGCTACATGAATGTGATGATCAGATCCTTTAATTTGTATACCGGTGACATCATTGAAGGAAATACTTTTGTTACTGATGCCCTGAAATATAGTGTGATCCTGTTTTTTCCCCACCAGGAAAGAGCAAGAGGAGCAAGCTGTTGGTACCACTTAACTACGAAAAGATAGACAACTTGCTCCAGCAGGTAGATTTTGTGATGATGGTGGTGAGCCTGACACCTCATACCCACAAGGTGATTGGAAAAAGAGATGGAGCTGAAACCCACAGCTACTCTCATGAACATCAGCCGAGGCACCGTCCTGAAACGCTGACTGGCCTGACGAGGAAGTATGAGCCAGCTCCTGTTGTGTTGTTGCATGCAGCACCAGGCTGCATCCACCACGCAGCTGGTACGCACGCTGAGGAGAGATCAGGCATGGCAAAAATTCCTCTCTGTCCATTTCTGCTCTCTTTTCGCCCTCAGATCATTACTTGCAGAGGGCACCCGGAGATGGTGCAGTAGTTGACCCGAAGGCCTGGTGACAGCTCTGCAGACTGGTATTATCGGGGCCGCAGCTTTGGATGTCACCTGCCCAGAACCACTGCCCAGGTTGCCATCTCTGCTTATTTCTCAGAAACCATGCGTGAGCCCTGCCGGAGGCAGGAGGCGTCCTTGCAGCAGGCAGAGATCTGGCAGGGGCAGCCCCACCAGTCCCTGGGGTGGAGGTTTGCGTAACAGTGCCATGAATACTAATGGGATGCAGCCCAGGTGCTGGGTCTGATAACAGGCCAAAGGGAAGCGGGCGCCAGGGAACAGCAGGGGGGGGCTTGTGTGCTATGGGGAGCATTAAACCCTCTCCATAGAACCACCATATGAAGCTGCTGCAGTGCTTCACTTACAAATTCCTTTATCTGAATGTGCAACTTGCCTGTGAATGGGTGGAACCTGCTTGAGTCTTCCCTTCTTAGACCTGCTGCATTGCCCCGAGGTTTCCCTCCCTACAGGCTTTTTTCCCCTAATACAAGGCTGAAGTACTGCAGATCTCTTGGGCCCAGAGGCTGCTAAACTTCTGTAAAATAACACCTCTAGCAGAATGGCGCTTCATGGGGTTAACTGTGCTGGCCGCATTTTGGCTTCGGGGGAGTTTGGTCTTGTTATGTCTGTGTGCCAGGACATCACTGTCCATTATCTCTGAGTCACGTAACTACAGCTCAGACCATTTTGTAGGGTTAATGGGTCAGGAGGGCTTAACCCTCTCTTCTGACAGTTCAAATTGCTGCCTAATGGCAAAAGTCTTTTTCTGCACAAAATAGCAGAGTATAAACTCTTGACATGCCCTTTTAATATCCAGAATTACTGGAACACAGTGATTAGGTTCTGTGGATGTAAGTGGGACTTGTAAAGTTATATTAGATTAACTTTATATTTAAATACAGTGCAAAAGCCAATGCAGGACTCTGCTTTATTTGGACAAACAACAGTACGTAACTTAACTATCTCCTTTTTCCTTTCTTCCAGAGATCATACGTTGTTAAAATTAAAGAACGTCACTGTAACGCCTCACCTCGGCATTAAAACAGACAAGGCCACTTACGTGGTAACAAAGGAGGCAGTTGAAAACATATTAGCAGCTCTTACTGGTCTCCCCATACCCAGTGAAGTGCTCCATAGCTGATGTGCAGAAGGATATCCCAGCTCTCTCATTATTCTTCTCTTTCCACCCATCAGCCTAAAGGTTTTTCTTTGTATGTTTTCCCCATTAAGAGAAACGTATTCCAGGTGGGCATCAAAAGCTCTGGCTGGGACTCACGTGTCAATAAAAAACAGATTTTACATGTTAATTTCCTTGCAAATTGGAGGACTACATTACTTTTCACTTCCAACCATAGATAGATGCATGCAGGCTTTAAGTAGCTCTGAGAAAAACAACTTCTCATTGCCAGTGCATTTACAGTTCTTGCTAGGCTCCCTAGTCCTAAAGAAAATTACAATTTAGATTACATAATTCACTTTGTTCCCACTCTATTAGCTATCAAAGCCAACAAAGTAAGCGACCTGGCTAGGAATATTATTAATTTTCCATATGGAAGTCTCCATTTAAACTAGCTCCTGAGACATAAAATACTGAGGCAAAAGTCAGTTTTCAGACACGTACTCAGAATCCCTAATTCAAAGCAGACTGGATTTTAGAAGGCAATTTAAAGTACTAGCACTAGGGAAAATGAGTCTTCAAGATGAACTTGCTACGATGTTCATAATACCAAATTTATGCACAGTCTACCTCCAGATTTTCAACTTTGTGCAAATAGTTGGAAGAACACTTGGAGGTCTCTAAGCCTCCAGCACCATTCTGTAAACTAGTGGGAACATGAAAATCTATAAAAACACACACAGAATTAAAATCCACATCTATACATTTTCCTTTGTATCACTGCTTCTGGATGTTTGCAAGAATAATTATATTTGAAACAAGGTATAACAGGGATCTTCACTAATGTAAAGAGAAAAAATATTTTGACAAATTGGGTTTTTTTACTGTAAATATTATAGAAAAAATCAAAATCCCATGACTTTCCTCCACTAGAAACAGCACCTATATTACAAATAATTATTCAAATTCCACAGGAAAATTATCTCTTTAAATAGAAGAATGCTATTCCACCTCACTAAAGCTTTGTAGGAAGTGGTTTGCTGTCCTCTCAGTTTTCTTTATGTACTCTCTGTTGTCTTAATACAAGTCGAAAAGACAAATAAACCAATACACAACGCAAAGTGGCAGTGCAATGCATCTTATTATATAGTATGACTTTATGAATAGTATGATTATTTAATCTATCAATAAAATTTATAGGAAAGTTGCCATTTAGTGCAGCTAGGGTTTTGCCAGTAGTCTCAGGCATCTTTACAGAGCCATTTCCACTTCTTTTTTCTTGCAGAAGGTTGTGTTGTCACTGGAGCTTCGCACAAGACACTTCCTTCTCCCAGTTTAACATATGATGGTGCTACCAACTCTTGCAGCTCAGGCAAACAAGACACTGCAGCTTTTCAGGAGCAGCAAGTTGGCTGGCAAGAATTTCAAAACTGTCCCGGGTACCTCCCTGTTCACTGAGGTACAGGCGCCCCGTATGACTTTCATGACATGACCTTGACCTGTATGACCTTGACAAAAATCAGTTTATTCTTCCAAAATAAAAGGCTAAGCAGTAACTTACAGAGCTGAAAGCAAAGGTACAAGAAGCACAAATAGCAGAGAAAAAACCCACCTTTTATTCAATCAATATCCTAAAACTGGAAAAAACACACAAGGCTTTGCTCATGCAAACTTTTCTCCAGATGTGAGGCAGCAAACATAAAATCAGATACAGTACTTCATTTCACTTCTACATAAAACAAAAGAACGAGCTTGGCATTTGCTTGGAGTTTTACTTCTACTTTTGCAGCTATTTCAAGAATCTGGGCTGATTAGTTACAGAAGTGCTCCCTGCTGGTGGGGTGCCTTAGGCGGGAAGCACTAGACAACAGGATACCTGTCAGTCATTGGAGTGATGGGTTGACTCACACCCAATGCCTAACGACTTGGCATTCCACTGACTGGACATCATCACTTGAAGGACAGCTTCCCAAAATGTCTTCAGGAAGCAACTACCTCTCTTCTCAAATTACATTGCAAAAAATGGCCTTCTGTTTCCTGCCTTTCCTTAATCTGTAAATATTTATTGAATAGTATCAAATTAACTGACATAGAGTCAAGGAAACCTTCCTGTGCTTACTAGATGCCGTTTCACATCTCTACTGTTCTACTTAGATTGTTCTTGGAAAACACAACACATCCAATCTTACAGTTACTAAAAATGGATCAAAAAATGCAGTGGCCACATGAACAAAGAGATGATCCGTTACAGTTCACTCTGTTGACTGAGATTTGTTTGAAACCTTTTGATGGGCAAACAGTATGTGATCTGGCATAAAGTCCCGCTACAGTAGTCTACTGGGAAAGCCGGCCTTACCTATGGCAAGGAGACGAGGTAGCGATAGCATTTCATGATGGTTTAGAGTCAGTGACAACAAATGGCATCGCTTGAGTTGGCCTTGCCTGGAACAACAAACTCGTGAATATAGATTTCCTGCCTCTGCCTTTTTTTTCCTATGAATCCTGGTCACACATAACACATAATGTAGACATGGGAAATGTACGTCCTTATCCAGTTTCACGCTTAAGCTGGTCTATACATCCCAGCTGGGAAATCTATTGCATTACACAAAAGTGTTTTAGGCTAGCGCAATACTTCAGAAGTTTAATCCTACGAAACAATTATTATGCAGGCACCCTATTAACACTGCAGGCATCAGCTTGCCCTGCAGTATTACAGGAACATCAATGGCAATATTTAATAAGGGGATGAAGTTCACAGAGTGTGCACTACTTCTCTCCCCATACTCACAGACATTTTTCATTTCAGAGAACTTTGTCACAAAGCCAGTATAATAGCACCCTTCCTGTAATGGAAAACTAACAGCACATTGCAACACTATGTAATTTAGCTTAACAGACTACATGGAGGTCTTTAAGGTACTCTACAAATTAAATCTATTTAGAACATGATAGTGCACTGGTGCAATGCTCTCATCTTGTTGTACATTAATCAGACTCAGCTTATGGTAATTGTTATTTGGTTGCTACCCACACCCTACTTTCCATGACATTCTGTGTCATAGTAATTCAAACAGCTCCAAATCACTCAATATATAAACGGCTTCCTGAACTCTTCTGTCATGTATGTTGCTATACAGATCTGTCTCCTGTAGAGACATATCAGCTCCTGAACCGTAACTTGAAAATTAGATGTTCAAGTTACACAAAAAAACCTTGAAGCCCTCTGATTCTCTCCACATCTAACCAGGTAACACACCCATTTTCTTGACATTGGATATGTATGTCCTGGCTTTTTGCTTAAAAAAGGGTAGTAACATTATTTCAGCTACTATTTTTTTGGCTCCTCTGATTAATTGCTTCTTCATTTTGTTCATTCAAATTTGTTGATTTGATATACAAAGGGAAAAACTACTGTGTTGTCCTTCCAAAGTTTTTTTTTCCCCTTCAGTACTCAAAAGTGGCAGACCTCCTTCCTGGATTCATAGCTAGAGTGACTTGTGTCTTTGCAGGGGATTTGCAATGGTCCTTTGATCTCAGGTGAGCACTAAGTTAAAAGATCACCCATTATGTCTTAGCAAACTTGGAAGCAGTTGATGTGAAACAGGGAATGTGTAAGCATTTTAGGGTTTGTTGCTCCTTTATGAAGAAAAACATTCAAGTAGACTTAAGTAAGAATCCAGTTAAAACAGTGTAGCTCCACCTTGCTAGTTAATGGCTATTTGCTTTAAAGTTTAACTGTCTGAACTTGAAATCCATGTAAGCAAATAATACTCAAAAATCATCATCAGGGTAACAATTTGTGGTTTCATATAATTATTACAAAGCTTTATTATACTTTATCTTTTCATTAGTCATTTTATGGAGGTTTTGATGTTAAACTTGACTGTCTTAATGCTCAGCATATTGAAACTTGTTTGGTAGAATTCAGGACAACACAACTTCATAATCCATCCTTCTGCAAAGCACTACAGTAGTCAGGAGAGACCCGGCAACGTGCAATTGGTGGTTATTTCATAGCATAGAAGGAGAGAGATGCCCGGTGTCGCAGCAGTGGTGTTTCCCAGCTCCTGAGCTGTTCTCACCACAGCAGCCAGGACTGCACAGCGAGGGGGATCGCTCCAGCACAGGTTTAGTGAGCAGAGTGCTGAAGCTATACTTGGCAGCCTCCATCACCAGGGATTTACAGTCCAAGTAACCTTGTCAGGAAAATTTTCATGCATTTCTCAGCTGGGATAGGCACAGGGCTGCCTGTAGCTGGGATAGCAGCTGCGGTGACTAAGCGCCTGGGCCTGCCCTGGTTGATTAGCTCTCAAAGAGAGGTTTTTGAGAGTATTCTTAGAATTGTTTAGGTTGGAAAAGGCCTTCATGGGTGCAATGAGATCTGTCACTGGTGTCTGATGGTCAGGGACAACTCCTCATGCCACATCAACTCACGTGCAAATAGTGTAGTGAGCAATAGAGAGCCCAGACCTTAGCTGGGACTGAAAGGCAGCGTGGAAAAACCAGGGTGCTCGATGTTAATGTGAGATCCCGATTATTCTGAAATCACTAACGGTGCAGAAACATGACACATTTTTTAAATATGCACAATTATTTATGCCCACCTGTCCCTCCCTCTCGGCTACCCCCGGGGGCTCTGGGGTACCCAACCCGCCGCCCTGCACCCCCTCTCCCCACCCCCCCACGCGCCGGCCCACGGAACCACCGCCGGGCAGTCCCGGCTTGGGCGGCCCCGGCTTGGGCGGCCCCGCTCCGCCCTCCTCGCCCTGCCAGGGCCCGGCGGCGGCGAGCGGAGCCGGTGCGGGTGAGTGCGGGCTGCCCTCCCCTCACGGCCCGGGGCAGGGGGTGCCTCCGCCGGTCCCCCCCCGGGGGCTCCGCGTCTCGGCCCCCGCCCAGCCCCGGCTCGGAGGGAGGCCGGCGGTACGTCGGTAGGGCCGGGCATGCGGGGCGCGGGGGTCCCCCGGGGCTGGTGGGAGACCCTCGCAGCGCCTGCCCGAGCGGGCAGTGCCCCCCTCTCCCCGTCCCCCAGGCATCCAGCCGCAGGAGCTGGGCATCCATCCCGGCTGTGCTCAGCCGGGAGAACGGCACTGCCGGCCGCGGTCCGGCCCCACGCACGTTTTGCCTTTTCTGTGGCACCTCTGGTGTTTCCCGGGTGGCTGAGGGGCAGTGTGCGCGCCCCGTGGCTTTAAGCTGAGATAACAGACTTGATTCTTTCCAGAGTTGGTGGAGGAAAGGGTCGTCAGGACGCTGAAGAAGACCGAGAAAAAAAGAAGGTAAATTTATGTTCAGGAAGTAGATTGATAATTCCAAAGCTCATAGATGACAAATTATAGCTCTGTTGTGTTAAAAAAGGACTTGACCTGAGATAATCTCAGTCATGCTAATTACTTACTATGATTGCACAGGTAGCAATCAAAGGCAGAACTGGGGGCTAAGTGATACCCTTCCACTCACATGGCCTCATTCTTTGGCCTTTAAATATTGAACACTGGATAGGAGCAACACCTGGTAGCTCTTTTGTTTAAGTGTCAGCATAGCTGGCATGCCAGAAACAATGTTTTCTTGTCTTATTAACAAGATCATATAAAAATGGGACCTCCTTCTGAAGAACACAAGAAAAGTTCTGCATATGGGAGTGAGTATCTTTAGCCAACTCTGTCATCAAGTGGGAAAACAGCATGTCATGGAGCCAATCAATTCCTGTTTTTTTTTTTTTTAAAAAAAGGTATAACGGGTCACTTCAGGACATGTCCTTTGGGTTTCTCATTGCTTTTGTAGGGCATGGAGGGTCAGGAACTGCCTTATGTGCTAACTGACTGTATAGGAGGGAAGCACGGAGTATATGAAGATCACGTTGAATTTCTGGAGCAACATTTTCATCTCATCACCATGAAAGAATATATTGAAAACAAGAAATTTCTCAGCAAAAAGATCAGCGCTATTTATATGTGGTATCACAAACCAGTTATTAATAAAGAGCTGCTCCAGAGCTTGCCTAACTTGAAGATAGTTGCAAGCTCTGGAGTGGGAATAGATCACTTGGACTTGAACCTCCTCTCCAGCTACGGTGTGAAAGTGTCCAACACTCCGTTTGTTGTTTCCACTGACACTGCAGACTTGGGGATGGCGTTGATGCTGGCATCTTCCAGGAGACTTGTAGAAGGTAATAACTGAAATGGTTTTAGTCTTTTTATAGGAAAGGTGACTCTTCAAAACGTGCAGTTAGAAAGTATGTGCTGATGCAAAGGTAAGCTTTGAAGTAGAAATACAGGAAAATTCAGGGATGAGGATAAAGTTAAGACAAATCTGTTGTGTTGACAATGACTTGCACGCAGTGCATACCATTTCCATATGATACCAGGTGTATCAGCAAGGTAGGTGTGTTCCTTCTTCAGACATCCCTAAATTCAGGCCTTTCCTCCCTCAGTCCATAGCCCCTTATTCGTTCTACTTGTTCACTGCAGCCTTGCTTTTCAAGTTTGAATAAAAGGGGATTAAAAGGAGATGTTTTCAAGGGGGCTTGAAACCTCTCCTTGCCAAGCTGGCATGTATATAAATCATTATGAGCAAGCTGTCCAGAAATCTGCCCCCATGCTCTGTGTTTCTTTTCCCTGTCAACTTTTGTGTATCTGCAAGGTAGCTGGGAATCATATTTTGGCCTTACTGGATAGTCTTGATGATACTACAACAGATTCATCAGTTGCACCATTTGGTATTTCCAAGATAGGTGACATCTGTGGCACTGCCAGTTTCATAAGCCCTGCTGATGAACCACCGTGAGTAAGAAGCTGTGTTGCCAAGGTGCAGTTCAATGGCGCCATAATCTCTACTGCAGGGAGAGAGATGATGGGCAGGTGGGGGAGGTACGTCGAAGGGAGGTTGCTGCTTTGGCCTTACCTTCCTTGTCTGGCAAAGAGGGGCCGGATATGTGTCTATCCTAGGCAAGAAATCAATGTCAGATGTCACGCTGACAGTGCAGCATTATTCACTTCTTGTCCAGAAACACAGTAACACTATGTTACTGCTTCTCTGCTTCTGCCTTGTCTTATAATAAAAAGTGGGGGAAAAAAGTAACCAGATGCCAGGACATCCTTTACATTTACATGATGGTTTTCCTTCTTTTCCCTCCTCCAAGGCTATCAGATGGCAGTCTCCCCTGACACAGACTATTTCCCCGCTGACTGGCTGGGGGCTGAGGTTTCTGGGGCGACCCTGGGGATCGTGGGAATGGGCACCATTGGCTACAAAGTGGCTGCGAGAGCCAAAGCCTTTGAAATGAAGATTTTGTACCACAACAGGAATCAGAGGTAAAGCTGGTGGCAGATCCATAGGAAAGTCTATTTTGTCACTGCTTTAAGCATTATCTGTACCTTTCGCTCTCAAACTCATCTCCTGTTCTCTCTGTGTTAGGATAGGATGATGTGCTCGCTGCACTATTGTTATTAAATTTTGGGCAGCAAGGGCCACAAATCATGGCCAAGTTCACTCAAAAGTCCAAATCCTCAGGTGAGCTCATGGCAATAAGGCAGGGCAGAGGCCAGAGCAGGGCTGAGGGGAGCTGGAGACCAGCCCTGCTGCGGCATCACTGGGGCAGGGACCAACGGCCACAGGGATAGCTGCCATGGGGTCCTGGGATGTGGGGAAGCCCTGGGGGCCCCCAGGACCATGACAATAAGTCGCTGCCTTATTATTGACTCTTTATTTTAAGTTAAAAAGTACATACACTTGCTTCAAGCCAGTCATTATTTTCCCAATTTATACAGAAACAAAGTCAGGAAGGAGCGGGAGAGATACATGTCACTGGTGTCCCCGTGAGTCAGGGCTCCCTGGGCTCTGCTGTCATGTTGGTGACATTGCAATAGGTTAAGGAAAGAGAAATAGCCTGGGAGCACATATCTCCCGTGACTTAGGTGGGGCAGACACAGGCAGAGACATCTCACCCTTCCAGAGCCAGCTGACAATGAAGAGCTGGATTTGCCAGGCTGTTTGCTGTCTCCTACATGAGGTGTATGTGGCCTTCACGTATGCCACGGCTCCCATCAGGCCCATCCTATCCTTTTGTGGGAATCTGATGGAAGCTGGGCAGTCCAGAAGCTGCCCCAGTCTTGCCCTGATAGGGATCGAATGCACCGGCAGGTCCTGCAGCACGGGGTTTCAGTGAACCGGCACTGATGCATGGAGCAAGCAGACTGCTGTGGACACAAATTTCTGAAGGTTTAAACCCTGCCTTGTCTTATGGGTTTCCTCCGTAATTTTCAGACAAGTTACTTTTCAAAGGGAGGGGAATTCATGTCAAACATCAGTTTTGCTTTTGGGTTGGAAAAGAATCCCCACCACAATCAGAAGTGGTGACAAAAATGCATTCATTTTATTATTTATTCAGTGCATTTACATGATACTGATTTCTTACTTTCCTCCCCCATGGGTATAGTACTGCATATTTGGGTATAGTGCACTTGGTATTGTGGGAAACAGCTTAACATTTTCCGTACTGAATTTCAGTCAAATAACCAGCTAACTGCTTCACTCTATGGGGCGAAGAAAACAATTAAGAAACCTTTTCTCTACTGGTGATTTGAACAACTTCTTGTTGCTTACCACTGGAGTTTAATTTTGGCGTTTTTCCCCTCAGAAACAAGGAAGAAGAAAGTGCCATGGGAGCTATTTACTGTAAGAAGATAGATGACTTGCTCCAGCAGTCAGATTTTGTGTTGCTGTCTGTCAACCTGACTCCACAGACACACAAACTGATTGGGAAGAGGGAGCTGGAGCTGATGAAACCCACAGCAACTCTCATTAACATCAGCAGAGGTAGGGTGCAGAATAAACAAAACAGCATTATGCTTTGCTGGCATAAAAGGTTCTGGGAAGACCCAACCCTAATGCAGAGTCTGTTACTCTGAAATTTTCAGTAAATTCTCTGATTGCGAGGTTATTTAGATGTCCATGGTCATATGTCAGCAAAACATTTAAGCATTTCTGTAATTATGAGCAAGTACATCTCTAAAATTAGTGAGCTTGGAGTGTTAGAAGCCCGTGTATATTTGTATAATCTCCTACTTAAGCATTTTATGTATTTAGTGCAGTGTTGCTAATGTACATCAGGGTGGCACAGCCTGATCTGAAGTCTGGCACTGTACTTTGTTTTATGGTGCTCCGTACTGCCTTTTAAAATGCCTGACTGTCCGACTCTGATGCACGTGCCCAAGCGTCCTCCCCCTGCTCCACCACTCTCTCTCTGCTGCCGCTTCTGCTTTGTGAACATTGCTAGCCCTGCCGTTTGCCTGACCGCTGTGCCCAAAAGGATGGTGAGAGGACAGTACAAAATACGAAAATAAGAGTATCCTCCTTACTGTAACACAGGTTTGGTTGTGGATCAGGATGCTTTGGTGGAAGCCCTTCAAAAGAAAGTTATTAAGGCAGCTGCTCTGGATGTGACGTATCCTGAACCTTTGCCACGGTAGGACGTGCATTCAAGTTAAATATAAATGAGCGTACGTGTGTGGTTCAAACTAAGTACGAGTTTGTGAGCACGTGAGAAGTCACATAATTGCACCAGTCCTGCTGAAGCAATGTCCCCAGTCCTTCCGTCCTAGCCAAACAAAATTCACACTGACTCGTTTGGACGATTTGTTGCTTAAAAAACCCACAAGCTAGGCAGCAGTTTGAACTCCTCGGAGTATGCTTGGGTCATGCAACTAGTTTTTATTTTTAATTATTATTTTAAATATTTCCCTGGCTCCTTTCAGGTGATGAAATAACAGACGAATGCTCTGTGAGTGACTAGCCCAGTGTTTCTTTTCCTTTCCCAGGGATCACCCTTTGTTAAAACTGAAGAATGTTATAATAACTCCTCACATTGGAAGTGCCACCAAAAAGACACGCCGCCTTATGATGCAAAACATGATAGAAAGCATAGAAGCGGGTCTTACAGGTCTTCCTATCCCTAATGAAGTATTCAGTAAAGCGTCCTGAATTTAACATTGATGCCATTAGTGTTTATCCTGGTGTGAGAAAACAGTAATTTGATAATTCTTCATATAATTATCCCATGTGTTATACAGATAAAATGTGTAATGCATGGATTTAAATGTATTTACATAACCCAATAAAATGTATTTAAATAACCAAAAGTGATTCCGCGTTGAAAACCACAGTATTTTGTCATTAACTTCAGTAAAAAGCTCGAAGAGTCCATAGCCTTAAGTCACAGCAATGCATTTTGCTCGTGTCCTCTTAAAATCGCCCATCAGGGAAACACCTGAAGTAACAGTAACACAAGTAACACCTGTAACATCACTAACACCTGAATCGAAGGGCATTTAAACCGTGTTCTAGTGCCACCGACCACCTACGCGGCGCAGCAAATGCGGGTATGCACGACCTGACGCTGCAGCAGCAACGCTCGTCCTCGGCGGACAGTCCCCAAGGCCTTTTCTGGGGCAACCCCTCAGTGCAAACGCAGCCGCCGGGTTTATTCTCACTCCTAAGAGAACTCCCTCATCCAAACAACCGAGCCTGTGACCCGAGTCCCGCCGCGGCCGCCCACCGGGGCGCTGCAGGCCCGGGCCGCCGCCCCGCCAGGGGGAGCCGCTGCCAGGGCCGCCGCCGCGGGGAGCTGCTGGCCGGGCCGGGCCGTGTCGTGGCGGGGGGCTGCGGCAGCATGTGGGTCGGCCGGGCGGCGGCGGCGGCGCCGCGGTGGTGCCGGGCGCTGCGCAGCTCCGCCGCCCTGAGCGGCTCCAGGCACCTGCTGAAGAAAATGCTCCGCAAAAACAAGTAGGTGTGGCGGGCAGCGGGGCCGGGCCATGCGGGGCGCTGGGGCTGGCGGGCTCCGGGGCCTCCCGCCGTGCCGGCGCTCTTTGCGGGGTGAGGCGGCCGGGGCCGGGCGGGCTGCCGGGCCGGGCCTGCCGTGCCGTGCCTCCGCCGGCGTGGGCAGGCCGTGCTGCGCAGGCCGCCTCGCCGGGCCTGCCTGCGGCCTGGCCGCCGTGCTCCGGGCCGCGCCGTGTCCCACCCGCACCGCCGTGCCGGACAAGGGGCGAAGCGGTGTGAGAGGGGCTGGGGGCGCGCCCTGTCCCCGGTACACGGCGGAGAGCCGCCGCCGCGCCCGCCTCGCAGCGCCTCTGTGCCCGCGGGGCTCCGGTAACAGCGCTCCGGACCCGCCCCGACTCACAACCACAGCCCAAGGAAGCTCGGGGTTGCGGTTCGCCCCCCGCCGTGAGGGGAGGTGTTGCTTCCCGCGCCCCGCCCCGGCCTGCAACCCCCGCTGGGGAGACGGCATCCAGCCGTGAAAACCGGGGTGTCGTGGCGTCTGCCTCCAGGCGGGTGACGTCTTAATTACGCAGGGGACCCGTTGTTTCTCTGAGCTGCTGAAAGATAAAGACGACTTCCTTTCCTTTTTTTCCCAAAAGAAAGAAGTTCTGGTATGACAGCCCTACCCTGGGATCTCAAATGGTAAGTGCAAGCTTTTAAGGTGCTGTCTTTGTCTGCCTTTGTTCCCAACTTCGGGAAAAGCATTTTCTGGCAGAGAAATAGCAGAATTTTGTGAATTCTCTTTGCAAGCGAACATTAGAGCTCTGGCTTCACTATGACATGCCAGGATTGCTGTCAAGAAAAGCCGTTTGGCTCCCCACGGCTGATTCCTCTTCTGTGCTCATCTTGCATCTGCGTGAGCATCACCACTATGGGCTCATGAGCCCATAGCAGAGAACTGACCCAGATGAAAACTGCTGTATACCAGCATAGTTTTGCAGAAAACAAGTTTTCGTATTTGTTTTTCAAACAAGCAATGCTTTTCAGTTAATACATGCTGTATTTCAGAAAACTGATGCATTGAGCTGTATAACTTGCTACAAAATAATAAAGAAGCTAAGAAACCTTGACTGTAATACAGGAAGGTCAAAGATTTTGTGAACTGAAATATTCTTTAGTGAAACACGTGATACATAAAACCACTATAAAGCCATCACAGGTCCAGTAGTGGCATTCCAAGAGAACACTAAGAGTATTCTAAGAGCATTGTAAGGTTGCACAAAGCTATATTATTGCCTAATACAAGTTTGTAACTACTGATTAATGTGTTTTGTTTTTAAAGATGTATAAACCAACCAGTTTGGCCTCTGTACTGAAGGATGACCGGGCAAAAACTAGGAGAGGAGATAATGTACGTTGCAGAGTCTTGAATGGTCTTATCCATAAAGCTGTGGTGGAGATGATGACTACCTGTGAAGTTAATCAAGAACTTTATGATCTCAAGCTGGAAATCTGCAAGGCAAGTGCCAAAGCTACAGCTTGTATTGAGCCACTCTGACTACTCCTTGAGGTCGGCATGTCGTGCCAAAGGAGCTTCCCTGGGTGTTGTGATGTGTGTAGGAGGAGTTTTACTACGTTGCTTCTAATGTGGCACAGCGCAGCAAGATGAGGCCCTGGATTCACTTTGCACATCAGGAGAACTTTGCCACATTTGTCACTGGCTTAGTAGACCTTTGCCGCTATAATGCAAATGCCACTTAGGCCAGCTAAAATGGTGATTCTCGTGGTATGACTTTTTTTTCCTGTTACTCAGACGTGTACTATTTGCCTTGCTCTTTCAGAAGCAGGAGCCTGGTTTTAACAACACAAGTATATCTTTGCAAGAGTCTTTTTTTTTTTTTTTTTTGTGCAGCTGTGTGAGAGTTGATACCTCCTTGTGTTCCTCACCAATATCAGTACACAGGCAGAAGATCTAAGTGGGGTATGAGCTTTGCTCAAAAAAAAAAAAAAAAGTAGGCCTAAGAAAATGGCACTGGCAAGCAAGTTTCAAGAAAGAATTTGAATTTATACCTAATTATAGCTAGTGTTGCCATAATTCATGGGTTTGAAAGGAATGTTAAAGCTTTGAGGAGCTAAGTCAGTGTCCACATTCTTGTTTGTCATTGGTAGTTTTTTCTTCTACATTTGCTGTTTTATTAAGATAAAATGATACCAGTGTTTGGCTTAAAAGCTTAGTGGACCTAGCTTTGTTTGTTAGAAGCATGGAAAAATGTTGTGCCTCGTGGCTGCATCTATGTCAAGGGGTTTGTCATTTATGATTGAAACGGATGTTTTTGCCAGCTGAATTAATTCTGTCTTCAGGCAAGCGATTAAAATTACATGGGCAAGATGAATCTTTTGGCTCTGTATGTGCAGTATCCTTCATATAGTATTTCTCTGTAAGGCTTTGGGGATTGCCTGTCTAACGCGGGTGGCCTGCCTGCACATAAAAATACTGGCTGGTGTAGGCAAGCCACAGCACCTTCAGGAGGCATTGCTGTAAATTAAACAACTTATAACATGAGGGAGGGAAAGAAACAACCTTCTTCCAAATATAGCACAGATTTTATTACAAATGTGTAGTGCTTAGCGTTCATGCTGCACTGGGACGTGGCTGAGACTCAGTCCTGACTTACTCTTGAGCTGATTCTGGTCTGATATTATTTCTGTTATCAGGAGAAATCTTCTAATAGGCTTTCTGCAGTTCATCAGAATTTGGGGTTTTTTTTGGGTGTAAAAGTTAAAATGACATAATAGTAATACAGATAAGAATCATGCTTCAGGCGTGATAAATCAAACTTTCACAGTCTTGATAACATTACTGGCTTGTGTTAGGTAGGGTGGTTTATGCGCTTATGTTAGACTCAGTGTGGGAGATGGGGAGGGTTGATCCTGCAGTAGAAACAGCCGGATAATGATCACTGTGTGCTTTTTTTTTCTTAACAAGTGAAGGGTTTCCCAAGACAGGAGTTATTTGGTGTTGAAAAAAATCAGAATCTACTTTGTTTATTTGGGACAGTCCATTCTGTCCTAAGAAAGTAGTACTGTCAACAGCAGGCTGTGATGCAGTTTTCACTCTTGGGAGTACTCTGATGGAGTTGTCTTTTCTTCCTAATGTCTGTAGACATTTGTTTGAAGAGTTGGTTTCTGGACTAGGTGACCTCTGAATTGTGCCTTCGAATGTGTAGTTTATGCCTTCTCCTCCCTCTTCCTTTGGTTGAGCCAGAGAGGTTATTAGACGTTTGGTGAGTGTATTCTCATAGTGAGAACCTGGTCTGTAAGACGCTGCTAGATGCAGTGAGTGACAGTTATAGAAATATTTCAGAATCCAGTTTGTGTTTCAGAAGTTTATTCTTTAGGAAGATTGCCAGTCTATCTCATTTGTGCTTTGGCCCCTGCCCACCATGTGTTTCCAGTTTCATTCATGACAGCTGTGAATATTATCTGTTAGTGAGTGAGAGCACTGGGGTTCCCAGCAGGCTTTAGAGCTGGAGAGACTCTTGCATTACAGTGGCATGGAGGGCATCCTTTTTTCTGTCAATATCAAAACCAAACTCTGGGTGACAACAAACCAGGCAGTGTCACAGGTCCTTCTTTAATGGAAACTTGCACTTTCAACTGTATTCCAAAGCAACATACCATAAATTGTCATTCTGGACCATTTGTTTTGGTAGCACCATAGCATTGACTAAATGTTGCACTGTCAGTAACATACAGGTGTTGACAGACTTCTCAATTTAATTTCAGTTGAAGGGGAGATTAGGCAATGACTTGCCTGAATTAAAAAAGCCCTTTGAGGTACTGAATGTAAATCTTATTTGGTGTAAAACTGTGCCTCTGTAAAGGCATCATGTAATTTTGGTTCTTAAGAGCAGAGATGGAAGGAGAGACTCTCCTAAGGATTTATGTATCCCGTTTGGGTCACTATGCTTATTCATGCATTAGAGACTTAATTGTATGTGAAGAGTGTGTGTATATATATAATTTTAAATAAATGTTGTCTTTTTGCAGGTGTCCCTGGCATCAAACTTTTCAGCATGTCGTGTGTACTGGAATCCTGCTACTACTATGGAGAAAGAAAGCTATGTTGAAAGTGTGTTACAGAAGAGTGCTCCACGTATACGGTACTGCTATGGGATAAACAAATCACTTCATAAATTCATAGTACCATATACTAGTACCATTTCTTAGGTATTTCTAACAATCTGTATCTGACCTGTTAGGATGCTTTAGGTTTTTAGATACTCTTCTGCTGGAGCACAGCTGGCTTATTTGGCTTCTGCACTTTCCTAGGGTGGGTCTGGGCTGAGCAGAAGAAAGGATGAGTTTGGGTGAAGTTTCACTTCATTGAACTAGCAATGGTGGGCTGGACATGCTGTGCACGGCAGTAGGTCAAAATGTGATGCTGCTGCACAAGAGGACTGGCAATTGCAACAAGTATCTCCTTACAGGTTCACTGGGCAATTCTGATTGCTATGGACAGTTTGGACCTCCAGAAGGGATGACTGATATTACAGAAAATCTTCACAATATTTGTACCAAACAGTAAATGTTGGGATGCTACCATGTATTGTGATGCTTCTACTCATTTTTGGCAGAGGGTCCCTTGAGTTTTCAGGATATCACTGAGACTTTTGTCTCTCCCTCTTTCCTGGGCTTACCCTCTGCTATCCAGCCAGTCTATTGGAGGATCAGGACTTCACCCCACGGGGACGATGGCATTGAAGCATACTTGCAGAGCCATTTCCTTTCCCCGTTTCCCTAGGCTGTGTAATTCCTGCTCTAGCACGATGTTCTCGTCTACTCCCAGCAGCTTCCACTCTTTGAAAAGGAATGTTGCTGGCTGGGAAGAATACGAGGGGAGCCCTGTCAGTCCTTCCTGCAGTTAGCATGTAGGACTGGTTGTCTTGCCATGCTGGGAGGTCTCTGTCCCCCACTGCTCTCACCCCTACAGTGGGGATAAGGAAGCCAAATGAAGTGGGGAAAGACCTGTGCCAGCCTGTGCATATAGGAGACAAATCTAGTGTCATCAGTACTCAGTGGGATCTGTAGCTAGTAGTTTTGGTATGTTATACATTCAGAGTTGGGATTCTGCAGTGATGTATTGCGTAGCACTAACCTGAATGGATACCCATCGGACTCTTAAGTTTTGCAAACCATATCCTTAAATTTGCAGTACTGCTGGAATTAATTTAACATATTTTATCTGTCCTGGAGGTGCTGTACTTTACTCATGCTGGTGAATGCTGTATTTTTGCCAGGTATCTTCTGAGAAGTCAGCAGATTCTAGGAAATGTACCCCCAATAGTATTTGTAAAAGACAAAGCAGCTGCAGCTGTAAAAGAGGTAACTGTAATCTTTGACTCAATGAACAAATATAATGATGTGCCAACATGATGACTTAGCATATCCTAATGCCCAGGGAGACAGCTGATCATTCAATCGCTCTGCCAATCTGCATTAAAAATTAGTCTTTGTCTGTACCCTTTCCTCTTCATGTGTGAAAGCATTTTAGCAAAGAAACTTGAGTAAGACTGATGCTTATATACAATGTAAAAGAATCCTTGTAGCTGTCGCCTCATGAACATTTTTGATGCTAATGTTAAAATCTCTGAAGTGAAGTTTTCAGAGAAGCTTGTAGGCCAGATCATTAGGTCAATAAAGAAATCCTAAAAAATGAAATGTCAATTTTAAGGAATAATATAGGGTAGGCACTTGTCTGTTGCCTGGTATACATGATTATAGAAGTGAGGTCTGAGGAGCTCTCTTTCACATTAAGTGTTATATACTTTTAAAATGCCATTGAATCTGATCAGTGATTTAATTTTTTTTTTACCCCAAGCTTTTTCCAGCTGTGAATTGTTACAGTGTTTCTATGAGAGTGCAGATCTGTGCGTAGAGGCTGTAAACTTACCCATAATACTATTTTTTTCACTTTTAAAATTATCTTTACTATTTCATGTTTTCTGTCAAGGTGTTGATAGTTTTAACTAATTGAAATATTGCTAGAATGATGATGTTCTCTAGGAACTTGCTGTCATGAGGACTGTGAGGTGAGATCTCTTAAACAGTGAGATTTCCAAAAGAGAAAGATGGAATTTCATGAAAAATGTCTCCCCAAGCTGTTGATGTGAATGCAAAGAACATCAGTTGAAAAGAGCGTGTTCACATTTCTCTGCCCTGAAGTGCCTTATTCTTAGATGTGTTTCCTGTTACAACCAGTTACTGTTAGTGACTTGTGGGCTCACGCAGTGTATATTAGCAGAGCTGGAAGGCATAACAACAACTTCTGACTCTCTAGAAATGCAGTGAATTGCTTGAACTTTTCTGTGGTCAGAAAAATTCTGAGTTTCATGCCAATATACTGATCCACAGTGCAAATGTTTTTTCACCTGTGTTAGCATCAACAAAAAGCACAAGAATAGAAATGAACTAAACACTTCTGAAAGCTGTTTGTATTCATTATTACGCTTCCCCTAATCAACACAAGAAATTCTACACTACATGTGATTATGGAAGCACTTTGTCCCTACTAGTACCTGTTATTAACATACCTGGATGAAGCTACAAATACCTACTCCTGCAGGTCAAGCCCTTCAGGTCTGTTATTGTGGAACCTGTTCCACTAATCACTGTTTCGCAAACTTCGTTAAACGACCACTTTTTTTTGAAGAAGAAAACCCTTTGGACTACCTTACCTTTGAGTTCAGTGCATAGGCACCAAGAAAGTTAATGACACAAGACAAGTAAAAACCCTCCTTTTGTAGCATCTGTCAGTGAAAGGCACTGGGAAGGACTTAGATGGATCATCTTTTCCCACGTTGCAGATCATCAGATTTACATAATCCACAGATTTGAATAGCAGGGCTTGCAATAACGTAGATGAACCTGATTTTTAAGTATTGGATGACAGGGAGGGACCATCCAATTCAAATCCTAGAAAAATACATTGAATTAAAAGGGAAGTAAAGAAAAATTTCAGATGAGATTAAAACATTTGCAATTAGGTACAGTCTATAAGCACTGGATATACTAGATTTGTGGCAGGTACTGGTTGTGCCATGTTAAAAAGGATTTGGGAACTCAATATTTACATGTAGTAGAAATGCAGAAAGGGGGGAAGAAGTGAAAAAAATCCCAGTGTAAGGATGTTATGAAAAAGGATTTGCAAGGCTGAAGAAAGACCAAATAAAACAAAAATGCTGTATGTCGCACAGTCCCTAGCCAACTGTTCAGAATGTACATAAGGCAAAAAACTTACTGGAATCCCTGGATCAGTCGTGCTCTATGACACAAACTTCCCAGACAAGAAGTGTAAAGAGTTCCATGTAAATGGAGGACAAGGCTATTTTGAAATGGTTTTGCTAAGTATTCCAAATATGTAGAAAATAAAATATTTGCTGTTTTGATACTTGTCTCTATCTTGTGTGGGTGTGAACAAAGTAAATTTAATATAGGGCTTTCAATGTGTCTTGTCTTCATGTGTTTATAGATTGAGGACTTATTGGCAATTGCTGATTTTGGGCCTCCAGAAGAAGAAGAAACATTATCTCAAAATGATTCTAGGTGGGTTTTCTGAATCGTAATTGTACAAGTGTCCGTTTTCATCTCTGTTGGCCAACTTAAATTGGGTATTATTTGTCATGACAGAAAGTATTATTTTAATTAGATGTGTACATTGTTATCTCAGAGTCCAGCAAATGGTATTATGAGGAAACGGAAAGTAGGAGAGACTGACTTTTTGGAAGACCTTACTTAAAAGGCATCTCAGCTTTTAAAGAGATCGGTTGGGCCCTTTTACTAACAGAAGAGGCTACAGAAATAGCCTAGGACAAAACTAGTATGTAATCATCCCAGAAATTAAATGTAGAGGATGGCATTTTATTTTGTGGCTTAAGCTTTCTTTACCAATGTTACACCCATTTATTAAAATTAAGGGAAAATATTTCTTATTATATATGCTCTGGTTTATTTTCATATTTTAGTGCAGACCACAGGTTTGCAAATGCAGAAGGGGAAAGCCTTTTTTTTTATATATAAGAAGGCCTCTGTTAAGCTAAGGAGAATGACTGAATTGTCACTTGTAACAGCATAGTGTTATACACTATGTGTATATGTTTTCAGAGGCAACTAACCCATGAGGTGCTATCAGAACACAGTCTTAGATATCAGCTGTGTTTCATGTCTATACTCTGAGTGACAGAGTCATCAGACTTGTTTCTTGCAGGCCCAATGCTTGCTCTGGTATTAGTATCTTTACTTTTATGAGCGAAATACTTTCAGAATATCTAAGAATTCAAGATTTAATGTGTGTGTGAGAATTAAATTTAGAAAAATGCTTTGCAGCAGTACATTTGTTTCTTGCTGGTAATTTTCTCATAAGGATAAAAGTTCTACATTTACTGGTACTCCTCTGCTTGGCCACTTTTTCTCTGGTATAAGATTGGATTGTTATAGGTGAGTACAAGTTTACCGAGAAGTCTCCCTAAGTTAACAGAAAGTAAGCATTCTTCTGTGAGGGGTTTTTGGCTATTGAGGGATAGGGCTGAAGAGTCTATTGGAATAATGATTTTGTGGACTGGATTCTCTTATAGCCAACAGCCTTGCACTTGTGTGCTGCAGTCTGTTGGTGGCAATGCCTTCTGTGCCTTAACGTCACACAGGACAGTTCATCAGGAACAAATCAGGAATAGCTTCTTGGGGGAAATCACTGTTGTGACAGACTTTCCCACAGGGCACCTAACATCTTCCTCTGTGTCTTATGGAAACACTGATGTCCACTTAAGGTGCAATATGCTGTCGTTCGTATGCCTGTCTGATGCATTCTGGGCACAGGCTGCTGCTTCTCTCTTCTTGGGATAGCTGGGGGAAGCCTAACTTCCTTGGGGTTCCCAGGTCCAGTGCTCACTCTGTTACCTGTGCTCACCTTTTCCCAGAAGCAAGCAGTTTCTGCTGGAATGTAGTTGCTTTATTGGCTTCCTCCCATTAAATTTGTTGACGCGCTGACAGGCTTATAGACAGCATGTCCTTGGACACATAGTATGGTGGTATCTCTTCCTTCTTAGGGAGCACAGTGCTGAACACAGTGCATTAATAAGGTCAGACTGAAAACTCCAGTTTATTTCTGTGTTACTCAATTAGCGCTGCCCCTTAAAATATACACGGGGGAAAAACCCACAACATTTGTTTTCCTTTCCGCAGTCAAACGTTCTCCTCAGCAACTCAATCTTCAGATTCACCCATGCGGTCTAATCTTTTTGGTATTGATCATGAACTACTGAATAAGCAGATAATGGACTACAAAAGACTAAAAGTGTCGAGAGATGTAGACAGTGTTGCCTGGACAGAAGAGCAGAAGCAGCGGCTTTCTAAGATTCAAAAGAAAATGAAAAAGAAAAAAACAAGGAATCCTCCTGATGATGACATTACACCACAGAAATACTTACTGGACAGATCCGAAGCTGATTACTGGGATAATAACACTGAATCAGTCTTGGACTGTGAGCTGGAAGATGAATTACAGGAAGAGGTAAATGAATTGGAGGCAGATGATGGCAAAGCCCTAAGTCAGCCTACTGATAAACTGAAATGAAAAAGCCACTCCCTTTAAGATGGAGGCTGACAAGAGCCAAAAAAAGACTGCCATAGACACTGAAAGATTAGTTTTGTACAGCCTATTTACTACTTCCTCTTTCAAACTACTAAGTTTGCCACACATGGGGAGGTTTGCTAGCACAAGGTATGTAAGAAAACCAAAAATGCTATTTGTGACATTCTGTTAAGCAGCTTTCAAGCTGCTGTAGTTGTAGGACTTTCAACCTGAGAGCAGTTTTGTAATAACAAAATACACATACTGCAGCACCGAGTCAAAACTTCATGCAGTTCTGTTGATTATTTCCAGTAAAATTATGGTTTCTGTGCTGAAGTCAAATGTCTTCTCTTTTTTGAGTGATCTGGATAAAAATCACAAAGTGATGGTGTCTGTTATTCTAAGGTCAGGACAGAAGAGGGGAAGCAAAATAATGACAGTGGTGTTCAAAGACAAGCCTTCAGCGCACAAAGACAGGGTATTCTCTAGAGGACCTAGGCTAATGGAGGAACTCTTTCCATGAGAAGGTGAAACTCATTGAAATTATGGCCAATAAAGTTACAACCCTGGAAGAAAATAAATTTATTTTAATATTCAGAAATTTACAGTTGTGCAAGGGGAACTGCAACCAGAGAAGAATGGAGAACTGCTCATCTGTTGGGTAAACTTGGGCAAAGCATTGACCGTGACTGAAAAAAAATATTAAAAACTCAAAGGCAGAGAAAAAGTAGCAGGGAAGAATGCCCCAGTAAATGTTTGAGGTTTGGAAATGGATGGGGAATCATACAAAAAGAGAGAATAAAGCTTACTGGCTCAAAGCAAGTGAAAAATAGTAACATAAGTGTATAAAGTCATAAGGGCTGAAGCTTCAAAACAAGTTGTAACTAACAAGGTAGTAAAAAGGAATTCTAATAAGAAGCGTTTAGTTCCATTAGTGGGGAAGTGAAGAAAGAGTGCAGGGGAGGTTGCACTATAGTATGTTGCTCTAGTTTTTCAAAAAGATTTAAAAGACAGCAAGTACGAGCTCCAGAATATAAAAAATAGTCTAAAGGACTTTTAGGTTGGCTGGAGGAGTTACGGTCAGCGAAAAACACTGAAATGCACTGCAGGTTATTTAATAATCTCCTTGAAGCATATTCTGAAGGTTGATTGCTTGCAAGAATATGGAGGGGATATGGGCTATGAATGTCTGTAGGATATTCCTATAAACTGCTTTGAGCTTGTATGGAATAAGGGTCAGGATCTTATGTGCATCACTTCTATTGGGATATGTGTTGAAGCTGTAGCTCACGGTAGTGCTTGCCTTACTTGAAGCAGATGAATAATCCCACAAATTTCAGCATGTCTTGTTCAGGCTTTCCAGGAGTTCTTACTACATTCCACAGGCTGGACGCACTTTGAAGTAGATGCTTTGATTTGTTTTCCAGTGAGTAAAGGTATTTATCATATCAGAAACTGTTCATTTGCAGTATTGCTGTCAATCAAAGCTAGCCATGAATTTGTCACAACTTGGCAACAAAGCTCTTCGGTTTTTGAATGAACGACAGGAACCTGGTAATAGGTACTTGCTAAATGAACCCACAGAATACTAATGTTTCCATCCTTAGTTTCTGCTGTATAAAATGTGGGATTGTCTTGACTCTACCTAAAGGTTAAAAAAGGAAAAAACCAACCTACATATTAGGGTTTTGAAAGAATGAAGAGAACAAAGTGGATTACCTCTGCTTGTTTAGTTTGGACATCTATAAACTAGGGTTACAGTTCATAGATTAGATTTAATCTAAAAACCAAAACCATTCTCACTGTCAGCCCTAATACCACTACTCCCTTGTTATGCAAGTGAGGGCAGCTGACCTCTTCTGCTTGCCACAGCTAATGTCACAGAAACCAGGCTTTGAGAAGAGAGCTGGCCTAGCACTTACTCAGGGTGTCCAGGGATGGGACAGCCATTCCGAACATGGTGATGAGGAAAATGAAGCAAAGCAACCAGATTTAGAAGAGATGGAAATTGTAAAAACAACCAGGCAGGATGGACTGGAAGGAGGAATTGGCCCAGGGGATGTCTGGAGAGTGGCAAAAGAGCAGGTGGGTGGGAGCAGCTGCTGTCCCATCCCCAGCCTCCCCCTTATTAGTGCTCTCCCTCAGCATCTGCTGGCTTCCCAGGGAGGCAAGGTGGGAAGTTTTCTCTGCTTTGCTACCAGTGTAATCACAATGTCAAGGCTTTCATAGCTGTAAAAGACAATAAATGAATGTTGCGCTCTATCTGAACAATATGAACTATAATCACTTGCAGAATCCTTTGGTTTAGTTTTTATGTATTATATAACCACAGACGGGGAAGGAACTTCTGGGGCCTTCAAACTTGGTCCCTTACTTTTAATGGCAGCCACTTGCTGCAGTCCTGTATTCAGCTGTTAGTGCTGGTAGGAATACGCAGCTGGGAGTAATTGTTATTTAACATCAGCAGAATCAGATGTACAGCTGAATTGAAGCGATTGGTGCCCCTGTGAGCATGTGCTACACAACTTGTGTTTGAATCGATGTTATTAGTCAATGATGGTTTGAAAAACACAAGAGCTTTCATTGCTTCCTATGATTGTCAATCCAAACCTTTCCAAACACTCTGGGCCCCTAAAAGTGTATTGTGCAGATCTAAGTTTTAGACTGAAAGCAAAGAAATACCTCAGTTATCCCTCTGATCTGGTTATTTTCCTGAAGGACCTGGTCTTATAGGGTGTGGATTTTGAAGGGGAAATGAGGGCCCACAGTTCCTCTGCTTCATTTTGGCCAATTGCTTTGATTTCTCTGAACCCTCTAAGACCTTGTGTCCTGGTTTCAGCTGGGATAGAGTTAAATTTTTTTGTAGCAGCTAGTATGGGGCTATGTTTTGGATTTTTGCTGGAAACTGGTGATAATGTGGAGATGTTTTAGTTGTTGCTAAGTAGTGCTTACACTGGTCAAGGACTTTTTCAGCTCCCTGTGCTCTGCTGGGCGCACAAGATGCTGAGAGGGGGCACAGCTGGGACAGCTGACCCCAGCTGACCAAAGGGATATTCCATACCATGAGACTCATGCTCGGCATATAAAGCTGGGGGAAGAAGGAGGAAGGGGGGACATTTGGAGTGATGGCGTTTGTCTTCCCAAGTAACTGTTACGCGTAACGGAGCCCTGCTTTCCTGGAGACGGCTGAACACCTGCCTGCCCATGGGAAGTAGTGAGTGAATTCCTTGTTTTGCTTTGCTTCTGCATGCAGCTTTTGCTTTAGCTATTAAACTGTCTTTATCTTGGCTCATGAGTTGCCTCACTTCTAGTCTTCTGATTCTCTCCCCTGTCCCACCAGGGGGGAGTGAGTGAGCGGCTGCGTGGTTGCTGACTGGGGCTAAACCATGACACCTTGTCATGGAAGTTTTTATGCATTTTGTGTCTTTCCAAAACAGAAGCATCTCTACAGCAGAATTGCTGGGTAACACTGCCGTGCTGCAGACAGGCTGACAGCAAGAAGCTTACTAACCCTCTCCAAAACATGTCACCCTCCTCAAGTCACAGTCTCCTTACTCGTGTGAGTCAGAAAAGCCACTGACAAAACGGCATCATGCCAGGGAAATTAGAAAACTAAGATGCACATCTCACTGAAATTTGTCCAAGGAATTACTTATTTGTCATGAAAACCAACTTACCCATAAGCCTTGTTTGCACCTGTAAAGCCAAGAAATGTAGAACAAAAGCTCAGCAAAGAAAGGAATTACTATACTGCCCAGCGCTTTGCCATTTTGTCCTATATCTAACTCTGCAGGAGGCTAAGTGAAGACAAAAAGGTTTAGCTTTAACGATTTCAAAGCTCTATAGAATGTGCCCTATCAAACCAGAAGAAAATCTTCAACAACTAGGAATAATGAGTTGTGCGTGTTTTTCTTGCATTTGCTCACTGCTGATAGCACATTGCTGCACTGCGCTCATTTGTACTTCAAAATCTTTGGTGAAAGACCAGTCATTCTCATAAACATCTAACCAACAAAGCATCACACTTCAAACTGTAAGAATAAAGATAGAGAAGTGTTTGTTTGTTGTGGTAATTACTTCTGACTTTTTAGTTAGTATGTTGATAAGGTAGTCCATCTTACCTTTTGGGCTTTGCTCAGTCTTGCTGGAAAACAAATTCTAATGGAGAACACTTGTAGTTAATTTCAGTTCATCACTCTCTCTCTGGCTCCAAGGAATAGGTAAGGAAGGCAAGAGAGAGAAAACAAAGCCATGGAATGGGCATAGTAAAATGGCAGTGCTACAGCAGATGTGTTGATCTGTGCTGTCTTGTAGAGGAGACAAGTTCTGTGGCTGGGATCCATGGGCTGTCATGGTTTTCAGCAAAATACCTGGGAGAACCTGGCATCATTTCAAGTGATGATTATTTTATTCTGCAGGTTCAAGCAATATTTGTAGCCTTTAGTTGAACCATCTACAGTTGAAAGATTTATGAACTTTTTGTTATTGGTGGTGTGTTAGTTGCTTTCCAAACAAAGCAATGCATATATATTTCTTCTTGGCTCTCACCCTAAAGCCAGAAGTCAGTATTTACTCTCTTTGACATGAGGGTTTCAAGGGTGCTCTGTGCTTGCTTTTGTGCTAGACTGAGACGTCTGTGTCTCCACTGTTGTGTGTCTTGGGAGGAGGAGGCTACTCTATTTCTACTGTTTACTTCTTCAGTGGAAAACTTTGGTTTAGGATTTTGCAGCAGGCCACAGCTGTGGTTTACAAGATCTTACCAACTTTATTGACATTGCTAACATCACCTGATTCTGAGGAGGTGCTTCAAAAAAAACAGTGAGGAAGGAGGAGCTGCTACTGCTGGACTTTAGACAGCTTAATACACCTTTGGCTGCAATCAAAGTCTCCTAGTGGCTCCTGACAAAAGAAAAACCAGTACAATGCAGCTTGGGTTCTTCTCCCACTGCTCTGATCACAAGCCTCAATGGCAACCACGAAATTGGAACAGTTGAGGTGGGGAGTGCTTGGCTGGAAACCATGTCATTTTTCCTGAGCAATTATCAAGCCAGGCTTTAATGATTGGTCCCAAAACATGAAGATGGAGCTTGGCAGTTAATGGACTCCAAATAGCTGCATTGATGGCCACTTTTTCTGGGGAGGAAGATGAACTCTCTCAAAGACTAAGGGTTTTTTTCATCTAACTTTTCACAGTACATATATAATGAAAGAGCCACCAAAATGCTTACTTCACATATTCTCTTTCCCTAGGCAGCACAACAGATTTGAAGAGCTGGCATGCAGACTGGTGTGCCTGTTGCTAGCAGTGCTAGTTTTGCTTGGTAGACTACACATGGTTATTACAGCCTACGGAGTGTGTGCCTCCTTAGAGAAATACTGAGTAACTTAAATGACTATTCAAAGGCAAAACAGTAAGCAGTGATATGTTCAGATACCATCTCCTCATTAAGAGGCATGAGAGTCAAATCGTTCATCAATGCTGCTGAGTCATGTTGTGTGGTCTCTTCCACTGGGTAGAACCTCAAACACAGTGAAATAAACTTGGGGAGAGCTCAGGGTGTGAAAGTGGGATGCTGGAGCTCAGAGCACACACACACACACAGTTATGCCAGGCTGCAAGGTACTGCACCAAGCACCTGCGTGCCACTACGTGCATGGGCAAGATCTGAACAGGAGATCCATGTGGGCAGCCCTGCTCCCCTCCTGAGCGGGATTCAACTGCTTCCCAGCAAGTAGGTAGTGGGCCCAAAACATCTGAAACTGAGAGCAACACTACCATATGCCCCTGTAGTATGTTATGAAGGCTTACAGCACAAACAGGAGCCCTTTTCACCTACCATCAAAAAGTAGAGGTTTGCTACAGAGGAGAGTCAACACTGCCTAGGACATAGTTTCATTGCAGAAGATTTTGGGGTAGAAGCAAGAAAGTACCATGTCCTGCAGAAAATGCACGAGGGTGTTTTCCAGGCTGGATGCAATTACCTCATCTGTACTCAGATTTTACCCCTGCCTGAGAACTACAACTACACTAAAGACCCCCTTTCCCAGGTGGGAAGGGTGTTCAGCTCCCAGCTTGTGGAAGACCCCCACCTCTGCTGGGGGAAGGAAGGTGAAGTGGGGCGGGCTGCAGGGCTGTGGCAGAGCTACTGCATCCTGCTAACATAGGCCTTGCTGCAAAACTGAAATCTAAATTTGGCTGTTTAGTTAGTTCAAAGAGTCTTCAAACATGATTGCAGCACCTGATAAGCTGCAAAATTGTGCATATTTGGGCAATGGAAAGTCAGTTTAAGTATTTTTATTATTATCACCGCTGAAATGTATTGCAAGAAAAGGGGAAATGCCTTTAAGTCTTTCCTCTCCCAAACTCACCTGTTTGCAAAGTTTCTGCTGGAAATTAGATGAAAAAAACACTATTTTTGGCAGTTTCTAACAAAGAATGGCATTAAAACCTGTGGGGGAGCAGGCTGGGAGAAGCTCTATGCACTCACAGGCATTTGAAGGCTAACAGAAGACAGCCAGGTGCTCTCTGTGTGTCACTCTGATTTGGATGCCTGAACTTTAACTTCCTCATTGGTACCTCTGACTGCTTTGTTTAAAAGCTTGATATTTTATGCATTTCTATTTCTGTCACAGCAGCAGCAGTTAGTGGGAGTCAACACTTCTGGTAGAACAGAAATGAATGCCTATCACTTGGTCGGTCCCAGACACAGGCTGCCATTTGCCCTTCAGTGCGTGAGTCCTGGTAATTGTTTCTTTCTTGTGTTAAGATCTGTGGGGTGGAAGTCTTTAAAAATCATTATTCTGAGTGCATCCCTTACCAAATGCTTACTTTTTATTTATGTTGATAGGCTGTTTTGTGGCAGATTCATAAGACACATGGTAAATAAACGTCACAATTTGCAAGTACAAGTGGTCAGACTTGGTTCTACTTTCCCCCATAGGTTTTGCCTTTCAGTTTAATGACTATACCATCACTTTGGGGTTTTGATCTTTCTGGGGAAATTTCCAGTAGGTTTAAGAGAGGAACGAAATGCTGCAATCCCAGTGAAGTGAGATGAGATGAGCAGACGCAGGACAGAACTGGCCTGTAAAACAACACTGTGTCTGGTGCTGTTGTGTCCATTCCTGATCTCCAGGTCCTAGCATTTTTGATATCTGAATATGTGCCATCTCCTGGATGATTCTTAGCTGTAACCAAGTTTTGTTTGATAGTGCCCAAATAGTATTTTTTCACACTAATTTCACATAACTATATTTTTTTCCCCCTTTTTCTATTTGAGACTACATTCCCACCTTAGCTTATCTTTATAGATGACTGGCTTTGGTAATATTTATTTTTTCTTTTCTCTCCTCAGACATATCATCAATTTCAAGGGAAGCCAGACGTTATGGAAGAGTTGATGATATATGGCTGTATACTAGAAAAGAAAAAGGAGAATGCACTTCAAACCACTGCTGTCATTCACCTGCCAAGCAGCCTGTTTAAAAAACTGAAAGAGTTCTCTGAGCAACTGCAGCTCAAAGAGAGTTCACGTTGGGTTAGTATGGGTTATCTTGTCCATGCTTATTGCTGTGGTATTAGATAACAAGTTCAAGATGCGTTTAATCTACAGAGGGTCTGTTTCAGATCCCTGGCAGAGGGAGAGGCTTCCCTGTTCCCTGAGGTTGTGCTCAGGCCCCTGTGGCAACTGTGGGACCTGCTGCTACTGCAAGAAATGGGTCAATGAAGCAGTGTGGGATGTTCTTGACTTACCTGTATCAGTAGGACTTAGCAGAGGGCAAACGGCATCCTGGGGTGCATTAAACACAATACAACGAGCCAGTCCAGAGAGGCGATTATCCCACTGTATTGAGCATTGGTGCGGCCTCACCTTGAGCACTGTGTGCAGTTCTGGGGCCACAGTTTAGAAAGGATGTTAAGGTCATTGAATGCATCCAGATGAGGGCAGTAAAGCTGGTGGAGGGGCTGGAAGGCATGTCCTATGAGGACCAGATGAGGAAACTGTGTTTGTTTAGTTTGGAGAGAGGGAGGCTGAGGGGCGACCTCATGGCTCTCTACAGCTTCCTGAGGAGGGGAAGTGGAGAGGGAGGTGCTGAACTCCTCTCTCTGTTACCCAGTGCCAGGACATGTGGGAATGGCTCAAAGCCGCATCCCTGAGAGGAGGTTTGGACTTGACATGGGGAAACATTTCCTTACCAAGAGGGTGGTCAAACCCTGGAACAGGCTTCCCAGAGAGGTGGTCGATGCCCCACGGCTGGTCAATGTTGAAGAGGCATTTGGACAATGTCCTCATTAACATGCTTTAACTTTTGGTCAGCTGTGATGTGGTGAGACAGTTGGATGCAATCATTGTTATAGGCCCCTTCCAGCTAAACCAAACTATTCTATTTGATTCAATTTGATTTGATTCATCCTCCTTCCTCCTTCCTTCTTTCCCTAGCAGTGCATACATACTGAGGAAATCTTTGATGGCATTTCTTCCCAGCCTTGCACTAGCAGAAGGGACTGAATGGGTAATCGCATCCCAGCCTAATCATTGGCTCTGTCACTTTGTGGGAAGGAGGCTTGTACCTTCTGATGGGGGTGAGAGCTGTGGATTGTCTTGAGATAATCTGACCACCTGAACAAATCTGCAAAATGCCTGAGCTGTTTCCCTTGGAAAAACATGCTAAAAATAAAGAGTGAGAGAAAAACAGTACTCCATGAGGGTGAAGGTCCATCTGGGCCAAGACACTGTCTCCAAAGTGGCCAACCATAAATGCCTAAAGGAAAGGAGAGCATACGAGCGTTACAGGTCTACTTCTGCCAGGGTCCTGGGGGTGCTCGTAGGCCTCAATGGCTGGGACCGGCCTCCCCTGGGACCCCCGCCCACACCGTCTCCTGCCAAGGGCCCAGGGGACGTGGTGTCTCAGCTCCGCCTGGAGCCTTCAGTCCCTGCCTGAGCGATGTTGCAGGTGTGCAACACCTCGTCTGTTGGTCTGGACAACCAACCACCACCTCTGCCCCTCTCTCGCGGATGGGCCTGGGGCCTGCCCTGCAGGGAGCTGCTCTCCTGGATGGACCCCTCAGGCCTAGGTCACAGCTTGTCATGCAAAACCACATGCATAACCTATTCTATTCTATTCTATTCTATTCTATTCTATTCTATTCTATTCTATTCTATTCTATTCTGTTCTGTTCTGTTCTATTCTATTCCTGTGCTCACCATGAGTTGAAAAGCAATGCGACTGTTATTTGCCTGAAATGCCAGGGGTTTTTCAGCTCCAAAAACACTTTCAAGGACAAAAATCAGAAATGTTACAAGTGGAAACAGGATTTTATTTATAGATTTTATTTTATTTTATGTCACTTTATGTCACTTTATGTCATTTTATGTTATTTTTCTGAATCCATTTCAGAGCCGATGCTCACAAGCATTAACAAAACACAGATGTGGAGCCAGAAGCAGGCTGATGCATTCTTCAGTTTAGCTTGAAAAAACATCCCTTGCAGGCTGTCAAAGGAAAGCCACAGAGCTACAGAAAGTAGCAGCAGGAATACGTGCCAAGCAGTCCCTGTTTCCTGAAGAGTGAGAACTTGGAGAATGAAGATAAGGATCACATACAAAAGAAGAAAATGTGTCTGCTACTGTGAGGTATTTTCCAAAGGAGGACACATATTGATGACAAGCATCCTTTTTGCCTTCAGAGCTTGCTCTGTTGTGCTTCTTGGCCATGATGCATGAAAAGCACTCTCGTGCCTGTCCCACGCTTGTATTGCACACAGGGAGAGACGAAAAGTGGCAGCTCCGGATGGGGCAGCAAGCCTGGAGCCCTTCCAAGCGCTGGCTGTTTTGCACAGGCAAGAACCCCTGGGGAAATGGAGCCGAGGGAAGAGCAGAGCTCACTCCCACTACAAACTTGCAATGGGAAAGAGAGCCCAAAATAGCCAGGGCATAAGTAGCACCTTGAAGGTACAAGAGCAGCAGGCAAGAACCAGGCGAAAAGGGCCCAGAGGAGCCTTGAAAAGGGGCTGTGCTCAATGCTACGGAGGAAAAGAAGCAATCCCCGGGGGCCACACTGGGGGCCCACCCTGGGAGTCTAAAATGCTTCCTCCCCCCGGATGCGGGGCACGAGGGCCACCTTCGTGGAGCAGGAGCAGCAGGCACCTGGCCAAAATGGCCCAACGGAACCCTGGCAAGGGGCTGTGCTCAGTGCTGCAGAGGAAGGCAAAAAACCCCCAGGGACACTTGCTAGCCCACCCTGGAGGATAAAAAAGCCTTCCTCCCCCCAGCTGCAGGGCACGAGAGGCCGTCTTCGTGGTGCATGAGCAGCAGGCAGTAACCTAGCCAAAATGGGGCAGAGGAGCCCTGACAAGTGGTCATGCTCAGTGCTGCAGAGGAAGGCAAAAAACCCCCGGGGACCGGTGCCAATCTGCCCCGGGGCAAAATTCCTTCCTGACCCCAGAGCTGGCGATCGGCTATTCCCTGAGCCTGTGAGCAAGACCTGCCTCCTCGTCCCACAGGCTGGTCACGCCTCCCAGGAGATGCCCAAGCCTGTTCTCTCTCAACCTGGAGCCATCTCAGGGGCTTCCCAGAGTTGCCTGATGTCCCCAGCCTGATCAGCCCTGGCGGCAAGAATCCTTTCTGTGCCTGGGAGGACACCAGTGGGTCCTGCTCCAAAACACAGGGACCCCTGGAAATGGGACCTGCGTGTCCCATTTCTTACAGCTGTTGCCACTGGCTCTGCAGGGGATGAGGAGAGCGAGCTCTGCAGTGCTCCTCAAGAAGGCGTTCCCTTGCTTTAGCCACAGCTCTCCGGCTGAAAAGGCCAGATAGCCTCAGGCACCTCCAGCTCTCGCTGGCTCTTCTCCTCTCCAGCAGCCTCGTCCAGCCTCCTCCGGTCTTGCTCCCGCAGCCCCCTCCAAGTAATTCTGCCGGCTTCTCAAGGACTTCCTCTCAGATGTCTTCAGGCTGCCCCCAGGCCAGCCCTGGCAGCGGGCACTGGACGGTGCTCCCTTTTATCCTGTCCCGGGGCATTGTGACTGCTGCGTTGCTGGGTGGTGGCCCTGTGACATGGGTGTGACCAGGCTCCGCCCCCCCCGCCCCCGCGCCACCCCGCCCACCACCCATCTGCCCAGCGTCCTTTGGAGGAAGGTCTTTGGGGTGCTGGCCCCGAGGCAGTCCCTGTGCCCGGGGGGCCCAGGGGGCCATCCCTGCCCTTGGTGGCCACGCACTGGGCGCAGCTGCTGGCCGTCCCTGATGTGTCCTCTGCCACTTGGCTCTCAAGGACAAACCTCGCGCTGTTACTCTTCTCTCAGGCCATGGCAGAAACCAACCCTGCCGCCCAGAGACCACCCCTATTAGCTGTCCCCTCTCCCCCATCTCTGCACCAGAGCTGGCGGCCATGAGGTCAGGCAGCGAGGGGGACAAGGGCCTTGATCTGGCTGGGCACAAACCCTTTTCCTGGGGTGCAAGGGGAGTGATTTCAGCAGCCACGGCCTGGAGGAAAGCCAAAGTGTAACCCACGCCATAGGGTGGGATGGACGATGCCAAGAGACCACCATGGAAATAACACAGCCTTTGAAAAACAAGGGAGCAGAGGTTACACTGGTCTGGTGGAAAGGCTGGAGCAGAAACTCATGGCACTCCACCTGATGTTGGGTTACGTATTTCTACAGTGCAGTTCTTCACACATGGTTTATTGAAGTAGGGGCTATCTCTTCTGTCAGAGCTTCAGCTGGTATGGAGTATGTGAGCCATAGAAATAGACCATGAGATACAGCTTTTTCTGGTTCATGGGCTGCCATGAAATCCAGAATATGATGTAGACAAGGAATCCTACATTTCTTGAACAACGGTTTTCTGCAATCTAAATCTAAACCTGACCATGAACTTCACCATTTCATAAATATGATGGCATCAAAGCCTGAAGGGTGGTGCCTGAGAGATGTGTTAATGAGGCTTTCACCCATCAGTAGCCTGCTGGAGTCCAGCTCCATGCAATCATGACCAGCAAATCCAGCCCTCCACTGGCCAGATGGGCAACAGATGCATTGTGTGGGAAGGCTCTCAACAGGAAGCTGGTGGTGTCAGTCTAGTCCCTTTAGAAATGGATGTCTCCTCCTAGGAAAGGAAATAACCACAGCTGGCATTAACTGAGCTTCCATTTTGGACGTTTCCTTGGAGAAAGTGCCAGACACTGAAAAAGCTCCAAGAGACAAAACACAGGTGGCTCAGTGTGAAACAGTCAGTGGCACTGCTGTCTGTGGTGATAAGCTTTACTTTCCTGGAGTGTGAAGACAGGTAGCTGAGTTTTTAAATTATTTCTGCAGTTATTTAGGGAAGAGGAAGGTTGTTGCTGATTGTGTTGGTGTGGGTAAGGAGTTGGCTGGGCAGGTGGCCATCCACCACCAAAAGGCAACTGCCTCTCTTTGAGAGTCCCTGTGCTCCTATAAGCTGCCAAGAAGGACTGAGGATTTTGCTTTTTATACGCCCACCTGAAACCACCTGAGAATGTCGCTGTGGTGAAATTACTGATGACATTATTCAGATAACAAAGGAACTTCTTTTTTTTTTTTTTTTTTTTCCAAATTGATTAAAGCAACTATGAAAACCAGTCTTCTAGCACACACTTGGTAATTAGTTTGCAAAACTGGTGCAATGAGTGCAGAAAGCTACCCGTGTATGTCTATTCAGTTAAAGAATCTCAACATATCAATGCCAGCTCGGTGTAAAAAGACAAGAGGCACTTGCATGTGCCCAAATATGGACCTGGTGGATCAGCAGGCAGAGTGAAGCTGGAGACAAATTCCCTTGCCAGGACTGCCCCCTGTCCAGAGGGCTTTTAGAAAGAAGACAGTCTTTAAGGAGCAAGGATTTCAAACAACATGGCGCTTGTAAGACAAAACCTAACTTTTGAGTTAAGCTTTGAGTTATGAATGGGTAGCCAGTGCATTTTCAGACCCCTTTGCAAAGAGCCCAACAAGGCAAACACATGCTGAAGTAGCACATCCTGGAATAAGTTGCTATAGCTGTACTAGATGCATTCCTGTTGCTGTGGTTTAACATGGCAGGCAGCTCAACACCCCACAGCTGCTCGCTCACTCCCCCCTCAGTGGGATGGGGGAGAGAATTAAAAAAAAGAAGGTAAAACATGTGGGTTGAGATAAAGACAATTTAATAGAGCAGACAAGAAAGAGAAAATATTAATAATGATAAAAGAATATGCCGAACAAGTGATGCACAATGCAATTGCTCACCACCTGCTGACCGATGCCCAGCCAGTTCCTGAGAAGTGGGCCCCCCTGTCCTGGGCCAAGTCACCTCATTTTTTTGTTCAGCATGATGTCATATGGCATGGAATATCCCTTTGACCAGTTTAGGTCAGCTGCTCTGGCTGTGCCCCCTCCCAGCTTCTTGCTGGCAGGGCGTAAGAAGCTGAAAAGTCCTTGATTAGTGCAAGCACTACTTAGCAGTAACTGAAACATCAGTGTGTTATCAACATTGTTCTCATCCTAAATCCAAAACACAGCACTATACCAGCTACTAGGAAGAAAACTCTATCCCAGCCAAAACCAGGACAACACCCACCCTTTATTCTATACCATCTATGTCATGCCCAGGTCCCAGACTTTCCAGTACATCCTAATTAATCAACCACCTTTCCTGTATTTTGATATAGACACACAGATATCATTCCCTGAGTCTGTGGGCCGTCCCTCTAAAACGTCCATTGAGTTAATTTAGTCCCTGACCTTGTGCTCCATCTGTCATAATAGTCCTTCAAGGCAGGAGAGATGGTGTGTGGTGTGGGACTGTTGCATGCTGAAGCCAGTTCTGGTTCCATCGTTGCTGCACTATGCTCGGTTTCATCAAAATTCATTCTTCATTAATTTGGGTGATTCTTACTGTGATACCATTGATCTGACATATAGTGTCCACAGAAGTGATGAGATACAGTATTGTATAGCAATTAACATCATACAGTTAAAATAATTGGCTGTTCTCACCCAAAATCACATCCCCTCAAGTTGCACATCAGAATTCCCCATCCTCCTGCATCACCCACAAAGTACACCCAGATCCTTGCGCAAAAGCAATCCCATGGATGTGTTTGCCTTTGCCTGAGGCAGGAATAACCCAGACTGTCTTCCCCAGAATATTTTTTATGTGCACTACAGGGACTTTATCTCCTTCTACAGTACCTAAAATTTTTGATTGGACAGGGCCAGCTCGATTGGCAGATCCTCTAGTGTTGACTAACCAAGTGGCTTTTGCTAAATGTTTATCCCCATGTTTTAATATCCCAGCAACCATTGCTCTCAGTGTAGTTTAAAAGTCTGTTGTATTGTTCAATTTTTCTGGAGGCTGGTGCATGACAGGGGATGTGATAACACCCACTCAATGCCGTGCTCTTTGGCCCAGGTGTCTATGAGGTTGTTTCTTAAGTCAAGCAGCAAAGGTAAAAGGCTGGCTTGGCTAACCAGGGATATTCTTCTTGAAATAAGGTGAAAAAAGAAAGTATTCGGCCAGTGGAAGCAAGGTCAGGTGACATGGGAGGACTATAGGGATGCTGTTCGCAGGAAATACGTGCGGCCAAAGCTCAATGAGAGTTGAAGTTGGCCACTACTGAGAAGGACAATAAGAAGGGCTTTTAAAAATACATTAATGGCAAAAGGCAAGCCAGAAATAGCATTGGCCCATTGCTTGATGAGAATGGTCATCTCACAAGCAGGGACATAGATAAGGCAGAGATGTTTAATGCTTTCTTCGCCTCGGTCTTCAACACCAATGGAGGGCTGAGGGACCCCCAGAGCCCTGGGCTAGGGAACCATGACTGTGGGAACAATAAACTCCTAATAAACCCGGAACTTGTGCAGGACTTGCTGTTCCAGCTGGATCCCTATAAGTCGATGGGGCCTGATGGGATTCATCTAAGGGTACTTAAGGAGCTGTCTGATGTCATAGTGAGACCTTTCTCAATGATTTTTCAATGCTCTTGAGAATCTGCAGAGGCCCACTTGACTGGAAGATGGAAAATGTTGTCCCAATCTTCAAGAAGGGCAACAGGGATGACCCCGGTAATTACAGGTCCATCAGTCTCACTTCTGTCTCTGGTAAATTTATGGAGAAGATTATTCTAGGAGTTAATGAAAAACACCTGAAAGACAATGCAGTCATTGGTCCCAGCCAGGATGGGTTCACGAGGGGAAAGTCCTGCCTAACAAATTTTATTTCCTTCTATGACAAGGTGTGCTGGTTTTGGCTGAGAAGGGGTTAATTCTCTTCACTGTAGTGCCTGTGATGGTCAGGGACCTTTCCAGCTTCCTGCACTCTACCATGTTGACAGGAAGCTGGGAGGGGCGGGGCCACAGCTGGGGCAGCTGACCCCAGCTGGCCGATGGGATGTTCATCCCATACCATGTGACACCATGACCAGTATATTAACGGGGGCAGTTGCGGCTTGGGGAGGGGTGGCATTGTGTTGGTGGGTGGTGAGCGGCTGTGTCATGTGCGGTTTGTTTCAGTGGTTCATTCCCCTCCCCCCCCAGTGTTTCGCACCTCTCATTGTTTGCCTTTCCATTGCATTTGTGTTGTTGTTTTATTTTAATTATTAAAGTGTTCTTATCTCAACCCACGAGCATTACCCTTCTGATTCTCTCCCCTGTGCCATCGGTGGGGGAGTGAGTGAGCGACTGGGTGGGGCTGAGTTGCTGGTCAAACCACAACACAAGGTTACCCAGCTAGTTGACCAAGGGAAGCCAGTCAATGTAATCTTTTTGAATTTCAGTAAAGCTTTCTACACTGTCTCTCACAGTCTCTGTCTGGACAAAACTTCCAGCATGCAGCTAGATAAACACGTAATGCAGCGGGCGAGCAATTGACTGATGGGTCGGGCTCAAAGGGTCATAGAAAATGGGGTTATATTGAGCTGCAGCCAGTCACTAGCGGGGTTCTGCAGGGATCCATCTTGGGGACCATACTCTTTAATGTCTTCATAAATGACTTGGATGCAGGACTGGAAGAAATACTAATTAAGTTTGTTGATGACACAAAACTGGGAGGAGCTGTTGACACTCTCAAGGGCAGAGAGGCCCTGCAGAGGGATCTGGGCAGTCTGGAGGGCTGGGCAATCACCAACTGTATGAAGTTTAACACGGGCAAGTGCTGGATTTTGCACCTGTGCACAGCAACCCTGAATGCACATACAGGCTGGGGAACGAGAGGCTGGAAAGCAGTTCTGCAGAGAGGGACCTGGGGGTTCTGGTCAACGGCAAGTTGAACATGAGCCAACAGTGCGCCCTGGCAGCCAAGAGGGCCAACCTTGTCCTGGGGTGCATCAAGCACTGTATTGCAGCCGGTTGAGGGAGATGATTGTCCTGCTCTACTCTGTGCTGGTGCTGCCTTACCGTGAGTACTGTGTGCAGTTTTGGGTGCCACAGTACAGTAAGGGTATAAAGCCAGTAGAGAGTGTCCAGAGAAGGGCCACGAAGTTGGTGAAGAGTTTAGAGGAGAAACCGTATGAGGAGCAGTTAAAGTCACTTGGTTTGTTCAGCCTAGAGAAGAGGACACTGAGGAAAGACCTCATTGTGGTCTACAGCTTCCTCCTACAAGGGGAGGAGGAGGGACAGGCGCTGATCTCTTCTCTCTGGTGACCAATGACAGGACCCGAGGGAATGGCAGGAAGATGTGCCAGGGGAGGTTTAGGTTGGGTATTAAGAAAAGGTTCTTCACCTAGAGGGTGGCGGAGCGCTAGAACAGGCTCCCCAGGGAGGCAGTCACCGTGCCAAGCCTGGCGATATTCAAGAATCTCTTGGACAACACAAAGCTCTTGGACAAATTTATGGTGTAAATTTGGGGTTGTCCTGTGCAGAGACAGGAGCTGGACTTGATGATCCTTGTGGGTCCCTTCCAACTCAGGACAGTCTATTATTCCATGATCCTTTCTGGAGTGCCATGTCACCATCAGACCTGTTTTTCAAGGCCCAAGATAGTGTTCTGGGTGGTAGCATGGGGCATGGAATATGTTTCCAGCCATCTGGTGGTTGCTTCCACCATGGTGAGTACATGGTGCTGCCTTGGTGGGTTTGTGGGAGTGTAATATAATCAATATGCCAAGCCTCCCTGTATTTATTTTTCAGCCATTGTCCTCCATACCAGAGATGCTTTATTTACTTCGCTTGCTTGATTGCAGTGCATGTTTCACATTCATGGATAACCTGCGCAATAGCGTCCATGGTCAAGTCCACCTGTTGATCTTGAGTCCATCTGTATGTTCCATCTCTCCCTTGATGGCCTGAGGTGTCATGGGCCCACTGAGCTAGAAATAATTCTCCCTTATGTTGCCAGTCCAGATCTACCTGAGCCACTTCAATCTTAGCAGTCCGATCCACCTGCTCGTTGTTTTGATGTTCTTCAGTGGCCCGACTCTTGGGTATGTGAGCATCTATGTGACATACTTTTACAGACAGGTTCTCTACCTGGGCAGCAGTATCCTGCCACAGTTCAGCAGCCCAGATGGGTTTGCCTCTGTGCTGCCAGTTGCTCTGTTTCCATTGCTGTAACGACCCCACAGGGCATTTGCTACCATCCATGAGTCAGTACAGATAGAGTGCCAGACATCTTTCTCGTTCAGCAATGGCTAAGGCCAGCTGGATGGCCTTTACTTCTGCAAACTGATGCTATTCACCTTCTCCTTCAGCAGTTTCTGTGACTTGTCATATAGGACTTCATACAGCAGCCTTCCATCTCCGATGCTTCCCCACAAGATGACAGGACCCATCAGTGAACAAGGCACACTGCTTCTCATTTTCTGGCAATTTATTATACAGTGAGGCCTCTTCAGCATGTGTCACCTCCTCCTCTGGTGATATTCCGAAATCTTTGCCTTCTGGCCAGTCCATGATCACTTCCAAGATTCCTGGGTGACCGGGGTTTCCTATTCAGACCTGTTGTGTGATCAGTGGAACCCACTTACTCCATGTAGCATCTATTACATGATGTGTAGAGGGAGCCCTCACTTTGAACATCCAGCTCAGCACTGGCAGTCAGGGTGCCAGAAGGAGCTGTGCTTCAGTACCAACCACTTCCAAAGCAGCTCAAACCCCTTCATATGATGCCAATATCTCTTTTTCACTTGGAGTATAGTAGGCCTCGGATCCTCTGTATCCCCAAATCCAAACCCTAAGGGTTGACCTCGAGTCTCCCCTGGTGCTTTCTGCCTGAGGCTCCAGGTAGGGTCATTCTCCCCACCTGTGGTGTAGAGCACATTTTTTACACCTTGTCCTGCCCAGACCGCCCCAAGCTGCTGTGCAAACTATCTCCTTCTTAGTTGGCTCAAAGGCTTGTCGCTGCTCAGGGGCCCATTTGAAATTGTTCTTCTTCCATGTCACTTGATAGAGAAAGCTTACAATCAGACTGTATTTTGAATATGCATTCTCCAAAAACCCACAACACCTAAGAAATCTTGTGTTTCCTTTTTGCTAGTTGGTGAAGGAAATAACATAGCTGTTATTGTGATCTGATGATGTCGATCTTGCCACATTATTCCTAAAAACTAGGTCTCCTGTGCAGGTCCCTTGGCCTTACTTTGTTCTATGGAAAAAACAGCCTTCAGAAGGATTTGGACTATTTTCTTCCCTTACTCAAAATGCTCTTGTGCTAATGTGTTGCCCCATACGATGGTGTCATCAACATATTGCAGGTGTTCCAGAGCCTCATCCTGTTCCTGTGCAGTCTGGATCAGTCCATGGCAAATGGTGGGACTGTGTTTCCATCCCTGGGGCAGTTGATTCCAGGTGTACTGGACACCCCTCCAAGTAAAAGAAAACTGTGGCCTGCACTCTGCTAGCAAAGGGACTGAGAAAAACACTTTAGCCATACCAGTTGTGGAATACCACCTGACTCCCTTTGACTTCAGTGTGTAATGAAGTTCTAGCATGTCTGGCACGGCAGCACTCAGCGGCAGAATGACTTCATTCAGGCCACAATAGTCTACTGTTAGTCTCCACTCCATTAGACTTACATTCACCATATGGGACAGTTAAAGGATGAGCAAGGCTTGCTGATCATTCCTGGATTGTCCGTTGATGAACCAGCTTATGGATGGGAATCAAGGAGTCTCGGTTGGTGCGATATTGCTCCTGGTGCACTGTTGTGATAGTGATAGGCACCTGTTGTTTTTCAACCCTCAGCAACCCCACAACAGAGGGGTCCCCCAAGAGACCAGGTAAAGTAGACAACTGTTTAATTCTCTCCGTCTCCAAGGCAGCTACACCAAAAGCCCAATGGTCCCCTGCTGGGTCCTTGAAATACCCACTCCTGAGACAGTCTATGCCAAGGATGCACAGAGCCTCTGGGCCAGTCACAATGGGGTGCTTTTGCCACTCATTCCCAGTTAGGCTCACTTCGGCCTCCAATACAGCTAGCTCTTGGGATCCCCGTGTCACTTCAGCAATGCTGATGGGGTCTGCCCCTGTAGAGTTTGATGGCATTAGAGTGCACTGTGCACCGGTGTCCACTTGAGCCTTATACCCCTGTGGGTCTGATGTGCCAAGCCATTGAATCCACACAGTCCAGTAAACACAGCTGTCCCTTTCCCCCACCTGGCTGGAGGCAGGGCCCCTCTAGTCCTGGTCAGAGTAGCCATTACTCACTTCTTGCAAATATGAATCAGAAGTTCCTTTATTAAGATCAGGAGTAAGACCAGCCCTTCTACTCTGTCTGGGGAACCGTCCACCGGAAACTGGAGCAGCAGTTTTCCTGGAAGGACCCACTTTTGCAATGGTTTTGCCTTGCAACTCACCTACCCATGCCTCCAGGGTCGAGGTAGGTTTTCCATCTCACTCCCTCACGCCCTCCCCATGGTCACGCAGCTAAAACCACAGGGTGGCCCGTGGTGTGCACCCACTATAACCTCTCTCTTGAGCACAGCAAGACTTCCTCACAAACAGGTGAGATACTGGTCGTAAGAGGTGGGGAGTAGGACATATCTTCTTTGAGTTGCTGGACCTCCTGGGACAGTATCACCACAGCCAAGACACAGGGCTGTATGGAGGAGAGAGACTTGCTCCGTATTGCCAGAGTTGGTCTGCCAATTCATCTACCATTTGTCCCTCTCCATCTTTCCATGTCACTACGACCAAAGAGTTGGCATACAACACTGGTGTGCTCCATACAGACTTCCATCACACCGGTCACGTGCACTTGACTTCATCTGGATCTTTGCATAACTGCTTCTTTTCCAGGTCATTATAAATCACCTCCAGAACAGCTAATTCCCACAGGTACTGGAGTACCCGCAGTGCCTGTCGTTTTGTTGTCAGATGCAGAGACCTCCTCTTCACCTTCAGGGCACTAAATAGTGTTGAACAGGGCTCAGGAGGCATGGGCCAGGCCCCAGCCCATTGCCAGGATTTGCATCTCTCTGCAATTGTCAAGGTGACAGCTGACTTCTTCCAAATATTTTACTAGTTTTTCAGGATTCTGCACTTGTTCAGGGGCAAAACTCCAAAACCTTGGAGGCGCCCGCTGGCCTAGGTACTTGCCCACACAGCCTGCCACTCATAACTACCCAGCCTTGGGGCAGACCGCTGCGTGGTTTTCTTAAATAGCTGTTTAACCTTAAACAAGTCATGAAACACATTCAGGAGGCAAAGGAATACGAGCATGCTGGTTGGACTATGCCAAGGATATTCAGAATTCTCCAGAGCTATTTTAACTAGCCTGCAAGAGAAGGGGAAAGGGAAGGGGCAGCGGAAAGGGTCCCCCCTTGTCTCCCCCATAAATTGGCTCTCCAAGGAGAAGAGGTAAAGAGTGAGAGCAAATAAATCAACATTGCAACCAGCGACTCTTAACCTAACAATGACTGATTGTAACAAGTTTATTTTAACATGCTCTGGCCAGACCTGCTGTTATCTCAACCTTTTGAGAGCGACAGGTTGGTGCCAAAAAAAAAAAAAGACTGTCGTGGTTTTACCTGTCAGGCAGCTCAACACCACACAGCCATTTGCTCACTCCTCCCTCAGTGGGATGGGGAAGAGAATTGAAAAAAAAAAAAAAAAAATTCATTGGTTGAGATACAAAACAATTTAGTAGCGCAGACAAAAAAAGGAAAATAATGACAACAAAAGACTATGCAAAACAAGTGATACACAGTGCAATTGCTCACCACCCACTGACCAATGCCCAGCCTGTTCCCAAACAGCAGATGCCCTGGCCACCTTTTCCCCAGCTTATATGCTCAGCATGATACCACATGGTATGGAATACCCCTTTGGTCAGCTGGGGTCAGCTGTCCCAGCTGTGTGCACTCCCAGCTTCTTGTGCGCTCCCAGCCGACTCGCTGGTGGGGCAGTGTACGAAGCAGGAGAAGTCCTTGACTCTGCGTAAGTTCTGCTCAGCAGTAACTGAGCTATCAGTGTGTTGTCACCATTATTTTCATCCTAAATCTAAAACACAGCACTATCCCAGCTACTAGGAAGAAAAGTTATCCCAGCCAAAACCAGGACACTGTTTACCCTTCTTCCGCTATTCGGCTTGCCAATCTCAAGGTGTGAAATCCTCCTGCCTGTTGCACAGTACCTTCTGAAAGTGGCAGCAATGGTACTAGCTTCATCCTGATTGCCCCGGTATACTTGCACATATTTTTTAAGATGCAGAACTGAACTGTAGCTCATTAAGAGGAGTTTGGTATTTTTCCCTGGACACAGTTTAAAGGCCTGCAACAAGATTACTCCGTCTGACTGCCTGTCCGTCTTCAGAAATATGGACAATTTTATATCCTTCAGAGGCTTGCCCTTGATATATGACAGAATGCTGCTGAGGAGCCTCAAGTCTTCATCTCCTTGTGATCTCAACAGCATTGCAAAAAAGTTGCTGTGTAGTACACAAATAACATTTCATTATTCTGTGGGGGTTTTCCTAAAGCTGTACTGCTTCCTTTTGTTGAAATATTTCTAGCAAAGAATATGCAGCACCACCTACAAGGCACCTGGTTGAGAAATAAAGTTTCTTTCAATGTTATGAACTAAAACACTAAGATCCACCCCGGGCATATGACTAGTCAGTCACGAGTAATCCTCCAAGTAAAGACCCCACCATAAAGATTTAGGGCAGAGGGGTATCATATATACGCTAAAAAGTGAAATATTTTTCAAGGATTTATGTTTCACATTGGTTTACATTATTTCCAGTGCTTTACCTTCAACAGTTCCCTGCAGCTGTCAAGCCCAAGATCCACAAGAATGTCCTTCACCTTTTTTCGAGCCTTCCTGATATTATCAAGATTCTGAACAGGAATTTGAAACATTTTGCACTTTTCCTGAAAAAGAAATACAGAAAAGTGATGGAATACTTGAACACAGGCATTTGCATTCAACAGTATCAAAACAAAAACTAAAGTCTGCAAAATGTATTCTTAAATATGAAAACCCAAAAGCCTTAAGCCAAAGAACTGCGCTCATTAAAATTTCCCAGTAGATCACTTGCTTCCTCCTAAAGGAAGCACAACCTGATTTGGGGGGAGAAAAAAAAATCCTTTGCATTTCTTCCCTCTTATCTAACCACAATCCACATTCTTCTTCCAGATCTCTTTGCATCTATACGGCAGCTATGCTGGGTTTTGTGGTTTTTTTTTTGTAAGAGAACATGAATGCCAGAATTTGACTATGTTCTATTCAGAAAATTACTCTCATCTAGGAAGGAAGAATTCAACACCTTGAATGGTAATGTTAAGATAAGAAGCCTCTCCACCTTGTTCTTGGAGAACAAGTCTTACGAGGAGTGGCTGAGGGAGTTGGGGTTGTTCAGCCTGAAGAAGAGGAGGCTGAGGGGAGACCTTATTGCTCTCTACAGCTACATGAAAGGATGTTGTAGTGGGGTGGGTGTTGGTCTCTTCTCCCAAGTCACTAGTGATAGGATGAGAGGAAATGGCCTCAAATTGCATCAGGGGAGGTTTAGATTGGGTATTAGGAAAAATTTCTTCAGTGAAAGGGTGTTCATGCATTGGAACAGGCTGCCCAGAGAGGTGGTGGAGTTACCATCCCTGGAGGTATTTAAAAAACGTGTAGAAGTGGCACTTCAGAGCATGGTTTAGAAAGCATGGTGGTGTTGGCTTGACAGTTGGACTTGACGATCTTAAAGGTCTTTTACAACCCATGATAATCTGTTTTGTTGTCATTTATGTACATGCTTAAAATATGAGTGCTAGTGAAATATTAATTTCCTGCAGAAATTTTTGCTGCTGTATGCCAATATGGACCTTTGCTGGTTTGACCATGCAAAGATATTCAAAATTCTTAAAAGCTATTTCAACTAACCTGGAGGAGAAGTGGAAGGGGAAGGGACAGTGGAAAATGTCCCCCTTACCTCCCCGATAAATTGGCTCTCCGAGGAAAAATTATAAAGAATGTAATTATTAATAGTTTCCAAGAGGTGGTTCCTGAAGTATGGAGATGATGGCAATGCTAAGTACAAATACCAGATTAGTCTCACGACCAGTAATATTACCCTATCATAAGCCAGTGTTACAGAATACAGCAAAAGGATAACCTTAAGCTAGCCCTCAGCAGTGATAAACATCACAAAAGGGAACAGACACAGCAAGTGGAGTTTACACAACACAACCCTAAGAACAAGCACAAGAAGCTCTGTGAGCAAATAGATCAACATTGTGACCAAGGACTCAACCTAACAATGACTGGTTGTAAGAAATTTGTTTCAACATGCTCTGGCCATAGCTGCTGTTATCTCAACCTTTTGAGACCCACAGGTTGGGTGCCAAAAAAAGGACTGTTATGGTTTAAGCTGTCAGGCAGCTCAACACCACACAGCCATTTGCTCACTCCCCCCTCAGTGGGATGGGGGAGAGAATTGAAAAAAACAAGGTAAAACTCATGGGCTGAGATAAAGACTATTTAAAAGGACAGACAAGAAAAGGAAAAAAATAATAATGATAAAAGAGAATGCAAAACAAGTGGTGCACAATGCAATTGGTTACTACCCACTGACCAATACCTAGCCAGTTCCCAACCCGCAGATGCCCTAGCCACCTTTCCCCCTAGTTTATATGCTCAGCATGACACCATATGGTATGGAATACCCCTTTGGTCAGCTGGGGTCAGCTGTCCCAGCTGTGTGCACTCCCAGCTTCTTGTGCACCCCCAGCTAACTCACTGGTGGGATGGTGTGAGAAGCAGAAAAGGCCTTGACTCTACGTAAGTTCTGCTCAGCAGCAACGGAAACATCAGTGTCTTATCAACATCATTCTCATCCTAAATCCAAAACACAGCACTATACCAGCTACTAGGAAGAAAATTCATTCTATCCGAGCCAAAACCTGGACATCCATACTGTGGGGGAACACAGCACAGGAATGGAATCCCGTAAATGGGCCCCACAATTTCAAAAGGCTGTTAAGGTCCTTGAATGCATCCAGATGAGGGCAATAAAGCTGGTGGAGGGGCTGGAAGGCATGTCCTATGAGCACCAGATGAGGAAACTGTGTTTGTTTAGTTTGGAGAGAAGGAAGCTGAGGGGCGACTTCATGGCTCTCTACAGCTTCCTGAGGAGGGGAAGTGGAGAGGGAGGTGCTGAACTCCTCTCTCTGTTACCCAGTGCCAGGACATGTGGGAATGGCTCAAAGCCGCATCCCTGAGAGGAGGTTTGGACTTGACATGGGGAAACATTTCCTTACCAAGAGGGTGGTCAAACCCTGGAACAGGCTTCCTAGAGAGGTGGTCGATGCCCCACGGCCGGTCAATGTTGAAGAGGCATTTGGACAATGTCCTCATTAACATGCTTTAACTTTTGGTCAGCTGTGATGTGGTGAGACAGTTGGATGCAATCATTGTTATAGGCCCCTTCCAGCTAAACCAAACTATTCTATTTGATTCAATTTGATTTGATTCATCCTCCTTCCTCCTTCCTTCTTTCCCTAGCAGTACATACATACTGAGGAAATCTTTGATGACATTTCTTCCCAGCCTTGCACTAGCAGAAGGGACTGAATGGGTAATCGCATCCCAGCCTAATCATTGGCTCTGTCACTTTGTGGGAAGGAGGCTTGTACCTTCTGATGGGGGTGAGAGCTGTGGATTGTCTTGAGATAATTTGACCACCTGAACAAATCTGCAAAATGCCTGAGCTGTTTCCCTTGGAAAAACATGCTAAAAATAAAGAGTGAGAGAAAAACAGTACTCCATGAGGATGAAGGTCCATCTGTGATAATTGTGTTCTACTATTCCCAGGTAGTGTCTGCTGTTTTTTTTCTTTTACAATAAGAATTACCAAGTAAGCAATTGTTTTCCACCCTCCCAAGGCTGATATAGATGAATTAAATAAGAGTATCCTAAAAGAAGAGCATCCCTCTGCCCCAAAATCTGATAGCAATGTAGACTGTGATATGTGGAGTCATGAATCTAGCAAAATGCGTGGCAAAGTTGTTTGAAGTCTGTTGGCCTTATGCATAAATACTCAGTGCTATACAGTATCAACAGTTAGTTTGGACTGCAAATAAGCATAACCACCTTGTGATTATAAAAACACCAGATCTTGCAAAAAGTGGTAGAGTTTGAAAGAGAAATTCCTGACAAGTGCCTGTTCCTGACAACACCACTTCTCCAATGGCAACACTTCAGTCATTAATGCTGTCTTTCTCAGATGAAGTTCTTGAGCTGTTCAAAGTGAGCACAAAGTTCAGACACATCCCTCCAAGGGACCTGTTGTTCTGTATTAAGTGCTCATTTTTAATGGCAATCAGAGTTAAACATGAACTGCTGACAATTAGGCCAGCTACGGCTCTGCATGTTAAAGCCTTGGAAACCTCTAAGGATGGGGGTGCCACAACCTCCCTGGGTCAGTTCCAGGGTTGGGACACCTTCATATTAAGAAAATGTTTGTTAATAGTCAATCCAAACACCCTGACCTGCAACTTGTAGCCATTGTCCTTCATTTTAATGTCTGCCACTATTGAGAAGTGTTTGGTCCTGTCATCTTTGTAATTAACCCTGAAGCAACTCTAGACTTCTATTAGATTGTCCCTCAGGATCCTCTTCACCAGACTGAGCCAACCTAACTTTCTCTTGTCTTGGGTGTACCCTATCCAGCACCACAGATTTGGCATCTAACTTTTCTAAGTAGCTGCTGTTTTGCTGTCTCTCCCCTTCCCAAACTGTGCTGGTATGCACAGAGGTCTGAGAGGAGACTTCACTTGGGAAGAAAGAGGTTAAAAAACATTGAGCATTTCAGCCTTTTCCATGATGTCTCCCAATAAGTTGTACATACCATTCATCAATGGACCCATATTTTCTCTTGACCTCCCTGCTGCTAATACACTTCCTTACAAGAAATCCTTGTTGACCTTTTTATCCATACAAAGTTTTAGTTCCAGCTTGGCTTTGGCCTTCCTGATTTCATCCAGAATACCCTTGTACTTACACTTTTCCTTTTCTGCCTGCCATTGTTTCCCTTCTTGTATACTCTCTTTTTGCCTTTCAGTTCAATAGCAAAGCAGGGAGCCCTACCTACCATGCTTCTTTCCAATGTCCGCTCCCCCAGAGTCAAAGCCCCAGCTCTGCTACTTACCTTCCTAGCCTTCCTCCAGATCCTCAATTTCACCTGGTGGTCACAGCAACTCAGACTGCTGTCTACAGCTGTATTTGCAATCACTTCCTCCCTGTTTGTGAGAGCAGGTCAAGTAGCTCATACCCTGGTCGGCTTAACTAGTATTTGCATTCAGAAATTGTCATGAGTAGAGCCTAGGAAACTCATGGGCTGATTGCACAGTCCTGTTTTATTGTCCTAGAAGATAACTGGATGACTGAAAGTCCACATGAGGGCAAGGGCTTGCAATTGAGGGGCTTCTGATAGTTATCTATAGCTCATCCACTTCATTCTCTTAGTCAGACAAGCTGTAACAAACTCCACCAAAATGTTACTTTTCATTCCAATTTTGAGGCAGAGACTCTCAGCCAGCAGGTCTCCAGTGTCACACTGTACCTCTGCACAAAATGTCCTGCTATTCACAGACAATATACATATATATATGTATGTACATATTTACATATGTGACGAGTGTATGTACTTTGGAACTGATTAATAGTAGCACTCTAAAAATATAATTCAAGACAGGATCAAAAATGTTTATCCATTTATTTACACTAAGTTAGGAAATACCTGACTAGCAGGTCAAATGTAAAAGCTGCTCTTGGCTCAGCAGATGATTAAGCGATTCTTTTATGTCAGTATCAACAGATGCATTTGTGTTACCTAGAAAACAACTTGTTTTTTCTGCACCCTTTCCTATGTAGCTATCTGACTGCTGTGCCAATACTATTCCACAAGACAGTGAACAGTTATTTCAGCATGGAAAAGTGTGGGCAATCATTATCTGTCAGGATTCACTGGGATCTTTGTTTAGGAAAAGATGTTCAAAAGGTAGACAGGCAAGTTGCAAGAGTGCTTACAAAGCTGAAAAGAAAAGCCATTTTCTATTGCTTTTTAAAAGGGAGGGCCCTTTTAAGCACAGCTTCTAAGAAATTAAGAGATTTAAAAATTAGTTTCCCAGTCTTGATACACAGTGCTCGTATGCTTTTATTTTTTATGGGCAAGAGTGGACCTCAGTGAAGTCAGAATAAACACTTAGCTGAAGTCTAAAGGTTAATATTGATGAAAAAAACAGTCTAACTGCCTAGCTGGTTAGAATATTATTGCTGCATTATTGCTGAAAGGTGCTAGCAGAGATGCTTTTATTTCTGTGCAGGCTTAAAGCTGATTAGACCATCCAAATATGTGCCTGACTAGACTTATGTTTGCACTGGACTCATCTCTGAACTGGCTCATGCTAGCAGGGACAAATATGAAAAAACAACACACTTTATAGCTACGGACAGCCCAGCTGACAATGTAAGAAAGATTTTAGATTCATAATGGCATTGTGTATATTGAACTAATTGTGGTAGAAGCCCAAGTAACTTGAAAACACTGTTTTCTATTAATAGATTTGGCATCCTTCATTTTGAAGAACTTTCAATACTTAGTCCAATGATGCAACTCCATTAGAAATAACAAGCAGGACCTCAAAATTTACTTATTTTCCCCAATGGTCAGCTGCAGCCAAGAAACACCTGGTGCCCCTAGCTGTTAGTTCCTCCCCAGATCACTCTTCCCTTCCAGTTCCCCATGCAGCTGAGTAGAAGAGCACCCTTTCACTGGCTGCATGCCTGGGGCAAGCATGTCAGTGGTCATGTATCACAGTTACAAGGACTGGCGCCATGGAAGAACTGAGCACTGTAACTGCCACCCATTCCCTGAAATCTCCCTTTGGTTTTAAGGTAAAGTATATGTCAGGAAAGCAATTTCCTTACAAAACGTACGTACAAACACAGGGGGTGCAGAATCTACAGGAACAATTGAAAACAAATTAAAAGAGGGCTTTTCCATTCCTGTTTCTTCCTTCAGCATCTAAGCTTCATCCCATTTTGAAGGTGGCAGATGAGCTGCCTGCTGTTCACAACCTCCTGACTGATAAGCCAGTCAGCAATTCTGTACCTTCAGGTTACCCTTCGGGGCAGATGCTCTGGAATTAGGAATTGCCACTTCTTTTTGTCCTGTAGAAATGGTTATGGTTATTTAGATTCATATCTTTGACAGTCCTCTGGAGAATTTTCTAATCCTTCCATTACATAAAAAGGATTTTTAAGATGTGTCCTTAATACTGAGGGACTGTCCGGTCCCACTGTGAAGCACTTATACCACAAACCTGAGTTTGCTAATAACTGACTAGATAATGTCTGGCTCTCTTTCTAAGCCATTTGTTAGTCCACTGTGGGACAGAATTTCTTGAGCGTCATTCAACTCCTGGTCAAAGCTGTTTTATATGAACCCTGTATTATATGCAAACATGTCTTTTACAACCACATCTAGAATTAATGCACTCAGCACATTTCTGGCTTGTGTTGAAGACCAGACACAAAGGTGGTGATGGGAGTGTGGGTGGCTGAGAAACACTGACATTTCAAAGTGTGTAAGAGAGACCACGCTAAGTGCAGTGGCTCTGTCTACCAACAGAACAGCCTCCTGTAAATCAAAACAAGGTTTATTGGATAGCTGTACAGAGTCCCCTGCTCATGGACACCAATCACATCTGGATCCCCTTTTGAGGAGCCCAGTTCTTTCTGTATTTCATGTAGGAGCCTAGCCAGCCCAAGGTTTGAAATTTCACCCTGGAGAGAAGTGTCTCATTTTCAGGAGGATGTGGACAGAGATTTCTGATTGAAACACCATGTGGTGAGTGAATGCAAAAGGCAGGATAAGAAATTAGCCTTTGCAGTTCCTCTGGACCCTTCTTACCCAACATGCGGGCAGGTCAGCACTTGAAGTGAGGAACAGGACAGAGCCCACAGTAGGAAGTGTCTGCTGTTACAGTCAAGTACAGGGGAATGGGATGCAAGGGGGACTGTAGGTCAGAGGGCGTTAAAAGTGTAAGTGCTTGTGTGCATGTAACAGAGTAGCAGCAGCAGTGTTCCAATACAAGACGTCAGAAGCAGGAAAACTGAGGTGAGTGGGAAAGACTTGGAGGCACTGGTCCTGATTGTACTCTTCTCTACCTGTATTGCCTTGCCACAGCCTCACTCAGGGAAAGGGGCCACAGGGCTGCCCTCCCTTGCTTGTGGCTATGTAGAGTGTATTTATTAAATTATGTGTTTTATGTTTTATGCTATGTATGTGGTTCTGGGGACAAACAAGCTTCCCCCAGTGAACTTCATTGGGTCCCATACAGAGCAAAAGCACATTATTTTCTCAGTGGGTTAGTGATTTGCTTGTAGCTTAACTAAACACTAGGGAAAATGCTGACTGGCTACATATGCTGTCCAGACAGTATTAAACACTTTTAACAATGCTAAAGGGACTTGAGCATTTCCAAAGAGTTGAAGACTGTCAGTTATGTAAAGGGAAAAGTATTAAAAGCATTAAAATTACCTCCCGAGCATTATTACATCTCAGTAATCTCTGGGAGGAGGAAAAGTATGTGACTTGACCCTGTGGGACTAAAAATAATCTGTTCTGCCAATTGAGGAGGGGAAATGCAAGAGGACTCAGTCACAGATCACGTGGATTAAGTAAGAGGCTGGTCCCTGGTTTTGTCAGCTGGCTAGAAGGAGAAAAAGAAGGACCTTTCAGATTTCTTCTGAGTGGAGGGTATAAAGCATGTTTTTATTTAGTTATGGCACTTATAAGACTTGTGTATGTGTTGCCTTTCTCAGATCTTGCAGATAAATCCTCTGTTCGTTTTAACTGTCTGGAGTTAAGGGTGATTTGAACTTTGTACCTTGAAAGCCCTCTCCCTCCAGGAGAATCTGGACCATGATGCAGAGCACTATACCTGAACAACTGATATGTGGGTCTCTATCTGAGCTGGATGGGCCACTCTGGGAGCAGATAATGCAGAGACCTGAGTGATAAAAAGAAATCTAAAAGTGACCAAGATGAGTTAGGAAAGCTATCTGTCATGTTGAGGGATAGAGGTGCACTCCCTGAACACGAGACTCTCCAGGGATTTTATGATAGGCCCAACAGGTATCTACAGAATGTATCTGTTTTATTCTATTGTTGGAGACGCGAGAAGGTAAAGAAGGTGCCTAACCTCTGGTAGACATCATTCCTTGTTCAGAAGCTCTGCTACAAAGATGGCAGCAGTGGAAAACAAGACTCCTGCCCTCAGGTCCTGCATTTTTTGTCTTGAGCTTTGTTCACTTATTTCCCCCAACACAGACCCCAACAAAGCCAAGCCTGTCACAATCGAGCTGTCTGAGCTGAGGGTAAAGGAATCGCCCGAGCAGGGCAGCTCTGCAGAGCAAGAGGAGCCAGAAGCTGAGGGTGACAGCAAGGCAGGCAGGCAGGGGTCCCCAACAGGACATGGTCTCACAGCACTTGAGTAAGATGACCAGAGCAGGGCTCACAATGGTAAACATAGGCAGTCATGCTCCAGCGGTCACCAGACAGATCCATAGGGATGAGGTAGGTCTGAGGTCAAGACAGAAGAGCAAGTCAGCAAGGTGTGATTTCTGCCACAGGTATACCTACAGCCTAGCAGAAGTGAGGACCAGAGCTTGAAGGCTTTTCCAAGCTCTCCCAGCAGTCACACACCTGGGCTGTGTGAGAGCTGGCCTTGGGTGCAGACAGTCAAACCCTCAGGGGAAGGTGGGGTGAAGAGGTTCAGAGTCTGTTGGGGCATTCAGAGCCCTGACACAAAGATAATTTTTTTTGTTTTCCAATCCCTTTTAGCTGTAAGCAACTTCATGGCTTTTTTTTTTTTTAACAGTAAATCTTTAGGAAGCCCATCAGAGGCAAGAGGGCTGGTAGGACTCCCACTACAGAAAATACTGCAGCATGAACTAGCAAACCCCAGCTGTGGAGAAAGTTGTGATGGATGCTTTCACCTTATTAGACACTGAAACCCAATGATAAAATACTGTCCATAAGACAGCATACTTCATTAGTCCATCTATTCCCCAGACTATTTGATCCTCTTTACTTGCATTTTCCTTTCCGCTCCTATTTTCACAGCCATATAGGTGTCAAGGGATGTCCAGCTCAGCTGCAATGATCTTGAATTCTTCTCTTCTGCGTCGGACCTTGCTTTACATTAAGCCTGGAGTAACATCCATCTCAAGTCAAGCTCAAACTGTGTCTGTTCACCACAATGATCCCAATGTCATCATCATGGATTTCACTCCAGATATGCAAGTGCCTCGCATATGATACTGGGTTTGCTTCGATAACCATACTTCCATGTAAGGTCACAAAAAGCAGAACAGTTACAGCCTTCACCAAGGCTCCTGGGACTGCAGGTCTGAACTCAGCAACTACCCAGTCCACTATGTGATTCTCTCTTCAAACCTTTTGGAACCTATTTGGTGAAGAACGGCTACCTATCTCCATGTTTTACACAGAAGGAATTAAGTACCGAGTCAGCCAATGGAGTGAGGCAAGTACCTTTGGGCCAGTTGTCATAACTCACGGTGTAACTCAAACCCTCCTGTTTTAAATATGTGTTGTGCTCATCCAGGCTTTTTCTCATCTAGGATATTGATAGACCTTCTTCTGATGGGGAATCAGGAAGAACAGTCCTTTAGCCCAGGCATCCTCAACAGGAAGTCCCCCGACACTAATTATCTCACTGACAGTTGTTCAAGCAACACTACCAGCCACCTTGGGACTGGCAGCTTTGGTACCTGCTTGCAGACAGTTTGACAGATGGATTAAGCTTAAAAGTAGATCCACAGTCTGTTAGCTAGATGTGAAACACGGCTCCTTCCAGGAGAAGTTCCTAAGCAGCCAGGTAGGATGAGAATCCCAGAGATCTGTCAGGAAGCTGAACAAATTATATATCTGGAGGGCTTTCATAGCAGCAGCTTCAAACACATTCCTGGTATTAAAAACATGATCAGAATTAGGCTCCTCACAGTCACCCCTAGGTGCTGTGCTTTGAAGAAATACATGCTTCCTAATCATCACCACGCTGCTCCTCCTTTGCTGGCATTGAATCCAGTTGAATCTGTTCAGCTGCATTAAGTCCAGCTTCAAAACAATCTCACATTTTTTCAGCTTTCTTGAACAGTTTTTTATTGGCCATGAACCTGCCACTGTTTGCGACCTTTACAATTTTCCTGAGATTCTGCAGCCTTCATTTGGACTCCAGGGTAAGATAACATGAAGGCCCTAATCTTGATAAGGCGGTCTTAGATTATAAACTAAATTGTCCTCTTTGTCTGTCTTCTTTTCAAGCAATACTTATATTTTGAAGAAAAGAAATTTTATGTAACTAAATTATTCAGAATTTGCTTTGATACATTGACAGAACCAATCCATTCTTTTTCCAACCATATATTTCTAGTCAAGACTAGCACCAAAAAGTTATCTCCTGTGTACCTCTCACATTCAACATAAACTTAATGTCTCACAAAATATAAGGTAAATGTTTCCGTCTGCTTTAGAAATAAGTCAAGACAACATGTCTGAAAGGTTGTATAATGAAATAATCTCTTAAACTTTTTAGATATTGTGACTTGGATTTATATGTCACCTTTGGGAGAGGGAGCAGCACCACAACCATGTTTTCACTTACGCAGCTGAAACATCTCATTTACAAAAGCAAGTCTGCCAGTCGTCAGTGCTGGGCACTGCCTAAGAAGTCTAGACGGACTGCTGTGATTCCGCAGCAAGTCACCTTTATTTCTGGTTGTTTCCCACCCTCCTCCCCCCCACCCCCCCAGCAATGTTTCATTAAACCTCTGAATCCATATAAGAGGAGGAATTGTTCAGGGTCTTACATAGTTAAAGCACTATAAATGTAAATTTAAATCTGTTCTCTTGTGCAGAGGGTAAAGGAGATTCAACCCTAGAAATAATCAAATGGGATTATTACATTTTTAAAAAGTAACTTAAAACTTTTTGAGATTGACCATGAACAATCATAGCCCCATATTTACTGAAACTGTTAACCGTTTTGGACTTAAAGCTATTAGCTTTCAAATGAAAGGGAAAATTCCTTTATATGTGAATATTCATAAGATCAAATATTTAAATATTCACTTTATTTCAAGTACACATGCAGCATGCTAACTGGAAAAATGAGGCTGCAATTTATTTCAATGAACTCCACACACATTGGGCTGGGGCTGGCCAAAGCCAGCCCAGATTCTTGGAATTACCTGTAATATGTTGTTTTTACACCTGGCCAAGGACTAGGTATATTATCTGTTTGGTTAGATAATTTTAAAAACTCCACTTAATGTTGAATCTAGTGACAACAAGCTGCTAATTATTCTCTTCTAGATTAGTCTGAAGCTCTGTTAAACATCAACTGTTGTATATTTTGTTTTATCTGATCTCCCATCAAATGTCCAGCACAGCATGCTGAGCTGAGACAGGGTACACCTCCTGCAATGTTGCCTTTCCTTAAAGACTACACCCTAACTACTGTGGCTATATAAATAAATACAGGCATGAATTACATTTATTCTAAGAATTGGCTAAACATAATTTCTGAACAAAGAAAACCACTTAATATCTAAGAAGTACATATATTAGAAAGAAGCTAGATTATGCTGGTTTATAGCTTTTTTCAGAATACTTGCTTGATGGAAGCACTGTCTTTAATGGAATATAGCAGAAAGGCTTGAGTAGGTTAATAAAGATCTGCCTATATAAATACTTATTTATCACACAAGTTACATGTGACATCGAGCTCTATAGGAAACTTATTTGCTGATAAAACTTAAACAAGGAGAAAATGCAGGTGAAAAAATATAGCTCATTCATTGAATATATTCTCCAGTTTAATAAAGTTCAAAATAATGTAGAACTGTTGAAGTTCTAGTAGATTTCATTAGCCTTATTAGCCCTACTGTGTGAATCAAATATGTACTCCTACAGATTTATGCAGATCCCTTTGATGTTGGCAGACATACACCCATGTACTTCCAGAACAACCTTGGGAAAATTGGACCAAACTTGAAGGGGTGTTGGCATTATGATTGGCAACATCGAATACATTGTTATAACTGGGTTTGAATTCTTCTTGTAAAAAAAGGGAACATCTGAAAAATAAAGTATCAGAAATGTACACGCAAAGTGTTGGCAAAAGCAGTGGTGATTGGTTTTTTTTCTAACTTTGTCTTGTTTCCATTTCCAGACTTCAGAAATTATGAAAAGTAGACTGAATTGTGTTTCCCAATGGAATTCTCAAAGTAGAAGTACTTGCACCTACTGAGGAACTGATCCCCTGCATTACTGTGCACATTTTATGATTATTTTTTTAACCAGATATATTTAATCTTTCTAGACATACTTTTTTCAAATTTGGCTAAAGTTCTTCTAATGTCAATGAAACTGAAAATTTGCTGATGATATTTGAAATTCAGAAATATCACATTATTTATAAAATCAATTTGATTAATTTTGAGTGTGAAGTAGTGCCTGAGATACTAATTAGTGGACGGACTTGGAAAAATTCCTTGTTCTTTTCTGGTTACTTTTACTTCTTAGTTTGTCTGAATTATTCTTTTCTACAACATGTCCTAGATTTTTAAGGTCCATCTGTTTTTAGCCAAATGAATCACATAATTTAACAGTAATATTAAATCTATTTTTGTAAGTAAAAATGTCTTGATAAACATTATTTTGTTTAGTGAATTAAGTGTGATCTTGCTTCAGCTATAATTAACAAGTAACTGTGTTAAATTTTTTCCTCTGGAAATCTTTACATTATGCTCATATAAAAAATATTCATATAGAATATAAGAAGACACAATTTTATTAAGTATCCAGGCTCAATACAACTGATTTAGGGATAAATATCAAGGACAAGTTAATTTGGCCTAGATATTGTATTCTGGCATATGACATGATCTATTGGTTTTGTTAACATTACAGAGTGAAGACTGAGGCTAGAGATTGGCACGTGTTTGTATTACCATTATTAATGCATCTAATTTCAGCAAAGAAATTAAGACCCACTGTGTATGTTCCAAATGAGAACTTGGGTTTTAAACAGTTGTCCAGAAAGTCTCGTGCCACCTAACTATGACAGGGTCTGGCAGCAGAAAGTGAAAACATCAACCTGTGATTTAAAGAGTTTTATTATGATAACTGAAAGAACAGCCTCTCTGGAAAGAGCTTCTCAATCCACTTTTTATTTTACAATGGTACTTAGTTTTTTAACTCTGTCATCCTTTCTATTTCTCCAGCATTGATTTGGCAATGTGCTCCAAGCTGTTAAAAACAACCAGACTTTTTGAATATGGTTACTTTTTGCATAACTTCTGCTTGCCTGGCAATATGCTTTGTCTTTTCTTTGTGCTTTGTTTCTTGGCTTCCTTTTCTTCTTCTAGAAGAGAAGCTCCTTCATTCTTGATAAAAACTTGCTTGAAAACCTATCACATTCAGTAAGAGGCTTTCCAGACTTCAGTGGCTGGCTGTGCCAGCTTGCATCACCAAACCGTGAGCACAGTAGATATCCTGCTATTTTAGTTGAACGTAAGTGAGAAGTACTTTAGCTCTTAGTGCATAATTTTGTTTGAACTAATGAATTCAGGAGTCATAACTGTAGGGTGTTGTTACTTAGGAAGATTGGACTAGAGAAGGTCCTCTGCAGGCAGCAGAAGAATGGGGTGGCAGTGGGAGACCGGTGCGTGGCTCCTTTGGAAACTCTTCCCAGGTCTTCTGTTTCTCCAGAATCATAGCAACACTACAACAATCAATGAAACACCTTTTTTTTCTGACAAAATAAACATATGGACTATGCAAAGAGAGAACCTGTAACGTCTGTGTGTTGGGAAGAGCTTTTGTAAAATAATTACCTTTATCTTTAAACTTCTAGAACAGGCCAAATAAAATATTCAACAGGCAGTTTTGAAAATGATCACTGGACTGGGCTGCAGCGTCTGCTTCAAAGGCAAGGAGAATTTTGCTACCATTACATTAATGTAAGCTGATGTAGAAAATGTATTGGCTGAAAATCCCTGCAAAAAGACAGAGCTCCCCTCTCCCCTCTTGCACTTCCCCAGAAGAGCCATCTGGGACAGTACTGGTTTGGGATCTCACTCCAGGACCTGGAAGGCAGCTATAGAAGTTAATTCTCCTGACTTTATTTCTATAGAGTGTGAGGATTCCCTTCTGCCAACCCAGCTGTTGGCTGTACACCTTCAGAGAGGTGCTCTTTGCGCCTCTTGTTCTACTTGGAGATAGCTAATGGGAAAGACCTAAAGCTGTGTATCTTGCCCACAGGAAGGAGAAGACAGGACTAAGGTGCTCACAAGTCACTGTGAGCTGCCAAAGCACGCCCTTGCTGTTGTAATTTCCTCCAGATCTGAGCTGTCCAACAGTATAAGCAAATCTATTTTGAGTAATATATTACTGTTAAATGTACTTAAAAGTGTGTAGCTAATGAAAATATTTAACTCCTGTATAACAGCAAAGCTACATGTAATTAAAACACAATCCCCAAATTTCTTGATATCTTCTAGTCAGAAAGTAGTTGTCCTGAAATACGTTTCCAATGCAAATGACTAATCCCATTGGATTTAGTTGATCAAAGCTATTACTTTTATCTAAGAAAAACTGATCTTTTTACTATTTACTCTTATTTACATTGCGTGTTTCTGACTTTTCTTCTCTTCACTCTGTTGTCCTCAAACCCACTTATTTTAATATTTTGAAACTGTTGTTGACTTATGGGAAAAATTAATATATACATTGCTCCTCCCTTTTAACCTTACCCATTTTTATTCTTCCAAGTCCCCCTCTTAAATTAATTTTGCACATTGCTATCCTATTTGTTTTTTACAAGGGGAGGACTTTGAAGTCTAATCACAGGTTTCACTTTGGAAAGTCTTAAGTGTGTGCTGGAGGCTAATGGGCCTACCTCAAATTTGTACAGTTTAATGCTGGTCCTGCAATGCGAAAATGTAACCTCCCGTCGCAAGTGAATGAGTGCTAACTCCACCTAATTTAAACAGGACCTGAGTTTGTTGAGCACACCACACGATTTGACAGCTGGAGATAAACAGATTACAGATTTACAACTAAAGTTATTACATAGGAACATTTAATTTATGCAGTTTATAAAGTAGCTCCCATTTTAACTACCAGGATAGAAAACACTGGCTGATTTCAAAAGTGTCTGAACATGATCCTTGGCAACTGGCGCTAGGTGGCCCTGCTTGAGCAGGGACGGTTGGACTAGATGGCCTCCAGAGGTCCTTCCCACCTCAACCATCCTGTGGTTCTGTGAAAATCAGGAAATATTCCAGTTTTTCTGTAACATTCAGACATGGAAGACCCTTGCACAACAGTTTTGTCCTAATCTTTTGCTTAATCTTTTTAACATATCCGTTGTTTGAAACACTCTGCAATTATTTGGTGATGCTTTGTTGCAACAGAAGTTTAATGTTGTTGATTATGTGGGAGCCATCGGGCATTTCCATTTTGGCAGAGCCATATTTAATTATTTTACTTATTATAATATCAATATGTTACAAATAAAATAGCAATTATATAAATAAAATAACATTATTTTGCTTAGCTCAACAACTGTGATGATAAGGTTGAGTGCTTATGGGTAAGGATGAGGGTGAGGGCTAACAAGGCAGATATCCTACTGGGGGTCTGTTATAGACCACCCAACCAGGATGAAGAGGTAGGTGAAGCATTCTACAAGCAGCTGGCAGAAGACTCACGATCGGTAGCCGTTGTTCTTATAGGGGAATTCAACTTACTGGACGTCTGCTGGAAGTACAACACAGCAGAGAAGAAACAGTCTAGGTGGTTCCTGGATTGTGTGGAAGACAACTTCCTGACACAACTGGTAAGTGAGCCTACCAGGGGTGGTGCCTCACTTGACCTGCTGTTCACAAACAGAGAAGGACTGGTGAGAGATGTGGTGGTTGGAGGCTGTCTTGGGCTTAAGGACCACAGTACAATAGAGTTCTCAATCCTTGGTGAAGGAAGAAGCGGGGTCAGCAAAATCACTACCATGGACTTGTAGAGGGAAGACTTTGGCCTGTTCAGGATACTGGTTGGGAGAATCTCTTGGGAGACAGTCCTGAAGGGCAAAGGTGTCCAGGAAGGCTGGGCGTTCTTCAAGAAGGAAGTCTTAGAGGCACAGAAGTAGGCTGTCCCCATATGCTGCAAGATGAACTGATGGGGAAGATGACTGGCCTGGCTGAACAGGGAGCTTTTGCTGGGACTTATGGAAAAAAGGAGAGTTTACCAATTTTGGAAGAAGGGCAGGCAACTAAAGAAGAGTACAGGGATCTCGTTAGGTCATGTAGAGACAAAATTAGACAAGCCCAGCTAGAATTCAATCTGGCCACTATTGTAAGAGATAACAAAAAATATTTGTGCAAATACATGAACAACATAAAGAGAGCCAAGGAGAATCTCCATCCTCTGTTGAATGCGGAAGGGAACATAGCCACGGAAGACGAGGACAAGGCTGAGGTACTTAATGCCTTCTTTGCCTCAGTCTTTAATAGTCAGAGCAGTTATCCTCAGGGTATTCAGCCCCCTGAGCTGGAAAGCAGGGACGGAGAGCAGAATAAACCCCCCATAATCCAGGAGGAAGCAGTTTATGACCTGCTGCACCACCTGAACTCTCAGAAGTCTATGGGGCCGGATGGGATCCACCCAAGAGTACTGAGGGAGCTGGTGGAGGAGCTTGCCAAGCCACTCTCCACCATTTATCAGCAGTCCTGGTTAACGGAGGAGGTCCCAGATGACTGGAGGCTTGCCGATATGATGCCCATCTACAAGAAGGGCAGAAGAAGGATCCGGGGAACTACAGGCCTGTCAGCCTGACCTCGGTACTGGGGAAGGTTATGCAGCAGTTCATCTTGAGTGAGCTCAACAAACATGTGCAGGACAACCAGGGGATCAGGCCCAGCCAGCATGGCTTTGTGAAAGGCAAGTCCTGCCTGACCAACCTGATCTCCTTCTATGACTAGTTGAATTGCCCAGTGGATGAGGGAAAGGCTGTGGGTGTTATCTACCTGGACTTTACTGAAGTGTTTGACACTGTCTCCCACAGCATCCTCCTAGAGAAGCTGGTGACTCATGGCTTGAATGGGTATACTCTTCACTGGGTTAAAAACTGGCTGGATGGCCGAGCCCAGAGAGCTGCGGTGAGTGGAGCTAAATCCAGTTGGCGGCTGGTCACGAGCAGGGTTCCCCAGGGCTCCATTTTAGGGCCAGTCTTGTTTAATATCTTTATCAATGATCTGGATGAGGGGTTTGAGTGCACCCTCAGTAAATTTGCAGATGACACCAAACTGGGTGGGAGTGTCAATCTGCTTGAGGGTAGGAAGGCTCTGCAGAGGGACCTGGACAGGCTGGATCGATGGGCCGAGGCCAATTGCATGAGTTTTAACAAGGTCAAGTGCTGGCTCCTGCACTTTGGTCATAACAAACCCATGCAATGCTACAGGCTTGGGGAATAGTGATTGGAAAGCTGCATGTTGGAGAAGGACCTGGGGATGTTGGTTGACAGCCGGCTGAACATGAGTCAGCAGTGTGCCTAGGTGGCCAATGGGGCCAACAGCATCCTGGCTTGTAGCAGGAATAGTGTAGTCAGCAGGGAAGTGATTGTCCCCCTGTACTTGGCACTGGTGAGGCCGCACCTCGAATACTGTGTTCAGTTTTGGGCCCCTCAGTACAAGAAGGACATTGTGGTGCTGGAGCGTGTCCAGGGAAGGGCAACGAAGCTGGTGAAGGGTCTGGAGAATGTATCTTACGAGGAGTGGCTGAGGGAGTTGGGGTTGTTCAGCCTGGAGAAGAGGAGGCTGAGGGGAGACCTTATTGGTCTCTACAACTACCAGAAAGGAGGCTGTAGTGTGGTGGGTGTTGGTCTCTTCTCCCAAGTCACTAGTGATAGGATGAGAGGAAATGACCTCAAATTGCATCAGGGGAGGTTTAGATTGGGTATTAGGAAAAACTTCTTTACTGAAAGAGTGGTCAGGCATTGGAAGAGGCTGCCCAGAGAGGTGGTGGAGTCACCATTGCTGGAGGTGTTCAAAAAATATGCGGATGTGGCACTTCAGAGCATGGTTTAGGACGCATGGTAGTGTTAGGCTAACGGTTAACTTGATGATCCTAAAGATCTTTTCTATCCTTAATGATTCTGTGATTGATTCTATGATTTTACTTCATGAATTATTAGACAGCAGCTAATAACTTTATTTTAAATGCTACATTTTAACTAACTGGGACATATCCCTCCTCACACTGCGTAATAACAATTTTTTATATTGTGGTCATATATCTACTATGAATAATTTATCTTTTATAGATGGCTGGCCTTTTTTCCATTAATGTTTTTGAGTCTTGACTTACCTACACCCTTACTGCATATACAACAGTGCAGAAAGTACACAGCTATTGAATTTATATAAATTTTTAATAACAGAAAGTTATCACCCCAAAAAACTTAGAACTAATTATGTTTTAACGTACTTATTAGAGTGTTGACTACAAAGGTGAATATTTTTTGTGGCCACTACTAAAGAAAAACAGAATAATTTTCTGCCAATATTAGTATTTTATTAGTGTTACTTTCTGACAAGATACCAGTCAGTCTATGGCTGTGGCCTTCACAGGCTTTGATGGGAGCTGGCCAACACCTGGACCTGCATATGAGCTATATTGAGCTATATTGAGCTATATTTATATATTGGTGATGAGCGGTGTCCCTCAGGGGTCCATACTGGGACCAGTGCTGTTTAACATTTTCATCACCGACTTAGCAGGATTGTGTCTACCCCCATAAAGTTTGCAGATGACACCAAGCTGAGCAGTGCAGTTGACACACCAGAAGGATGGGATGTCATCCAAAAAGACCTGGACAGGCTGGAGAGGTTGGCCTGGGAGAACCTCATGAGGTTCAACAAGGCCAAGTGCAAGGTCCTGCACCTGGGTTGGGGCAACCCCTGAAATCAATACAGGCTGGGGGATGAAGGGATTGAGAGCAGCCCTGCAGAAGACTTGGGGGTACTGGTGGATGAAAAGCTGGATGTGAGCCAACGATGTGCACTTGCAGCCCAGAAGGCCATCCGTGTCATGGGCTGCATCAAAAGAAGCATGGCCAGCAGGTTGAAGGAGGTGATTCTGCTCTCCTCTGCTCTCATGAGGCCCCACCTGGAGTGTTGCATCCAGCTCTGGAGCCCTCAGCATAAGAAGGACATGGACCTGTTAGAGCAGGTCCAGAGGAGGGCCACAAAAATGATCCGAGGGCTGGAGCACCTCTCCTATGAGGACAGGCTGAGAGAGTTGGGGTTGTTCAGCTTGGAGAAGAGAAGGCTGCAGGGAGACCTTATTGTGGCCTTCCAGTACTTAAAGGGGGACTATAGGAAGGACAGGGACAATCTCTTTAGCAAGGCCTGTTGTGACAGGACAAGGGGCAATAGTTTTAAACTGAAGGAGGGTAGATTTAGGCTGGATATAAGGTAAAAAGTTTTTAAAATGAGGGTGGTGAAACACTGGCCTAGGTTGCCCAGAGAGGTGGTAGATGCCCCATCCCTGGAAACATTTGAGGTCAGGCTGGACAGGGCTCTGAGCAACTTGATCTAGCTGAAGATGGTCCTGCTCACTGCAGGGGGGTTGGACTAGATGGCCTTTAATGGTCCCTTCCAACCCAAAGCATTCTATGATTCTATGTATAGACAAATGGTGAAATCATATGGCTGCCAAGGCAAATGGCAAAATTCCCCTTGGCTTCCATGCAATGAGCATTTCATTCTTATTGTGAATACTTAAAGAAACTCTAGTTCAAGTAATTAGTTTGCAAACCCTTTGGAGATGGCCTGAGCAAAGCCAGGACAACCTTGTGGGGAAGGGGAAGACTAAAAGCTGTCCCAGGAAGATGGCAGGGATGGCAGGGAGCGGGTACTGGTGCATGGCCCTATGCACCTCAACTGCAGTGCACGTCCTGCCATGACCTGCTTCCTCCCTGCTCTGGCCACAGAGCCACACCAGGCGTCTCAGTGGTGGAGGGCCACCCATGCTGCTGATGTGGCTGGTTATCTTGGTCCTTGTGGTTTGGCTGTTACCTACCAGCACAGGGGATTGGTTGTTTCCATCTTGTGTTCATTAGAAACCATCTACTATCATGGTAGGCATAAGAACCGTGCTTGCTGCTCAGCACGGAGATATCCAGTAGATACAGCCCAAGACACTGACCTTTCATCAGACTGCAGTGCCTTCAAGTGCCATGGGCGGGATACTGCCAGGCTCCCAGGCAATGTCATGGGAGAGGTGTCTGCTGGGGCTCCTGTGCCCGGGACCCACACCAGAGCTCCCACAGCTCCTCGCCAGGGCGCCCCAGCCCCACCATGGCCAACGTGGAGCACCAGGCTGGGGAGGTGTGAGCCATGTGCCGAGATGCCAGGTGGGGCCTCCTCCAATGGGAAGCCTGGCTGCCAGGCCCCACCTCACTCTATTGGCTGGGTGAGGTGGGCGGGGCCTCCAGCCCACAGTACGCAAATAAGGCTTCACCCCACATTCCATGCAAATCAGGAGAGGGCTGCTGGGTGGTCACGTGGTGACCTCACGTCATGGACACGATGTCCTCAGGTTCCTCCCACTCCGTGACGTCATGCCCCCAGGTCTCGCGAGAGCCCCCAGCGGCGCTCCTGGGAGGGGCAGGTGACAAGGGCGCAGGTAAGCCCCGGGGCCGGAGGGCCTCCCCCACGAGGCCCCGCCCCCAGCCGCGCCCAGCTCCTCCGGGGAGCCAATGGGAGCTTTGGCCCAATTCTCTTCCCATTGGCTGGCTGCCTGGCATGCAAATGAGCCTCGACGTCACTTCCTGGGATAAATCAAGCGCCATTTTCTCTTTCTGCTGTGGATGAGGAGCGGGCGGAGGCTGGAGGGCGGGCGCGGGGCGGCGGGCGCGGCGCCGGGGCGGGGGCTCAGCCGCGGTCGGTCCCGGGCTCCAGCGGTGCTGTCGCCGCCACCGCCCTCGCGGCGCGCCCAGTGAGCGCGGCACCACCACCACCACCAGCAGCAGGCGGCGGCGGAGGAGGAGCCGCGGGGCGGGGCGGCGGGCACGGCACGGCGCGGGAGGGGCGCGGCGACCGAGGCGGCGGCGGCGGCGGCGGGGCCGGCGCTGTGAGGAGCGGGAGGCGGAGGCTGCGGCGCGGGCCCGCGACCCTGCAGGCGGCGGCGGCAGCGAAGGGAGGAGCGGCGGCGGCGAGGCGGCAGCGCGGTGGCGGGCTCCCCCTGCAGCCCGGCCGGGTAGGTGCAGCGGGGCGACCCGGGGGGCGGGGCGGAGCGGGCGTGCCCGCGGCAGGGCGGCCTCGCCGAGCGGGGGCGCTGCGGCCGCCGGGGCGACCCGGCGGCTTTCGGTGGACACTGGCTGCGCTCGGCCCTCGGCGCGCTTGGCGGGGTGCGGGGAGCCCGGACCTCGCCGGGGGGCGGGCGAGAAGGGTCTCTACGCCGAGTCCCGCGGCGTGGGGCCGGGGCAGTGCCCCTTCGCGACGGCGGAGTTCCCGAGCCGAGCCTCTCTCCCCTGGCAAGCACCTGGGGGCGCCGCAGGCGTTTGTGCTGGAGCTCCCGCGGCAGCCGGACGGCCCGGGTGGCCCCTGTCAGCTCCGAGGGTGCCGGCCCCGGGGCTGCCAGCTCCGCACTCGGCCCGTCGGGGCTGTCGGGCGGCGCCGGCACCGCTTGGCGCTCTCTGGAGACCAGGCGGGTAGCGGGGCGGCGGCCGCCGGGGCCGGCCCCGCCGCAGAGGAGCGATGCCCGCCCCGTCCCCGCGGAGGCGGCCCCCGGGGCCTGCCCGGGAGTGACCCCCGGCCCCTGGCCGCGGCGCGCCCGAGCGGGACTTCCGGGTTTGCCCGGGGTCGGAAGGGGAAATTAGCCTAATGAGGCATTTTAACTCGGGGAAGACTCGCTGCCTTCCCGCTACTGTTTGTTAAACAGCTGCTGAGGGCCACTTTCCCCTCCCCCCGCGCACCCCAATTTCTATTAGTCCTTAAGTAATGGAGTATCTAAGGAACCAACCTAACAACCTGTTGTCTCAAAGTCTGTGGATGAAAAGTCATAATTACTTCCAGACGATATGGGTATTTGAAACAGTTTATGGGAAACTGATGTTCACGGGAATAGTATAAATGCAAAATTAGAACGAAAAGGTTAATGGCATGCAAATTCGCATTAAATATCCTTGTGGTACTTCAATGCATAAATTTTTGAAAAAATAAAGTTTATGAATAATGTAAGGGAACGTAACTCATACAATGCAAATCATTAAAAACATTTGAATGCACTTGCCTTGCACTTGAGAGCAAGTAGCGGGAAGGTCTTTTTGCCCTGCTTTGTAAAGGGAGTAAAAGATAGGTATTTGACTTCTGCTGCAACAATTCATGCTTCTCTACTGTCAAAATTAGGAACAACTCCCTTTCAGTTGATAAATACTTAAGTTCTGACAGGTAAACTATTGAGGGGGAATTGGTTGTTTTCCTTAATAGTTTCCTAACATCAAAAAAGCATGTTTGAACCCCTAAAAGTTTTAAAGACTTATAATGAAAGGCTTATAAAGATGCACTTTTGGGATCTCCAATGCAATCTATATTGTTGAAATCTTAGTGCTCTTTTTAATAAACTTTCAGTTTAATTTTGAACAAGAAAAGGGGGTTTCTTTAGAGCCATATTTAGACAAAGCGTGTGTAGTAAATATGCTCTATTTTAAGCTGTAATAAGACCTGTAATTCTAATAGTTAATTTCATGAAAGCTTTGTAAAAAAACCAACACCAACACCCCCCCCCACCCCCCCCCCCCCCCCCCCCCCCAAATTGTAGCAAATCCTCAGGCACAATGAGGAGCTATAATGCCTTGTTTTACCACGGGGAACTCCTCAATTTGGGTTAAGTCTTGTTGAATGCTGGTAGAGCTGGCTTATGTTTAAACACTTCACTCCTTCTGCTGAAACCTGTAGCACAGCCTTATTTCTTTCAGTTCTGTCCCCTTGCTGAATTATTCAGGTTCTGGGTTATTTGTGCTGTGGACTGTCTGTGCACCTGTATGAAATGTCTTTGAGTCATACCAGGCTGACTAGTGCTGTACAAATACAGCCGTACTTCTTCCTAGAGGACCTGGGCTTGGTGTGCAACTTTTCTGCTTGCATGTGGCTGATGAGCCCTGCAGGATTTGAGTAGGGTCCACGTAGATGCTCAAGTCATCTAGAATGAGCTTGGGTCCTACTGGGTTCATTTTCTGTCTCATGCTGATCCCCAAGGGAATCAAGCTCTGTATGGGTCACAGTGCTCTAGTAAGGCTCCATGAGTTTGAAGGGTGTAGTCCCTTCTCTTCTAACTAGTCTTGGATAACAGAGACTTGGTTTTGGGTTAATGAAGCATCACAGTAGTTATTTAAAGCACAGTAGCTGTAGTTACTTATCTACGCTTGTTTTGATTTGACCTTTAGGAAAGGTGCAGGTTGATGCACTGTATCTTTGTCCATGTAATCACATACTTAAATGCTTTTTACTGTGTTAGCAACTTTTGAGTGATGGCCATCTTTGTGTTGGATTAGATGGCTCTTTTAACAGGTATGTGATTTATAGCCAGGAAAAGAGCAAAATTATAGTGACTATGAGAGACTGTAGTCTCTCTATAGTGACTATAGAGACTATGATTTGAGACCCGAAAAGGTTTCCAATTTAGTTGCACAAAAAGCGTTTGTTTTGGTTTTTTTACCTGAGGTTGCTATCAAGTTGCACTTGTTTTCTTAAATTCCAATTTCTATCCAAAGTAGAATTATTTTGTTGATCAGAACCACTCGTAAGTTTTATTAATCTATATTTTTCTGTAACCAGTTAAATTTTAATTTACAATAGATGAAATAATGAACAAGAATAGTATCCATTCTAATCAATTGTTTTTCTTTCCAGGAATCAAACCTTTCAAAGCTGTTAAAACACCTAGAGATGTTAATAGGAAGCTATATTCTTTCATCTACCTCCAAAGGCTGGATAAGCTTTGATGGTGCCAATGTACTCTTAAATCCAGTTAGGTCTCTCAGAATGCAGAGACGAGATAAGTCCAGGGAATGGAACCGTCAGTGTAATATGTGGTTGAGCAGATACCCAGGTATGAATTCTTGGAGGGCTTGTAAGCTTACCAAAAACCAAAACAAAATGGATGAGAGTAAAACTTGGCACTGCCAAGCTGAACTCATGTTCTTCTGGGCAGTTTCTCAGTGTGCTGTCTTCCTGGCTGCCAATTCTGCCATCCAGTGTTCTTGTTCTTTAGATTCTTAGAATTAGTAGATCACAGGCTCTCATTTCAATGTCAGGAATGAAGCAGTTATTGTTTTCTCAACTAATATTGAATGACCAACTTCCAATGAGTTTATAAAATGAAAATAAAGAATTCTTTATTGGTGCTTATCAGCTCTGATAACTGCTGAAATAGAAGTAGGTTTAAAAAAAACACAAAAAACAAAACAACAAAAAACCCCTTTAAAAATACTCTCACCCAAATATCCCAAAACCTGAAAGTCTTTACAAAAAAACTCTTCTACAGTTACTAATGACAGTTTACTAAATAAAAAGGTATAAAAACTAAGTGATTTAATTTCCAAAGCAGATAATACGAAGGGACAAAATTCTGTAATCCTTTCATAACTTCCCTCCTATCAGTGGTTCAGTGAGCAAGATATTGAAGGCCAGCTTCCTCGGAAAACTCTGGAGATCTGGCTTCTGTGTAGATTTATCTCGTGTCTAAAAAGGGTTACATTGCAGCTGCCTTCTCTGTGGGTCTTCTGATATGGTTTCTCTCTAGCTGCCTGTTTTCATGAAATCTCTAGAAATGTCTGATTATCTAGTTCAGTGACAGATTTTTCTGGATGTATTTGCATGTATTTGCATGCACACAGAAGGCACATTTGTTCATCTTCCTTGCTCCAGCTCTACCAGCTTCATATTTAATTTAATTGCATATACCTAGTTTCCTTAGAAACACAAACTAAAATGGTGCTGATTTGATGTAAGGAAAAAAACCTTTCACTCCGAGTACAGCCCATCACTAGAAGAGGTTCCCCAGAGAGCCTGTCAAACCTCTGTGGAGGTTTTAAAGACCTGACTGGCCAAGACAGAGTGCCCTGGTGGCTGGCAACTGATTGTTGAGCCTGTTTTAAATAGAAGGCAGGATTGGGTGTCCTCTTGAGGTACCTTCTAAGGTGAATGAGTATTGTTCCAAGAAGTAGACTAAAAGGAAGGCAAATAGGAACTTCCTACTTTGTGGTGACTTCTGATTTTGAAGAGGTGAAATGTTAGTATTTTTGTGTTTTTCATACAGAGAAATGATCAGGCATGGTTACTTGGCAAACTAGTAGTATTTGTCTTTGACTAGTAAGTTGCTGTCAACACTGTTACTTTCTTGTTTAGGCTAGTATTAAAATACTACAGTACTACTGGAAGGGAAGAGTTGCATATATGGTCGTTGAAAAGCTGAATGTAGTTGGATGTTGTTATATATGACGACAAATGTTGCAGAAATGAAGGGAACCTTTAGTATTGCATAAAACTCCAGTTTGCTGTATCATTATGGAGGTGTTACCTAAATGAACAGTAAATGCAGGAATAGATTGATGGATAAAATGCACGAGCAAGGGTTGAATGACTTTTTTAGAACTGAGTTTGGGACATCAGCTGCTACAATAATTCTTCTATTTTGCTATTAAGTTGCCTTGGTTCTGTTTATGAAAATGTATTGTCTATGAAAACTCAATGGATTATCAGTTTTCTGGAAACTACAGCTAAAAGTAGTTTAAGATAAATTTGTCTTTTAGGTAGCCAATGCAGTAAAAGGATCAAGGCTCTTGGGCTAGGGTAACTCAGGTTTAATATTATTGTAGTGCTTTCCTGTTGAATTTGCTTGTTAAGAATGGGATGCATACCAACAAAAGATTGACTGTAATTATACCTGGAAATAAAGTGCAAGCTAAGGCTTGAAGAATGTCCAAAACAAAAGGGAAATAAATCAGTAGTAAAAGAGTATAGATAATAAACTGTATAGTAATTGGGGAATTAAACTGAGGGCTTGAGGGAATAAGCCTAGAAGGTTGAAATTTTGTGACCTTTATGACGGGGCATTGCTGGCCTAATGGGTACAGGGAATGTTAGTGGAGTAACTTAGAGTCTTACTCCCAAGCAGTCTGTTTAAAGACTAGCTGAATAACCCTGCACATGATACAGAAATATCCATATTTTTGAATTGAAAATCAGCTACTTAAATAAACTTGAATACAAATTACTTATTTTCCAGTTTTCTTGTTTTGCGGTTTTTTGTTGTTTCCTGGATTAATGACTTCCATTTCAGAAAGATTACTGGATAAGAAAGCTCTTTGAGATACATGGATGTTACATACTATACCACCTTTGTAGACTAATGTTTCTTTTTTGTGAGATAGACATGCCTCAAGAAATGTCTGCTTCATCTTCTTCAGTAGCATCAATATATCAGTTAAAGGACTGAGGTGAAGGAACTGTTTCCAGTGGAGCCTAACGTATTGAACCACATCATCTGGCTGAACTGAGCATGGTGACATCCTGTCTGCTCTGTTGTTACCTGCAGTGGACCATGGGGTTGGTGCACATAACCTGCTATCTAGAGGGACTAATCATAAAGCTTTAACCAGAGACTGTACAAATTCCCGGTTGACTTCACTTTAAAAAGAGGACTTTTGTCTTAAACTTTTCTCCTTGGATTTTTGACAGAATGCCAGACTAGTTACTCTAATTTATTCCATTCTGTATAGGTTCCTGTTCCACACCCACCCCAATGGTATCAGAATGTCTTCCAGACTTCTTACCGATAAAAAATATTAGAAAACAAGACTAGCATCTGTCAAATGGGGCTCCCTCTCCATTTCTCTCTACACATCTTTCCTTTGGGGGGAGAAGAAGAGGAGAATAGCATGTGAGTTGTTTGAATTTTAATTAAGAAAACCTCAATTGTAACTTTTGCACATAAATTTAAGCTTGGGGTTTTTTTCTTCTTGAGTAATGACATAGAGTAGAAAAAGGTTATTTTTCTGGGTTTTCATTTTTCTTAGCTTGTAGCTTCTGTCTTACATGGGAAGGGGTTTTTTGCAACTGTTTACAGGAAAGTCTTGCCTTTCAAGGCAAAGTTTTTATGTTGACAGTGATGTTACTCTTTTTTGAGAAGTGTAGCTTTTCAAGACGCTCGGGACCATCATATGGCTGAAGTACAGTTTGGGTGTGTTTTTCTTGTTAGAACTTGTCCTGGATGGATAAATTGTTTAGCAGTAGGACTGAGATCTTCTAAACTCTATTAGGTTCTCTGCCAGCTAAGAACAAAGAAATAGCTGTGAAACTCCCAGTGACCTTTTTCAATGCAGCGTAGTTCTGTTGCATTTTGTGCCCATTTAAATTTCTTAAATCTCAGTCTCAATTGCATTTTGCTTTAATCTAGAGAGGAGGTGGTAAAGGCACATACTTCTAAAGCTAAGCCTATGGGGATACCTTATGGTGTACTGGGAGCTGAAGATAAGCAACTGATGTGTCCATAGCCCGGCTGCGTAGGGAGTGATAAAAGCCTAGTTGTTGGGGAAGCGCTAGAACCTTCCTGGTGGCATGTTCCAGACAGATGGCCAGCCACACTTTGCAGCGACCCTTCAAATTGATGACCTGCAGCAGATAATCTTTCTGTAATCATGCTTAGGCTGTCGTCCTCCTTTGTATGTTAGGCTCCTGCTATTGCAGGTTGCTGGAGGGAGCAGGTTAGTGTATAAATCCAATTTCTGGACCAAGGCAGGGTGATAGAGCTATATATCCTTCAGGAGACCTGAAAGCATATGGGTATTAAAAATATTTGTCTGATTTCAGCATATTTAGCTATCAGGGCCATACATTAATTACATTTTATTTCTACTGCATTACTGTAGTAGCAGCTTGTTGTATGCCAAGGTCCATATTGGCTTACAGCAGCAAAAATTTCCGCAGGAAATTAATATTTCACTAGCAATCATATTTTAAGCATGTACATAAATGACAACAAAACAGATTATCATGGGTTGTAAAAGACCTTTAGGATCGTCAAGTCCAACTGTCAAGCCAACACCACCATGCTTTCTAAACCATGCTCTGAAGTGCCACTTCTACACGTTTTTTAAATACCTCCAGGGATGGTGACTCCACCACCTCTCTGGGCAGCCTGTTCCAATGCATGAACACCCTTTCACTGAAGAAATTTTTCCTAATACCCAATCTAAACCTCCCCTGATGCAATTTGAGGCCATTTCCTCTCATCCTATCACTAGTGACTTGGGAGAAGAGACCAACACCCACCCCACTACAACATCCTTTCATGTAGCTGTAGAGAGCAATAAGGTCTCCCCTCAGCCTCCTCTTCTTCAGGCTGAACAACCCCAACTCCCTCAGCCACTCCTCGTAAGACTTGTTCTCCAAGAACAAGGTGGAGAGGCTTCTTATCTTGACATTACCATTCAAGGTGTTGAATTCTTCCTTCCTAGATGAGAGTAATTTTCTGAATAGAACATAGTCAAATTCTGGCATTCATGTTCTCTTACAAAAAAAAAACCCACAAAACCCAGCATAGCTGCCGTATAGATGCAAAGAGATCTGGAAGAAGAATGTGGATTGTGGTTAGATAAGAGGGAAGAAATGCAAAGGATTTTTTTTTCTCCCCCCAAATCAGGTTGTGCTTCCTTTAGGAGGAAGCAAGTGATCTACTGGGAAATTTTAATGAGCGCAGTTCTTTGGCTTAAGGCTTTTGGGTTTTCATATTTAAGAATACATTTTGCAGACTTTAGTTTTTGTTTTGATACTGTTGAATGCAAATGCCTGTGTTCAAGTATTCCATCACTTTTCTGTATTTCTTTTTCAGGAAAAGTGCAAAATGTTTCAAATTCCTGTTCAGAATCTTGATAATATCAGGAAGGCTCGAAAAAAGGTGAAGGACATTCTTGTGGATCTTGGGCTTGACAGCTGCAGGGAACTGTTGAAGGTAAAGCACTGGAAATAATGTAAACCAATGTGAAACATAAATCCTTGAAAAATATTTCACTTTTTAGCGTATATATGATACCCCTCTGCCCTAAATCTTTATGGTGGGGTCTTTACTTGGAGGATTACTCGTGACTGACTAGTCATATGCCCGGGGTGGATCTTAGTGTTTTAGTTCATAACATTGAAAGAAACTTTATTTCTCAACCAGGTGCCTTGTAGGTGGTGCTGCATATTCTTTGCTAGAAATATTTCAACAAAAGGAAGCAGTACAGCTTTAGGAAAACCCCCACAGAATAATGAAATGTTATTTGTGTACTACACAGCAACTTTTTTGCAATGCTGTTGAGATCACAAGGAGATGAAGACTTGAGGCTCCTCAGCAGCATTCTGTCATATATCAAGGGCAAGCCTCTGAAGGATATAAAATTGTCCATATTTCTGAAGACGGACAGGCAGTCAGACGGAGTAATCTTGTTGCAGGCCTTTAAACTGTGTCCAGGGAAAAATACCAAACTCCTCTTAATGAGCTACAGTTCAGTTCTGCATCTTAAAAAATATGTGCAAGTATACCGGGGCAATCAGGATGAAGCTAGTACCATTGCTGCCACTTTCAGAAGGTACTGTGCAACAGGCAGGAGGATTTCACACCTTGAGATTGGCAAGCCGAATAGCGGAAGAAGGGTAAACAGTGTCCTGGTTTTGGCTGGGATAACTTTTCTTCCTAGTAGCTGGGATAGTGCTGTGTTTTAGATTTAGGATGAAAATAATGGTGACAACACACTGATAGCTCAGTTACTGCTGAGCAGAACTTACGCAGAGTCAAGGACTTCTCCTGCTTCGTACACTGCCCCACCAGCGAGTCGGCTGGGAGCGCACGAGAAGCTGGGAGTGCACACAGCTGGGACAGCTGACCCCAGCTGACCAAAGGGGTATTCCATACCATGTGGTATCATGCTGAGCATATAAGCTGGGGAAAAGGTGGCCAGGGCATCTGCTGTTTGGGAACAGGCTGGGCATTGGTCAGTGGGTGGTGAGCAATTTCACTGTGTATCACTTGTTTTGCATAGTCTTTTGTTGTCATTATTTTCCTTTTTTTGTCTGCGCTACTAAATTGTTTTGTATCTCAACCAATGAATTTTTTTTTTTTTTTTCAATTCTCTTCCCCATCCCACTGAGGGAGGAGTGAGCAAATGGCTGTGTGGTGTTGAGCTGCCTGACAGGTAAAACCACGACAGTCTTTTTTTTTTTTTGGCACCAACCTGTCGCTCTCAAAAGGTTGAGATAACAGCAGGTCTGGCCAGAGCATGTTAAAATAAACTTGTTACAATCAGTCATTGTTAGGTTAAGAGTCGCTGGTTGCAATGTTGATTTATTTGCTCTCACTCTTTACCTCTTCTCCTTGGAGAGCCAATTTATGGGGGAGACAAGGGGGGACCCTTTCCGCTGCCCCTTCCCTTTCCCCTTCTCTTGCAGGCTAGTTAAAATAGCTCTGGAGAATTCTGAATATCCTTGGCATAGTCCAACCAGCATGCTCGTATTCCTTTGCCTCCTGAATGTGTTTCATGACTTGTTTAAGGTTAAACAGCTATTTAAGAAAACCACGCAGCGGTCTGCCCCAAGGCTGGGTAGTTATGAGTGGCAGGCTGTGTGGGCAAGTACCTAGGCCAGCGGGCGCCTCCAAGGTTTGGGAGTTTTGCCCCTGAACAAGTGCAGAATCCTGAAAAACTAGTAAAATATTTGGAAGAAGTCAGCTGTCACCTTGACAATTGCAGAGAGATGCAAATCCTGGCAATGGGCTGGGGCCTGGCCCATGCCTCCTGAGCCCTGTTCAACACTATTTAGTGCCCTGAAGGTGAAGAGGAGGTCTCTGCATCTGACAACAAAACGACAGGCACTGCGGGTACTCCAGTACCTGTGGGAATTAGCTGTTCTGGAGGTGATTTATAATGACCTGGAAAAGAAGCAGTTATGCAAAGATCCAGATGAAGTCAAGTGCACGTGACCGGTGTGATGGAAGTCTGTATGGAGCACACCAGTGTTGTATGCCAACTCTTTGGTCGTAGTGACATGGAAAGATGGAGAGGGACAAATGGTAGATGAATTGGCAGACCAACTCTGGCAATACGGAGCAAGTCTCTCTCCTCCATACAGCCCTGTGTCTTGGCTGTGGTGATACTGTCCCAGGAGGTCCAGCAACTCAAAGAAGATATGTCCTACTCCCCACCTCTTACGACCAGTATCTCACCTGTTTGTGAGGAAGTCTTGCTGTGCTCAAGAGAGAGGTTATAGTGGGTGCACACCACGGGCCACCCTGTGGTTTTAGCTGCGTGACCATGGGGAGGGCGTGAGGGAGTGAGATGGAAAACCTACCTTGACCCTGGAGGCATGGGTAGGTGAGTTGCAAGGCAAAACCATTGCAAAAGTGGGTCCTTCCAGGAAAACTGCTGCTCCAGTTTCCGGTGGACGGTTCCCCAGACAGAGTAGAAGGGCTGGTCTTACTCCTGATCTTAATAAAGGAACTTCTGATTCATATTTGCAAGAAGTGAGTAATGGCTACTCTGACCAGGACTAGAGGGGCCCTGCCTCCAGCCAGGTGGGGGAAAGGGACAGCTGTGTTTACTGGACTGTGTGGATTCAATGGCTTGGCACATCAGACCCACAGGGGTATAAGGCTCAAGTGGACACCGGTGCACAGTGCACTCTAATGCCTCTAATACAAACTCTAATACAAACTCTACAGGGGCAGACCCCATCAGCATTGCTGAAGTGACACGGGGATCCCAAGAGCTAGCTGTATTGGAGGCCGAAGTGAGCCTAACTGGGAATGAGTGGCAAAAGCACCCCATTGTGACTGGCCCAGAGGCTCTGTGCATCCTTGGCATAGACTGTCTCAGGAGTGGGTATTTCAAGGACCCAGCAGGGGACCATTGGGCTTTTGGTGTAGCTGCCTTGGAGACGGAGAGAATTAAACAGTTGTCTACTTTACCTGGTCTCTTGGGGGACCCCTCTGTTGTTGGGTTACCTTTATCTCCACTGGTGCGGTGGTGGGTTTGGTTTTTTGGGTGGTTTTTGGTGGTTTTTTATTTTGTTGGGTTTTTTGGGGCGATTTGGTGGTTTACTGCCCCCCAAATCTCCCTCCTGTCCCATTGAGTGGGGAGTGAGCAAATGGCTCTGTGGTGCTAAGCTGCCTGCTGAGTTAAAACCATAACACAGTAATGCAACTATCTGAGTACACAGTAGCGTGTTTCAGCCAGCTGATACCTAGCTGTTTTTTGCTGTTCAGAATGTTCATTACTTCACATTTATTGTAGTCAAGAGTTTAGATTAATTCTGTATGATGGTACTCAAGTTAGTTAACTCTCTGTAGGGGTGGTGTTGTCTTTTGTGGGTTTTTTTTTTTCTGAAACTGTAGAAGTAAACAATTGGAAAAAATTCTTAAGACCTACGTGTGTATCTAATTCTGGAACATTCTTGGTTTTTGCAGTTGAACAATGTTTTATATCTCTAAATAAATTTTACAAGAGTTCATGGAATAGTGTGTCTAATATTTTCTTACTGTTTTTATTGCCTTTTATATTGTTTTGTACTTAAACCTCTAAGAAGCTGTTCTGGGTTGACCCTTTGAAGTAGAAATGTTTTGATGATGTTAGCTTTTTTTGTGTGCAATTGATTGCAGTCAAACTTTTTGACTTCAGTATGGTGGAGTTTAATTTTGAATGAGGAATAAGTTGGGTGTTGGTTGGGTTTTTTTTGGGGGGGGGTGGTGGTGTGTGTTTGCATGGTTTTGTTTCATTTTAATAGGTGGTGGTGGGGAACCCAGCGAACATTTTCCATTCAGGAAAAAGATCTGTGGAATGTGGGCCCCCAAAAATAGCATTTTAATTTTTTGCAAATAATTCTCCGTCAACCAAATTAATAACTTCAGATTGTTTTTACCAGGTAATCTGAGGCTGGTTCTGGTATAACTTTATCAGCAAGAAGAATTGGTTTATAGAACTTGATTAGTACTTGGCTCATATCATGATAGTATTTCTTCTTGTTAGAATAGGGTGTGTGATGGCGAGAGGTATAGGTGAGAAGTAGATTAAGTTGTTTGGTTTTTAATTTTTTTCCCCCTCAGATATTAAGTTTGGTTTCTGGACATTGTCCTTGTGAGGAGGATGGACAACTTAGGAAGTGGTGTGAAATGATATACAGATGTGACCTGCCACCTGGTCTTACAATTGGTCTTAAACTGTTCTAATAAGGCATGATAATGGACAGTAGTTTGTTCGGAAGGTGAATGAATTTCACATACAACTAGTATCTCTTTGTAGCTTGGAGACCAAATGGATTAGTTTTTGGGCTAAAAGTTCTTAGTTGATCTCTGCTAGGAAGGAAGCATGAGGCTTTTGTGCTAGCTTGCTAGTTGGATTCTCCAAGTAGTACTTTTAAGTATGTTGTAATGTCAGACTTTCCTTTAGTAAACTATTTTAGCATCTTTAACATATTATGGTCTTTAAGTCTTTAAACTCTGAGCACTTTATCTTTTTGTTCTGGAAAATAGCAATAGAGGGGAGAACAGGTCTTAGTTTTACAATATTTTGTCTTAAACTTATAAATACCCATATGCATCAGGATTAATCAGGCTTTTCAGAGGGTTTTTATTTCCGTCTTGTTACCTTTCCATTCTCCTGTTTTCCTCCCCCTCCTCAAAGTGATAAATGTGGGAAGGGTATAACAAGTTATCCAATCAAAGCTTGCTTCTGAGATGTTGGTGTGGATCTCTGCTTAAAGCAAGAGTTTGGAATAGGTGTTTGCAGCACCAATTGTAGTGATAAGAATGGTTATCTTTATCAGTGAATATTTCTCTGTAGGAAATAACTGTTTCAGTAAAATGATCTAGACTTACTATCACACGTATTTGGCTTGTGGTAATCTGGTTTCAAGTCTAGGAGCCCTTCTTGGTGAAGAACACTCAAACCAAAAACAGAACATGTTTGGGGTAGGCAATAAACTTCAAGAAAATCCAGTGTGTTTGGCTGAAGAATTGTTACTAAATCTTGAGTCTCTTTGGGTTTTTTTAATCAAACATGTAAGAAAAGGATCGTGTTCACTAAGGCAGTGGGATTTCTCGTTCCATGCAAGTGATCTTTCTAAGATGTTTCCTCTAAGGTTTGGCTGAAGTGCAAATAGGACTCATTTAGTGCCTAGATGTTGATTAGAATGGAAGGTGTGTGTTTGTTGCCCTGAGCTCTTCAGGGTTCTCCATTGAGAAACCTGAAGGTAGAAAATCCTAGAAAACTTGCTGCAAATGTAGCTACATTTTTTCAATTCTCAAATAATTTAGTTTTAACCAAATTACCACTGGCATGCCCTTCTAGCTCACTATAATCTGTTGTACATACTGGGATGCTAACAGTTGCACAGTGTGGACAGGAGCCTAGTGCAGACAGAAGCCTGCATTAAGTAGGATTGTGTATTTGACTGCTCGAGGCTTTGTTTCTTTTTGTTGTTCACTATATCCTGTGTTGCTTGTAAACTTCACATAAATGTTTCATTGTTTTTTTTGACACAAACTACTAGATTTACTAATTCTACTTTTCTTGAAGATCTAATCTTAAATGGTCTTTATTACCTGCTTCTGCTGTTCCAATGGGGTTTGGTGCAGAGGTGAAAACATCTCGTCCTCTCAAAGCATCTTGCAGAATTTTGAGTGAAGAGAGGTTTGTGAAAGGGAAGGAGAATGTGAGGGGGGAAGTGATGCTGGTTTTATGTTTGTTAAGCCTGGATTGCTAGGCTGTGTTTCATCTAAGATACTCTAGTGTGCTGTTGAAGCTAGCCTGGGGTCTTCAGAAAAGCCTAGCAAATGGGAATCTAGTTGTTATTTTTTTAATTAAGTTTGTGCTTTGGATATGTGTGGGCCTCAGAAAATTGGAATGCAACTTAAGATTTTTAGAGTAGTAGCTGGCTTTGGCTTAACAAACATGAACTGCTCTGATGGGATTATATAGAAGAATGCTATAAGGAAAGTTGTTTACCCTGATACAGTTGTTCCAGATGCAATAATACCATTGCTTTTACAGCTTGAGAAAAACACTGCTGCTCTTTGAAATAAGCTTCTGGGGATGTCATTGCTTTTTCCAAGTTAAAAGCATAGCAATGGTATGAAGATTTAAAACTAAAACCTGTTGCAAAGTAAACCATAGCGGTAAGTTAATAAATGGGAATAAATAGTGAACTATTACAGATCTAGGAGGAGGAAGATAGAGGGAGAAAATATCTGTCAGTGCTTCTAGCCAAGTTCAGTGAACAATGGAATTAAAGTGTAAACATTTTTCACTCCTGTATTGTTTTCAGTAACTATGAAGTGTTCAGAATTCCTGCTATATTACAGGGTAGTCATGAACAAGTATTTGAGGTAAAATAAATCAGAGAGGGGTCAAAGAAGTAATTTCTTTGAACTGAGTTTTGAGACCTGTATCTGAATACTGTATGGACTTCCCCTTCATTCTCTGTGTGGTTTTTCCTTGCTCTGTATTGAGACTATCTTTGTATTCAGAACAGACTGCAAAAGCAGATTATTTCTTGTTTTCTTTTTTCTTTCAGAATCTTAAAAGTTTTGACCCAGGTGAAAAACACTTTTGTAACACTTCATGGAGTGATGTCTCTCCTTGGGAGCCCGTGGGCAAAAGGAAGGTATGTATATTTGTGTGACAAATTCTGGGTAGGTGTGCATGTAGAGTCACTAAATTTTATCTTCAGAAGTTCTGGAAAAGTTAAAATATAATTTTTTTAAAGTGTTAACATCTGTTTTCTAAGTACTACTAGTCAGAGAATAATATTTCGTTTCCTCTTGTTCTTTCCTGTGATGCAGCTGATTATACAGACTATATACGCTTTACGGATACAGCCTTGAACATCAGTATTTAAGATGTCATGCTACTATTCTGCCGTAGCCTAATCTGATGTGTAGTCTTAACGTGCTCTTGTATACAACATGCTTCTTGTTTCATTGGAAGGGTGAAAATGTGATTGCATAGATGGGAGTGGATTAAGCTGAAACTATCATTAGTGGCTTGGGATAGGGTTGCAGTGGAAAACATTAGTTGGATTTGCGTATGTGAAACAGTTTTTAATTCTGTATAGCTGGAATCTTGTGTGAAGCTAGAATCTGCAAGAAAAGCAGGACTGAGATGAACAAACTAAAGAATGTCAATAATTTTATATTCTAGCAAGTTTCTAAGATACTATATAGAGCATAGGAGTATATCCAGAAGAAAAGATAGGTTTTTTCCTCAGTCTTGCTGAAGAGTCTTAGGGCTTCAGATTGCTTCCATGATGAAGACCTGTCAGCAGCATGTGAACAGTGGTGGGTCTGCTCTTTTCATCCTGGATCAAAAGGTAATGGTTTAGGATAAGGTGGTGGTTTGCCAGGATGTGTTTTTTATTTGCCTTTTGCACTTGTGTTAAAGACAGTATCATTGCTTTTTTGTTTTTTAACAAAGCCCTCAGCATACAGGCTGACTAAACAAAGCCACTCCTGTCTTTGCCAAACTCATTTAATGGAAAGTGGCCCCTCCTGCCCTTCAGGACCTTTGTCTGCTTTGTCTCCTAAGTTATCTCCTGAACTTGGGTTCACACCTTTAAAGACTGGAGGCTCATCTGTTCAATGAGTTTGTGGATAAAATAGTCAAATGTGACTTGTTGTTTGACTAGGTCCATAGAGAGATTGCATCTAGCCTCCTGGCATCACTTCAGATAAGGCCTACAGTTACCTTCAGTGAAGACAACCTTTTTAGGTGAATGGAATAAATGCTGTTATTGGTTATGATGGCCTCTCTTTCTTGTGTGTGTTTTTTGTTTTCCTTTTTATGCACATGGAAAACTCCTTTTATCAGCTCTAGCCTGCTGATTTTGTGTGGTTTTGCCTCTTCTTCCACCTTTTGACTAAAGAAAGAAATTCAGTGTTAGAAGATTTTCTATGTTAGATGAGCAGGGGATATGAAACAGGGAAGAGGAGGGTGTTCTGGGGTTTGTTCTTTGGAGTGGGATTAACTGAGTCTTCCTGAATGCCTCTAACAAGCCTTTTTGGATTCCATTTGTATAGTTTAGGGTTGTGTTGGTCAATCTCCAAGAAGCTTCACTTTTCCGAAGTGGCTTAGAGTATTTTGTCAAATTTTCTCTAAAACTGAGTTGCCATTGGTACACTGTAGTAGCGCTTGCAAACATAAAAAGCAGCTTAGATGCATATGCGAGAATGTACTGATGAAATAATTTTCTTCAGTGCCTGTGTGGAAGAGCTCTATTTCATATAGAAAACATCAAAATAGCAGTCTTCAGCGTACTTGTGTTCTGCTGAAACAGAATTTTGTGGGATTTTTTATTGTTGTTTTTCTTTTTAGCTAAGTAGTGGGACTTCAGTATTCATCTTAATTTGGTAGAACTTGAGGTACAGAACTCTTTTTCTTTTGCTGAAATCTCATAATTTTTAGTTCTATCAAAAATAAATTATCTAAGAAAGCATGGACCGTTATTTCCCCTAGGCTTACCAGTATGGAGGTACTGGGGCAGTTTCTTAGTGGTATACTGCAGTGCTTGTTTGTCTAAGAAGTACAGACATCATTACTATGGAATAGTAAATTAATTCAGCACTTGGACCACTTACTTGTAGGGTATTCTCACTGTACCTAACAATGATTGTTCAGACCTGGCAGCAAGGAAATATTGACAGCATATTGCACTGTGGTATAAGTTTACGGGGACAGAAAGACCCAAACCAGAAATGGGGTTGGTGGGGAAGTAAGGAATGTATGGGCCCAGTATTTAAAAGCATATAAGCTTTTCTAAGCCTCAGACTGCAAATTAAAATAAGCAGTCACCTCTCTTTGTCACCTGGCTTCTTCAGAAGTAAGGGTAGCGAGGTGCAGCTTTTAATAATGGTCTGTATGCTTTGTTAGTTCATTAGTGTCATTGGCCTTTTCTCTGCTCGGTATGGTTTAAAAGGAAGATTGCAGCTGCTTCTTATTTGCTGTGGTGCTGTTTACTAGCAGATAAGACCAGACACCAGAAGAGTCTTCAGTAGAGGATAATTCACAGATACCTTCACAGTGTACTCCATGGCAGCCTTAGCCAGCCAGTGGCTTCATCTGACCCAATCTTTTGAATTTAGGGGCTGGATTTTAGTTATCAGGAGACTCTTCTAGCACTGCTAATAGATGACACCTTCATGGCTATACAAAATGACAAAAAAACCTGCACAAATTTTTGCTACAGCTCTTCACAGTGTGCCTGTGAAGGCTGGATGCTATAGCAGTGGAACAGCTTGTTCCCTTTGGATGGTGTTTCATAAGGGGAGAAGTCAGTAAGGTGAAAATAAACACATCTGAGGGAACAGGCAAGTTCTACTAGATGTTTGAGAGTGCAGTTTTGTCACCTGAATGTTGCTGTGGCTGATCCTGTAGTTTTTGGCAGGAGCCAGGATTAACTTCATAGGAAGTTGATAAGAAAGAAATGGTTGACAGGGCTACAGTTTTTTGGAAAAAGGAGAAAATGTTCATATGGATACAAAAAGTAATGCTGTCAAGTGACACGTAATTGAGGGAGCAAACCCCTATTTAGTGGAAGATAGTAAAGCTTATTCTTATACAGTTGAAATACTTTTCTGAGAAGAATCTATGTGCTCTGTAATGAGTGTGCTAGACAAAATTTCTTAAATTACTGTGATGGGATGTCCAGTATCTTGAGATAATACAAAGAGGTCATTGCTGCTTTATCATAAAAGGGGTTTTTATTCCTTTCTCCTTCTATTATTAATCTGACTCCAAAAGAATGTTCTTTAAAAATTAGTCTTTTGTGGCTTTGCTGGGAGAGGTGCTATTGGAGAGCTTTCAGTGAAGGGAGGGTATTGAAATACACAAAAAACCTCCACCCCTTCTCTCTTCTGTCCTTTTCTCCAGTAGATATGAGGTGGCCCTGAACTAAATAAAGGTTTAGAAGGGTCGTGTTAAAAGGGCTGCTGTTCCTAATTGCTAAGGCTTCACCTCCTATGTACAGTGGCATACAAATTCTTCTTAGCTTGTTCTGTGATTCTCATCTTTAAAAAAGGGGCTTCAGAATTACTTCTTGAGAACTGGAGTAGAAATGAACTCATTTAAGGCTTCTTAATACATTATAAAGAAACAAAAAGGGCACAAATGTTTCTACTTTTAAGTATGTCATCTTTAAGTCTGCTTTTCAAAAACAGATCTCCATGAAACTGAGAAGATACATGCTATACATCCCATGAAGGCATTTTTGACAGGTGATAAAGCAGACTTACTTTCAAACAGATAACAGGGATTTAGGAACTGGCAGTTTCTAAGTGGATGTTTTTGTTTTTGTTTGCAGAGATACAGAACAAAGCCGTACTGCTGTAGCTTATGCAAGTTCTCATCAAAATTGCTTACTTCATTCAAGAATCACTTGCACCGTTACCATGAGGATGAAATGGACCAAGAGCTGGTGGTTCCTTGCCCAAAATGTGCATTTGCTTCTGGTCCCAAAGTAACGGGAAAACATATCCGGATGTTTCATTCATCTAATAAAAGAATACAGAACTACACAGTCAGCATTTTGGATGGCATGAAACAATTCAGGAGTGACATCATAAACTTCACATGTCTAAAATGTCAGTTTACAGACACATTGTATTACAACATGAAGAAACATGTTCTGATGAACCATTTTCAAAACTTAGTAAGTACATATTTTGGTGAGAAACCTGATGAACATAAAGAGAATTCTATTGAGCATTACTGTAAAAAGTGTAATGCTTCTGCAAACAGCCAAGATTCTTTAATGTATCATGTCTTGACAGCTGAAACACACCGAGACCTGGAGAACAAACTTCGGTCTGTGATTTCAGAACATATTAAGAAACCAGGACTCGTGAAACAAATGCATATTGCTCCAAAGCCTTCCCAAGACATGGCAGCGACTGCTCCATCTGCAGGACCTGCCCCTGCCCCAGCAGGTTCTGTCGCAGCTCCGGCTTGCGTCCAGCTTGCATTTCCACAGAATAATCAAAACCAGAGTGTGGTGCAGCCAAAACCAGTTCAAAGCCCAGTCAGACCACCGACGGTTCCAAGTGCCTCTAGTAGCCTTGAACATACAACTTCTGCTCCGGTTGTTACCCCATCACATGTTACTCTTGTGTCTAGTAATGTTCCTGTAGGTCAGAATAATGTTAATATTCAGCCATCACCTTCCCAGCCTATCATCGTTTCCCATAGGCTCCCCGTTAATCAGCCTGTGAGGGCTGGAGCTGTTCCTATTAGTCATTCTGTTGGGACTGTAAACAGAACTGTGGCCCCTGCAGTGCTTCCTCTTAATCAGCCTGTCAGGCCTGGGCTCTTTCCTATTAATCAGCCCCTTGGTACTATAAATGGTCCAGTTGCAGCTGGACCACTACCTGTTACTCAGCCTGTCAGCCCTGTGAATCGACCGGTTGCACCAGGAGTCCTCCCTGTGAATCGACCAGTTGCACCAGGGGTCCTCCCTGTTAATCGGCCGGTTGCACCAGGAGTTCTCACAGTCAATCAATCGCTTGGGAATGTGAATAGACCCCTTGGTCCCAGGGTCCTTCCCATGGCACAGCCAGTTGCGTCAGGGGTTCTGCAGCTTAACCAGCCCGTTGCCTCTGGGGTTGTTCCTGTCAGACAGCCTGTCAGACCTGGGTTTCTTCAGCTTAATCAACCTGTTGCCCCAGCAGTTTTCCTAGTAAATCAGCCAGTTCAACCTGCAGTTTCTCAAAATGCAACTTTTTTCACTGCAGGTTCTATACTTAGGCAGTTGATTCCAACTGGTAAGCAGGTTAATGGGATACCTATGTACACTCTTGCCCCAGTTTCAGTTACTTTGCCTGTAACTCCTGGTGGTGGAGTAGCAACTGTTACGCCACCACAAATGCCCAACCAATTAATGCAGTCTGGCACAATAACTCAGTTGTCCCAGTCACCGGCTAGTGCACCCTCTCCTCCAGTGCTTTTAACATCTCCAGGTATATCGCTACAAGCCTCCCCACCTGGTCTTGAAACAAGTCAGGCTATCAGACAGGCTAAGCAGTGGAAGACTTGCCCTGTTTGCAATGAGCTTTTCCCGTCCAATGTTTACCAGGTGCACATGGAGGTGGCCCACAAACATGGTGAAATAAAAATGGAGGAGACCCTGGAACCTGACAAACTAGCAGCTTGTGCACCCTTTCTAAGGTGGATGACAGAAAAGACAGTCAGGTGTTTCTCTTGCAAATGTTTTCTCTGTGAGGAAGAGCTCATGAAACATCTCTTGATGCATGGCTTAGCTTGCTTGTTTTGCACAGTTACTTTCCATGACTTAAAAAGCCTTGTGGAGCACAATAAAGCTACGCACAATGGGAAGAAGCAGTTACACGCAGACTATAGCAACAGAGGATTCCAACTAGGTAATGATGCTCAGGGTGACCTTGTATTTCCACACTTTGATTTCAGTACCATGTTACCAGAAGAAGACATTGGTGAAAGAGAAGTACATTTGGCAGTGCTTGCTGGCCTGAACTCGAGGACGCTTGTCCCTGTTTACATCAAAGTGAAACCTCAGACGGCAGAAATGAACAATAGGTGCAACAAAAAAGTTTTAACCTGCCCATTTTGCTTTGGTACGTTTGTTAGTAAAGAAACCTATGAAATGCATTTGAAAGAGCGACATCATATAATGCCAACTGTACATACAATTTTGAAGTCTCCTGCTTTCAAGTGCATCCACTGTTGCGGTGTGTACACTGGAAATATGACTCTAACAGCTATCGCTGTACATTTGCTCCGTTGTAGAAGTGCTCCCAAAGACAGCAACTCAAGCATGAATATGCAGCTTGAGTGTACTGAGAAGAGCGAGCTACTGTTTGTGAATGGTGATAAGCATGATTCTGGGATACTGAAAAGAAAGCAATCGGATTCATGCTTTGTTGCAGAAGACCAAAGGAATAAGGAACAGCAGCCTCCGGGCTTAAGTACTGGCATAGCTCTATCTCCAGAAAATGAAGTGAATTCAGGGGTAGTGCCTTTCAAGCGACAAAAGATTAATACTAGGACTGAGATGAAGAAGCTTCCTTCTAGTGAGGATCTTCGCATTCTAGCAGTAGATCCTAAACACTATGATCACAATTCATACGAGGCTCAAAAACAGTTTTTGATAGACTATTTTCATGAGAGGCCATATCCTTCTAAAAAAGAGATGGAATTACTTTCCTCACTGCTATATGCGTGGAAAATTGATGTTGCATCGTTCTTTGGAAAAAGGAGAAATATATGCTTAAAGGCGATAAATAATCACAAATCATCTGTGCTGCTGGGTTTCAGTATGTCTGAACTAAAAAATATTAAGCACAGTTTGAATATAAAAGATGAACCGTTAGATATGTAAACAAGCTTTTTATAACAGCTAAAAGCAATCCATAATGGCATACTTACCGATTTAGCAGTTTATTGTGTTACTTGTTTTAACTTGCAGACTGGCCTGTTGAAGGGTGCAGTAGTACAAAAAGTCTTGTTCAGCTGTGACTGTTTTTGTGAAAGGCACACGTAGCTGTGTATTTGAAAAAGCTAAAACCTTCAGACTTACACATCTGGAATTTGTTTTAGCTTTTTTCTTTTTCTGGAGTAGTGGGTTTTTTTTTTTTGTTTGGGTTTCTTTTTTTGTTGTTTGTTGCCCTTTCTACCCCTCCAGGCTCCCATTACACTTTTTATACCACCATGTAAAACCTTTGTCCTGTTACAAACGAACTTTATTTTATTTTTTCTGCAATGTTGTCATCCTTTTCTAAACAATAAAATGTATAATGTTCGTTAAAATACTGAGGTAAACTACATGAAAAACATCTATTTGATTATTGTGGTTTTAAGTCCCAATTTTTTTAACCTTTTTTGTTTTATCGACTGAAGAAGTGATTATAGCCTTTACATCCATTGCCCCTTCAAATTCCCAGTGCACTGGTAGCAATAAGATACAGGGCAATCTGTTATTTTTTTTTCCGTCAGTCGGAATACCTGTGCCAGTTAAGTCTGGTGACTTGCAGTATCTAACTAGTGTTAACGTGGTGGGGATTGAGGGGCTTGCGGGTGCCTATTGAGGTGTTATAATTAACTCACTTGAAATGGTTGTGTTATTATCTGTTAAATAGATCTTGCTAACTGGAAGTGTTTTACTCTTTTTGTTGGTATTGAAGCCTGGTTGTTTAAATACCTTTTGTTCAAAGCCTGGTAGCGGCATTTGGTTTTGTTTCTTTTTCAAAAAGCAAAACTGCTTTGGAGAGTATTGGATTGCTTTGATACGTGGAGTATGTGGCTTCTGTGCACATCACTTATCTGTAGAAGCCCTATCCAAATATCACCAAAGTTTGGTGAAAAATCCGATTTTTATTTTAAATTGCTGTTGCATGGGGCGGTAACTGAGCCGTGCCTCCTCCCCAGCAAATGCGATACATGGCCTGAAGTCCTTTGAGTCAGAAATTGTACAAACTGAAACTGGCTGAATTGGTAGCGTCAAGTCTTTAAACTCTGTCGAGTGCCTGAACCGATGATACTCATGTAGTGATTGTTTTTTATTGTCCTACAGAGGGCATAAGAATAGTATAAAACCCCAATAGACTATATTGTTCAGTATGAACTCGCATCCCTATTACAGGTTGCATGAAAGCTGTTGGGAAGGTTCATTTGATTTGAAGAACAAACTCTAGTACTGGTGGCCACATTGTGGCCTTGTTTAGTACTGTCCTTCCTTTCTGGATATGCTTGGTTTCATCTGGCTTGTCAAACGGTGCCTCCAATATTCATTAATAGCCAGTTATATAATAAATAACGTATAATATGCATTTTTTCTTGTTCCTCCTCTTCATCCCCCTCTCCCCACCCATCTTTCCCAGATGAAAAACAAAGACAGGCTTCTCTGTCAGTTCACTTGTGCTAGGGTTGCAAGGAAAAGGTGATATGTCCGAGCTTATTTCTATTTAAGTAGTAAGCATACTTTTGCTCTGTGCAGTAGTTTTTAAAGCAGGTACAGAATTGTTCTTTGTGCCGTTTTTAGCAGAATTTGGTGAATTTGTCCACCTGAGATTCTATAAGCTGTTTGAAATTCTATTTTGGATACAATCTTGATATTTTCATATTGAGAATTTCAAAGCATTTTAATGTATATATAACATACCGTTAACTTAAACTTGAGATAATCTGTTATTTGGAAAAACCTAGTCATTTAATAGCAGCATTGAACAACCACAAGCACCGTTTATGGGATTGTCTGCACACCCTACCCCAAAGAGTGACAGTGAGTAAGAAGCAGTGTGTTCTTATAGCCTAATAATAACTCATTAAAAATAAAATAATTATACCTGGGCATAGGACAGTTCATGAAGCAGTTTGAAGGGCTCTCGCTGAGGAAGAGGGATGCCCTATAGAAGTTCTGAAATCTAGACACTCAATTTCACTCTTAAAGCCTTGATACTTTGAGCCCTGCCATCTTCGGGTAGTTCTGCTGGTACCATTGAAACTCCCGCAGGGAGGAGGAATTTGGGAGCGTGCATCTGGGGAAGGCTTGCCATGAACGGTTAAAGGTTGTTCTTGAGAGAACAGCGTGGCTTGGAGTGGGGAGCAGAGAAGTCATTTCAGGGTTCGTCCATGCTTGGGGCACCAGTCTTACCAGAGTTTTCCTCTGTAGTGTCCAGTGATGATGTTAAGCATTTTATTTATTGGTCTTTGATTTCGTAGATTCAAATAAACCAGCTTTCTAACTTCCTCTTAGGTGTGTGTGCAAATGATTACCTATCCCCTCTTCCCCTATAATTAATATATTCAGGGAATGTGATGTGAAAGTTTCTTTTGGTGCAGAATAGCTGTTAATAGACGCAAAAGGAAAGTAAGAGCTAGGACTTAGGTCCAGATGCTTTAGGTGGGCCTCAGTGCATTTTAGTAATACCTTTTTTTATCTCAAATATTGACAGCTGCATATTTTCCTAGAGACTGATGTTCTTAAATGCTGGTACTAATTTGCTATAACTAAATGCTGCTGCTGTCTGTGGGTGTCCAACAAGGACTGTAGAAACAAACAAAAAACAGATGAATTCTGAAATGTGAAAGTCGTGACTGAGACGCAGTATGGCCATGGTTTTCAGAAAAGCCAAGGAGCCTGAAAACAGCCAAGTTAAATCAGCAGCTTTAACTAAATTAGGCTTTTGCTGTAGTCTTCTCGATGTGTGAAGTCACTCAGTTAGGAAGTGTTAGTCTGGGAAGATACCGCTACCCCTCTCCAGGGCTGCATGCGAGCAGTGTGCTAAATGCTTCTGTGGCACTTTTCTATGGACAGGGCCCAACACTCCTGGTATAATGTGTTTGGGAAAACAGATCTACCAACGGAGCTGCCCTCTGCAGCAGGCTTCAGAATGCAACTCCTTAAAGCACATGGATGAAGCTCTGGTCCAGTGTAAAAGAAGTCCAGTAGGAAAGAATACTGGTTGGTTTGCAGGATGATTGTAGCAAGTGCTTGTTCCTTGTGGGAATAAAAAAAATGCCTGCATGTATTCTGCTTCTGAAATGTATTCCTCTGGAGGAGTCTGTGTTCGAGAAATATTTTCGTATGGTGTCTTTGAGTTTTTGAGCAGAAAAATTGTGCTTGTGAAATAGTGTGTTAACTTCTTTGAATGTGTAGTAGGAAGGATTATTATTATGATGTGACTTGGTCATGTTTCTTCTGTATACATTCATGTGCTGGGAGTTAATGTTGTTTGGTAAACTGATGTTTTGGAAGGGGATGAAAACCAAAACACCCTTTTGATGGGCTTTCAGTACTGTATTCTTGTGTAGAATACTACAGTTCACCATCGCGTCAAACTTGTTTTCCCCTTCACTGTTTTAAGTTGTTCAGGAAAGCTTAGGGGCTTATTTAAGTAGCTGTTCAATATAATTTTGCGTGTGCAATTCCCAACAAGTGTCTCTATAAAACTAAATATACTGCAGCTGGCTGTGCCATTTTCAAACATATAGTTGTCAAACTTAACTGTGGGCACATTTTTCTAGGAAAGATACTTGTAGCTAAGTAGCAAAGTAACAGATTCACGGAGAAGAAACCTGCAAGGGGGAAAAAAGACCAAAAAAAAACTTCAGAAAATGTGCCTGGCTTGTTTTAAAATGTCAGAAGAATTTTCACTCCTTCCTCTGCAAAATGTATATATAAAGGACAAATTGAGGGTATTAAGGAAGCAGAACTTTGTGGTGCTGCATTTAAAGTCGGACCTAACACCTTGCTTTAGTGCCTGCATATCTCGTTTCTCATTTCAGCTGTTCCGGCTTGATAGGCAAGCTGCAGTTGTGACTTTTTCTTTCTGCTTAGGTACCAGATCCCAGAACATCTATCACGTAGTTCATTTTGCTTTGAATTTGTCCGAGTTTAACATACTGAGTTAGAGGGGACGTGTGCGGTGTGTGCTTACAGTACTGCCCTGCACGTTTGAGAAGACTGTAGGTCAGCAGATATCGGGAACACGAATGTGGGCTGGGTGCCAGTCCTCTAATTCCACATAAACTATTTATTGTCACAGTGCTTTACCTAGTAGTATGTTGAAAAGCACCTTATAATAAATCTGGGAAAGGTAAAGGCCTCGAGTATCTTTGCAAGTATTATAATTTGCAAGTATAATTATTTTGGGTGCTTGTCTGCTAAATGGGAGTAAGCAGTTCTTGTCATCCTAGCGTAAAATGTGGGTGAGTATATTAAAGACTCTGAGACCAGTAGGTATTTTACACATCGAGCTGCACCAAGTAAGCTACGTACGGAACAGCTGACAGTGCGTATGTTTGTTTGAAAGCCATCGGGCACGAACATTTCTGGAGAAAGATCTGATTAATTGTGTTATCAGAGTCAGTGTCATTTTGGCTTACAGTCGTTTGGAAGTGAAAAAGGTACTAAATTGTGAACGAAGCGAGAAGTCTATAAAGCAGGATTGCTATCCATTTGCTGCATGGGTATGAGACAGACGTGCTAAGGCTTTAGGTAGCTCAGCTGTACTCAGCATGGCATAGTGCCTCGATTACAGTGAGTGAAAGGGCTGTGGTGAGATTTGGGGGGTGGCAGTCTTCCTGATGTGATTGCGGTAGTCTTTGCTGCTCGGTGGTTCTTGTCTGGCCTACATGTAACTGGCGTTAGGGCAGCTGTAGTATGAATAACTGAAGAAGAATGCACAGTTATGCATGGATGGAAAAACGCCAAGACACCAACTTGAGCGCAGTCAAGTAGTATTAGTAAATGAGTAGCAGAAGAGAGAGCACAGAGAAGCAGTGTAGGTTTTTACTTGTTCTTCACAGAAGAACAGTGAAGGCACTGAGAAGTTCCCCTGGCAGTTTGCAGTCTCCACTGAGAGATGTGGGGGGACTGTCTCTTGTGGGCTGGGGTTGTTAACTACTGTCACGCACGTGGTATGCCAGCAGTGTCACGTTTTAGAAAAGGTGATGCAGAAAGGATGCTGTTGGAGCCTCTGTGAGATACTGTCTTTGGTGCATAGCGATCTAGTCCTGGAACACACATTGTGAAATAATTTCTAGGTCATGAAGGACAAGTGCCCTTAACAACTTAATTTATTAAGTCATCTTGCATAGCAAATACACACGTCATCCATCTGCCACAGGACTGGCATCACACACTATGCTAGAGGCTGAGGACTGAATGGCAAGTTTTTCAGAGCTCTCAGAGTCCCCTCTCCTGATCTGGTCAGAGAATCGGGGTTGTAAGGACATGACTTACCCCAAAACAGGTAGTTACCTTTGAAAGCACCGGCCGTCTGCTGTATGTGTGACCATGCATGTGATCAAGTTCTGTCTGATTAATGCTACGGTGGCCACACGTCATCCTCAATGGAGCTAAAAGTGTAAGATGGGCTGGTCAGTGCTCTGATGTAGCACCGTGTGTTAGCAGAGGTGAAAGGCAGAGCATGAGCTGGATCTACTCTGTCTTGGCTTATTTTGGAGTAAGAGCACCATTTAAGGTAGCTGTTGGGACTGTTGTTGCTAATGTTATTAATGATGTGAAAAGTGCAAGTCTATTAACCAAACTTCTTAATGGAAGAAAAGCTGTCGGGCAGCATCAGTGTAGAGAAGAGCCAGTACCATATTTGAAGAACTTGAGGGCTGGGACTTAGTACAACACCACCATGATTTATGAACACACATGCATAAAGGTTAGGCAGCATAGATTCACCTTCTTGGGTGCTGCTGCTCAAGGCCAATGGTAACCTGGGCACAAACAGAGGCTCAAATGTGACCACCCGTGCTTTCAGTGTGGGATCGTACAAAACCAGTGCTTGGGTCAGGGCCGTGGCATTCAGAAGCATCGAGTGCGGTTTGGGCAGAAAGCACTTTAGTTGAGGGGAGGCATGTGAGGTGGCTGCACCTGGTAGAAAGGGGGTGGCCGCCTGGGCTCGGGACCTGGCTTCCTGCCTTTTGGTGGGCGAGGGCTCCCGGCAGCAGCTCAAGCGGGGGCATGAGCCCTTCATCCCAGTGTGGGCAGGTGAGGGCCTCTCCCGCTGACCGAGCTGCTCCGTCCACCCTCTTTGGAGGGTTGCCACCGGACTGAGCAGTGGTGCCGGCTGCTGCCAGGCCTCCAGAGGCCTCGCTCCATGCATTTTGGGTGCTGGTACATGCCTCTGGGAATCTGCAGAGCATGTCTGAACCCAAGTGCCAGAAAGCAATGACAGAAAGGAGCTGGTAGCAAGTGTAGCGCTGCGCTGGACAGTCTCCATGGGAATGATCTTAAGGGTCTTTTCCAACCCTAACAATTTTATGATTCTATGATAACCCACCAACTCCTACAAAAAGATCTAGCCTGGTGACCAGCTGAGAGTCCAGCTAACGAGGGCAAGGTGCTTGCCGTGGTCAGGACATGCAGGCGTGTTTCACCTCAGCTGGAGTGGCGTTTTGAAGGGGAGTTAAAAAACTGCGTGAGGGATGGCGATTGTGGGTGAATTTCCAAAGCGTCTGTCTGTGAGGGCAGGAGGCTGCGCCTGGCACTCACTTTCTCTTTCGGGGTGTGTTTGGAAGGGCCTGGATTTTGCTGAACGTGGCCTTGACCAGAAGCGGATTCGAGCAGGTCCCTGCAGAAGCGAGGAGTGCGAAGAGGAGCTGGGGTCCCTGGACACTGGGGGGCTGCGGGAGCAGGCAGTGCCATGGGGGAGCCTCTCCAGGGCCCCTCTGAGGCACGAAGCCGAGCTGGCTGGTGCTGCTGGGCCGAAGGGGCCCGGGGCTGCTGGGGGACCACATCTCGGGCAGAGCAGAGGTCCTTCTTGCAAGCAAGACCTCTGCCACCAGATTCTTCTGATACCATTTCTGTTTTTTATCGGGTATATTAGCTCGGACCAGAGGCTTTCTGATGAAAATTATTAAAAAATATTCTTCTAAGAATTAAAATGTGAAATACTTATATAAAAATTAAAATATTCTAATAAAAATAATTCAAAAAATTGCACATACAATTCTGAATGCTTTAGTTTGGGGGAGGAGGGGATGACCCAGAACAACAACAATAGCAATAAAAACCTCTTAATCGTTTAATGCTTCTGGGGGAACAGAACTTAGCAAAAAAGATGTATTTGGAAAAAAAAAAAAGACACTTTCTCAGAGCGGATGCTTCTGTGTGCTTCCTGCTGTTTCTCTTGCCCTAAGCCACATGTACCTGTGGGGCAATGAGGTCAGCTTTTCATAGAAGTACTTGAAAAGATTGGTGTGGGTTTCATACCCATCCACTTTCTCTCTGCTTTTGGAGTAGGTGGAAGAGAAATGGTAACTGTCTCCGAGATCTGTTATTGGCATGACTTTTGCTTTGTACTACTTTTGACCAAATATTGTTGGGTCTCCTTGTTTTTGCTGGCCAGATTTAGGTGGAGTATTTGCATCATGCTGAGAAATACAGATTTCTCTTTGGGAAATCTGCAGCCGTAAAACTTTTGATTACAATGGTGTTACTATTAGAAGATGTTAGCTGTTGGGACCAGCCCTTTTTCCTCTCTGCAGGTGGAAGGAGATGGATTTTTAAAGGAATTAGAAGGGCAGAGATTTACACAGGCAATTCTAGGCAGAGGAATTCACAAACCCTCTAAGCAGACCCAGCTGAGATAGGAGGGATTAGCTGTGCTGGAAATACTACGCTGGTGACAAGCCCTGAGCAGGGTGATAAACCCTGTAAGCATGATTTTTTTTTTTAATTTTTTTTCTTCCCACCATACTGCTAAAAAAAATAGTATTTGTGCTTGTATGATAAGGCAGCTTCCGCTCACCTATCCCATGTCCATGAGGGGTCAGAGCTGCAGCCCCTAACACTGGGGATGTGCAGCCTGAGGCGTCTAGAAGCTGGGTCAGACAACCCTGAGAGGAGATTCCTCTGGAGAACGTGCCTGAAGAACAAGTGGGAGCAATGCTGTGTGCTGTTGTAATCTGAGACTCAATGTGCATGTAGCTGGGGGGGTTTCAGAGCCAGCGCAGCAGAGAAGGGTTCACTCACGCTGTAACCACTGCATGGAGTCCCAGAAACCACACAGAGGGCTGCAAGGAATAAGCAGAGGGTCAGCTCAAGCACGTAGTGGAGGCTCGGCCCAAGGATGTCCCTACCTCAACTTACATCCTTCTCAGCAGCAGGGTATATTCTTTGTGCCCAGGTGGTTGCACATCAAATAATTCAACATTGCCGTAATTGGAGTGAGGGGCTCTGTGCCCTGATAGTCGTCAGCGGGGGTGGGATGTTTGCTTCATGAACTGGGGCTGGATCACGTGCACCTTGGCTCCTTGCCAGTCTTCCCAGTCCTCCCCTTGCGGAGGCCCCGATATCAGAGAAAGAATAGTGCTGACATCTACTGGTTATTATTCATATGTTAATGTCCTAGTAATACATAATATACTTTCTGAATGATGGAGAAATGGTCCAGCAGCTTGTGACATCGCCAGACATGCTGTGGAAGGTTTAGCTTCTCTTGGCCTTTCTGGTCTTCTCTGGTGGCATCTCCAGCTATAACTTGGCTTCCTCATTTGCTAGTTTTCCCTCTTCTGAATTAAGGCACAAATACTGAATTTACTATGATTCATGATATTTTCATGTCTGTACACGTGAGTTCCTTGAACAACCAGGGTTTTTGAAGAATCTTAAAAATATTAACTACTTTGTTTCCAAGGGTTGAAACCTTGAGAGCATGTGTGTGTATATGTCTATGTCTATGTCTGATTAGCCTCTTGAAATACCCTTTTAAATGAACTTTGTAGATTGCGCGTGACAAAAATTATCGTTATGGGTTTGGCTCATTTCCATGCCAACAATTTAATACATCCATACGTGTCCTTGATGTCAGGTATGTTTTGGAATGCAAAAACCAGTCAAAAGTGACATTCCAGTTTATGTACTGGAGAATTACATTCTCGGGGCCATCCTGAATACTTCCTGATGGGCATCTACAGGAGAAAGTAAATTTATGTAAAGCGCAGGAGACCTACCAGGCCTGTGCAGATTTGATTTTGAAAATGAAGTGGCACAGAAGATAGAGCTGAAGCTGCAGAAGAGCACTAGCTTTAAAAAAAAACAAACAACCCACAACAAAAAAAACCCCACAAAAATCCCAAGCCAGTTGCATTCCTTCTAAATTAAAAGCAGCTGAAATGTAATTAAACTTATGGTGTGATGCCACCTACGGGATTTCTGTGGGGAAGACAACCCTGGCCACAGTGTTTGTATTTTTTAATCTTAGGGTTGAAGTTTTGTTTTAAAACCAGAAGAGCATGATGTCCCCCTGAGTCTATCAAAATAAATGTTTCACATCCTGTACCTAGCTATTTCTGAATTTAATTCAAGGAAAGTTATATCCCTTCTCAGAAACCTTGGTATACTGCCTTCAGCAAATACAAATCTGAGCCAAACACCTCATACAACTTATGGACCTCTTTCAGTTCCTGTTACAATCCACAGAAGCATTTCTAAAAAAAAAAAAAAAAAACCAAAAAACAAAACAAACCCTTAGCACATACTAGATCTGTCTTGTAAAAAAAAAAATCAAAGTAATACAATCTACAAGAAAATCTTTGAGTTATTGGAGACATAACAGCAGTGATTCCTGTGAAATTGATACATGTTTTGGAGAGTGGAGGATTTCTGTATTAAAAGATTAGCAATTTGAAGCTATAAGTAAAAACAAACCTTAAAAAATAAATCTGAAGCTTTAACACAAACAGTCCAAAGTGAACATCCTAAACCTTAGACAGGTGTTAAACGTTCAAAGTAGAAACACCTGGGTTATGGTTGCGAGTCTTTCACTAGCCTGTGAATTTGGGGCAAGACCTTTCATTTCACAATTCAGGAAAGGCCATAATATATGAGGAAAAATATGTACCTTTGAGAAATATGTAATAAGGCATATCATACATTTTCAACTCACTTCACTCTCTTCAACCACAGACCTGTTTTTCCTAAACTGTGGCTTGGATTCCCCAAGTAATACGCAGGGCTTTTGTTCAAGTCAAGAGGGCTGCTGGATGTTTAGCCACTTTTGTTCTGACAGGTAGGGACTGGGCAAAATCAACCTACTTGCTGAGTCAGTGACATTTTTTTTCTAAGGTGTCAAATAGCTGCCTGGGGGATGAAGCACAGCACTTCGGAAGGACTACAGGTGGGTTGGATGCACAGAGTAAAGCATTTCAAAGATATTTGATATTTGATGTGTGTTGCTGCAATGGAATTGTTGATCTGGAATTATTAACTTGCAAAGCGAAAATATGGCATGCATTAGAGCTTCAAATACTGGAAATAGCCATATCTTAAAAATGCAAAATAAGCGAGGAGACCAGCAAAACAGTTAGCATATATAGTACTACTTTTCAGCTACTCAGAGCTTTATTAGAGAATCACAGAATGGTTGAGGTGGGAAGAGACCTCTTCAGATCATCTAAACCACACCTGTCGCCCCCTTGCCAAGCCTTCCTGTCTCCAAGCTGAACAGAGCCGCGCTCTCAGCCTTTCCTCATACGTGAGATGCTCCAGCCCTTCCATCACACTGACATCTGCCAGCTCCGTCCATGCTCGTGCGTGCAACCCCTCCAGGCCCATGGTCTTACATATGTCCACTGTGTTTTAATGTGGAGTAAGTACAGGAGGAGTGCCTAACCAGGAGCTCCTCCACCAAGGAGTATGTCTTACCTGCCACAGATCTCTCCTCTGGTCTCAGGCACTTGGGATTTCTGAAGCCTGGTCTTGCCAGTAAAGTCTGAGGTGAAGAAGGCCTTGAGTGGCTCAGCCCTGTCTGCGTCCTGTGCCATCAGCACCCCCCTACCCTCTGCATTTAGCAGGGGGGCCACGTTTTTCCTAGTCTTCCTTTTGCTGTTTATGTACTTGTAGAAACCCTTTTGGCTGCCCTTCACATCCCGTGCCAGATTATGAATGTGTCCTTGGAAAACTGGCATCTATCAATAATAATGTAATTAAAAGTCTATTGCGGTATAGACTGCTGAAAGAACAGCATTTACTAAGAATAAATGTTCCTGCCGTGGTCTGGTATGAAACACCTAACTCTGCTGTTAAAAATCAGAGTATCATGGGACGACACAGTTGCTACGTGCATGCTGCCAATGCCTTTATCTTCATCTGGATCTGTTCACATCTGACACACGACAGTGCTGTACAAAGGAAATGCGGGTGAAGAATTCAGTTTTGGAAATTTATTATGGCATTGAGAACAAGTACTGAATAATTAATTCATTAGCATAATTCGTTCCAGTGATGTTAACTCAGTCTGTGTATTAATGTGGGTATTTTTCTGTTTTATATAATTTACTTGTTGCGTGCAAGTGTCAGTGTGCTGCTTCTAGCGGAGTAACAGAAAATGAGTATGAGGCATAATGGATCATGAGTTACACCATCAGAGCAAGTAGGGTCACAGTAATGCTGATGTTTTGTCCTTCAAGCAGTGCTTCTGTACTACGCGTATCCTTGATGTGAAAAGTTCAAAGCAAATTTCTGAGTTTCTGGCCCTTGCCCACACCCACGCTGTTTACCTCTGAAGTTTTTTTAAACACTTGCCAAGAGAAACTTCTCTCCATGAACATGACGGATGCGTATTACCAGATTGTAATCAGGGCCTTGCATATTTTTGAGGATGCTCAAACCTGGCTAAAAATTGTTCCAAGAATAATGAAATGCATCCTGGTTATGTGTACTGCTGTTGAGGAGATACCCCATGCGCTGTTCCTTGGGTCAGGGAGAGCAGCTCTCCTCTGACCAGACCGGCATCCCTAGGGCGCAGTCTTTCTTACCCTACAACGCATATTTAAAATACATCAGACGACTTATCCTGAAAAATGCGTATTTCTCTCCATGGGCAATACAGGAACCATAGGTGGCTAGCTCAGCCACAGACCTCTCTGGTTTGAGTATCTAAACGGTAGGCAGGTTAACCCAACTTCAGATTCAGCTGTGCTACTAGAAAGCACGCGATGATTAAAAAAAGTTCACCTTGGACTTGCAAAATGGGAACCATTATGAAAGAAAAGTAATGACAAAATAATGGAATGACATAATTGGTGATTGTTACAATCAAGACAGCGTTAGCAGGTTCGGCATCATGACTAACTAACCTGGGAGCCTTGTAACTGAGCTCCCCACCACGCGCCACAGCTTGCCTGCCCTGTTACTACAGCTCAAAACTTCCATTGGCATCATCAGCACCACCTCGCTCTTACGCCTCCCTCAGCAGGGCTGAGATGTCCGTGCTTGGGCTTGCGGGAGAGGGCGCATCCGCCTTACACGGCACACGGCTGGAAAGAGTTTCCATCTCTCTTCTCTGTTAGCCTTTGTAATAAGCTTTCTGTTACATGGTTTCATGCCTCCAACCCTTTCTGCCTGTACAGTTTCTCCTGTTGCAACCTTCTAAACCTAGAAAGGCAATATTTCATAATTAATGCATTTTGTGATATGATTAGAGACCATAATTTCACTGGCTTCGACTGAAGAGCTAAACATGGGTGACATGATTGTGACTGGGGTGTTCACAGAGTCACAACTCTGCGTACCCTCTTAATACCATGGTGGTCATCAGTTGTAAAATAATGAGAGCAAACCTTGTACTACACAGAAGTAGTTATCTATTACTGTGATACCATGTTTTAAATACATTACAAATTGCTAGGTGGTTGAGATAAACACTGGAAAAGAGTTTGGATAGCTAACTGAATTCCTTTTTTTTTACAGTGTATCATAAGCAGGGGCTTATGATTGTGACCTGCAATGTGGGATTCAACAGCAGAATACGCCGTGCCACGCAACCACAGATGCAGTAGCAATGCAACACGCAAGCTTACATTGCAGTTCGGAGGTAAGATAGGTATTTTACTTTTAGTTCAATATTCTGGAATTTTCAAATTAATTTAATGGGACAAGGGAAAGAGCTGCTGTGGTAATAAACATTTCTGTACACACTGGTGTGCACCCAGTTAAAAAGCTAGCGCTTAGATATGCCAGACACATAGAGGATATCTATTATTTATGCTGTACTACCGAGTTAGTTAACTCATACAGGACAAAGTAATGGAGGCCACACAGTTGTGTTATCATCAGAGGAGCGCACTCTGCTGAAGAGGAGATGAAAACTTTTCTGTTTTTAGAGAACAGGGGTTTTTTTTAAATTGCTCTAAAAACCACATAGCCAAAGTCTTTTGTAATTTTTTAAGGACTGTGCAAGAAAGGTACGTTGGTGCTGGCAAGTAAATGTTGAAGTCACAGCTACTGCAAGTAATGGGAAAAAGAAAAATAACCTGGAAATGATGGTGGGGAGCTACGTGATGATAGAATTTGTGGAAAGAGTCCAAGAATATGGAAAAAGACATAGCCACCTATTTTCACATTCTTAAAATGACTGTAATAAACTGTATAAGCAGCTATCTAAACTTTTCCAGCTGTGCCCATAGTCTTTGCTATGCTGCAACAGAGCACACAGCAAGGAGGAGCGATTAAGGGACATATAGCATATAATTTACATAAGAAAGAAATAATCAGCAATTCCAAATAACATTTTTCTTTGGGGAGGTAAAAAAAAACAACAAACCAAACCCTAGAAAATTCAGTTATAAAAGTTTTGTAAATGCCCGCTCACGGTTTTGTGGTGGTATCATGTGCCTTTAGGAAAATCAAGTTCCAGTCAAATGAGGTTTATGAAAACAGGGAATCCAAACCTACTGGTTTTCCATTGCACAGAGAAGGCCACATCTGTTCATTTTTTTTTAATACATTATTCTAGCTAACAGTATAGTTACTGACCAGACACCGACAATCGCCACGCTGAGAACTGCAGAGGGTGCTACTATTGATAAAAACTCGTGTAGCACAGCACTGGAATTAAGGCTCCGTGTTGGCTCAGACTTTGCTAGAAGTGTTCAGAGATCAAAGACACACATCCTCTCCATAATTCTTGGGAAAGCTAACACGTAGGTTACTTTCTCGTCATGACTGTTCTAACCTGACTTAGCTAAACTGAGTTGCAGATGCCATAGGTTTCTTTTTTTCTGGTTTTGAAATGCCTATTTGCATTTCTCACACCTTCTTTGACTCATCTGGGTCTTGAGTGAGGTCTTAAAGCTGTGCTTCAGGGACACAGTGAGTCCAGAGTTACGGGTCTGAGCAGCACTTAAGAAAACACTACAGCCATGACCTGCTGCTCCAGAGTTTGCATTGCCACCTCAGAGCTGTTAGAAAAGCAAAACGCACAGCCTGACAGATGTAACACGTACACAGCAAATGTGTGCATGACATTTGTTTTCCAGCAGTAAAACCAGCCGGGCTGCTCACTGGATCTTGTGTTCTGGCCGAGTCGGGAGCACACAGTCACGTGCCTACTTCTGATCTGGATGAAATTAGCTCTGGGATGAACCGGTAGTGCACACAGCCAGTGCTAATGACAATGCAACCACAGCCTTGCTGGCAACAGCTCAGTTTCTGCAAGGAATTAATGGCCACAAATATTTAAACTTACTTTCTTGTGCCAAAGGAGCTGAACTTCTCCTGGTGGTCGGCGGCTGATCGCTGCTCCTGATTCATGTCAGCACTTGCACTGGTGCTTGGAAGCTGCTCTTAATGCCCCGACCAGAAGGGACCAGAGTGTTGCTAGCTCAGAGGAAAATGAACTGCTGCTGATGGGTGCGTCTTAGAATACAACAATCCAGAGACATCTTTTTAACCTTTTTGCACACTTTTAGCTAGACAACGCTGTGTATAACTTATGTAACAAATGAAAGCGTTCGATCCTGCATCTTTGCCATTTGTACTTGAAATCCAAACTTAAAAGAATTAACTCCCCAAATTTGGATTCTTTGCTAAAATGAATTGCTAAATTCTCTATAATGGCCAAATGCGGTCTTCCTCAAGAGGCTGATACAGGGCACAGTGAGATAAATAGATTTATACACATATACGTGTGTATATATGTGTATGTATAGATATTTGTGCACATGAATATCTTTACATATTTATTGATGATACTCCTGCTGCAGTTCAAAAACTGCTTAAAAAGTAAATTCATACGCCAAACAGTAGCAATAACCCATCCGCTCATCCCGCTGCCAGCGAACAGCGCAGAATTGAGGATCGTCGAGCTGAAGAGCAGGCTTTAATGTCAAGCCTGCCACACTCGTGCTGGTGAGAAAGCGTTGCAAAAAAACCCTCCTGTCCTGCTGTATTATATCCTAACCTGCTAATTAAATCATTTGACCCTCTAGGATTATTCAGAAGTGCTTTAGATAGCACTAGTTAGCTCGCTTTCGCTACCTTTTAATGCTAGCTTTGAAGGAGAATCAGAACTGAAAAAGCAGATTGAAACCCTCTGCAGCTGTATATTGCAGCTGATGCCAAGAGCCAAGCACAAAGAAGTAAACTGAGAAACCTTGCCAAATACAACAGAAAGCATTTCCCAAAACGCAAGGGTGGCTCTTTATGGCAAGAATCTATAGGCCTGTTAAGTATTGTCAGAATTACAGCACCATCAACACCCTTCGGCTCAGGTTACTCTCCTTACTGGACCTGGCCAAACGAAGCAGAAACCAGCTGTGGGGAAAGCAAATAGGTTCATAGGTATGTTATATATACCTATATATAATAATCACTCAGAACTGTGCCCATATAGGTGTTGAAAAGCACAGTTCTGATCACCTAATGGAAAATTTAAGGTTAACCACCTTTCTTTATATAACTGACGATAAGGGTACTGCATTATTTCATGTGTTCTTGCAGCCTCAGGAAAGGATTTTTGGTTTTTTGTTCTCCTTTATGACCTAGGAACCGCGAGGAGAAAAAACTCCTCCCTGTCACAAGAGCTTTTACTTTTTAAATGGTTTACTGTAGCCCTTTGGGTAAGTCTTCTTCAAAATGTCTAGCATGAATATGTTTTTGACCATAACTTTATTCATGTTGAAGAATGCAGAAGGGGGGGGTGTCAGTGCATACGATTTTGTAGCAGTGATGTGCTAAAACTAGCTGTACTTAAAATACACGGATCTTTTTCTAAATAACAACAGCCAGTAGTTTGAGAATAATGGGCTGATGTAAAGGTTTGATTTTCTCCCCCCTCCCCGCCCCCGCCGGAGAGTCCAAGTAGAAGGTAAAGAACTTACTGATCATAAAAGCTGTTTTGCTTGCAGAAGTCTAGTTTAGCGTTCATAACTTACACTTATACCAGTGTATTTAAATAGATTCTAAAGGCTTTAATGTATATTGTGAAAAAGGCTGTCTGAAGTGGGAAGTACTAGTTACTTTGTATGTCATGCTGAAAACAATGCTAAATGAATCCTAACTGTTTATAAGGTAAGAGCTGAAAACTATTTAATAAGCCAAAAATTTCCATGTATTGCAACTGAAAGTGTTTCTTTAATCACAGACCCATAGAACAGCCCAGGTTGGAAGGGACCTCGGAAGACCGTCTGGTTCTACCTTTTGGCGCTTTATCTAGCACCATGTCCCTTCACCTCCATTTGTGGGGACTCCACCCCATCCCTGGGGAGGTTGTTCCAGTGATGGAGTGGTCTCACTGTAAAAAATTACCTTCTTTACTGAGGTGAGAGGCACATACTGTTTTTCCATTTAGCAGTGTATGTACAAAGGCCATTAAAATCAAGAAAAGTTTTGGACAATTGCTTTTCCTCAGTTTTCAAAGGAATCACCTTTGCTTTAAATACCATATTGGTCACACAAACACAGCCTCCAATAATGCAAATGTCAATAGCATTGAATTTGTATGGAATTGATCAGATTTAAAGATAACAAGCGAAACCTTCAGCTTCATGGTATTAATTAGCAAAAGTTGATGTACTAGATAGTGCTAAAAGTGTATCCTTTTTACTGTAGCGTGATAACCTGAGACAAACAGACCTGCTAGGTCTTTGAAACATTTTTTTTTTCAAGTAGAGTTTCTGTTTGGTTTTAAGCTCAGAGTCTCTTTGGCTTATGCAATGGGCTCCGCAAAAGCTTGTAGCCCAGAGAGGAGTGGGAAGAAAGAGCACAAAACCAGCAATGCGCAACCACGACCACGAAGGCAGAATGCCGTAGAAGCGGTGGGCGCAGCTGGGAGGTGGTGGTGTTCCCTGCATCTGTAGGCCACATGGCACAGCTGGAGCTACTGGTCTCATTGTATAGAAGCACCAGTTCAAAGCATATGCAAGAAGTTGCAGTCAAGTCTAGCACAACTGTGTCAGGTAAATATTCCCCCCCCAGTAGTACTTTTTTCATTTTGGGCTTCGTTTGACTAGCGGGTCACCTTACGGTCTGCACTTCAAATATGAAACACCTAGGCCACAACATTACAAAGCACTTTTAGATACTTATATTTGCTCATGTAAATGCTCCCAGGGCATCTGAGAAATGGTGGTGGTGTTGAAAAGTTTTGAAATATACTTTGTTATGTGTGAAAGGAGGACCTGGAAAGGCATCATAAAACTCAGAAAGGTTGTAAAATAACCCTTTACCTTTCAATCAAGATACATGCATGCAATGCTCCAAGTTATGACACTGGGTAAAGTAGCATAAAGGTAGAGCATGAAAGAAGAGCGGGTCCGTGAGGTGAGACTGCAGGTCTAAATGCCGATTTCATGGTCTCTCGCAGAACTGACTGTTACCTTCTCTGAAATTAAGAGCTCCCAGCTCCTGCTGGACTGAAAACTCAGCAGAAAGTGTAAGCCAGAAATCCCTTGCTCTTATTTGCGCTGATATTTGCCCCTGTGGGTGATCCACTCCTGGGGTGTACAGTCAGGCACTGCTGGCATCTCCGCTTCGCTGCCACCCTGTTGAGAAGAGCCAAACTAAACAAACTGAAACAGAACTGAAGCACCTCTGGAGCCAATTATTGGCACTAACTCGGGTTTTTCAGCAGGCAAGAAAATAACGTTTTGGAAATGTTTCATCCAAGTCCTGTTATAAAAGCAACAAACAGGCTCGTGCTCCTTTGACGTGCCCGTGTGCTGTCTCCATTCCTTAAGCAAACCCAGATTTCCACAGAGATGGTGACAGATCGTCGTTAGCACATGTAGGGAAAACTCATCTGAAACCTGTATCAAATTTGTCCCCATTAGGTTCAAATCATAACTTGTAAGTAAAACTGGGCTTGGTTTCTTCCATCTTGTCTCCTACTTCATTTGAATTCACAACCATAAGTATATAGTGTCTTCATTCCTTTGATGCAGTCCAAGGTCCTGAGAAAACCTAGCAAATACTTAAGTACTTTTGTTCGTCCAGCAAAAAGAACCTAAGCCCTGTACCCTCTGGATGCCGGACCTATGCTCAAGAATTTAGCATTATATGAAATCGCATTGGTTCTGTACATACATAACATAACCACTCAAAATCTTACTCTTTTCTAGCAAGGACTGGACGCTCACATGTGAATGCAAAAATCTGAGCTTAAATTCTGCTTTTTCCAGATTCATCACACAAATTGAAGCAACTTTTTGGTATTCTCGTTCACTGAAGAAAATCTTCACGCCTATAAAAAAAATATCTCTATCTAGTCTGTTCCACAGAAGGTATGTTTTTAAACTCTTAACTAATTTTCCCAGTGTAGTGCATATGTGTGTGCGTGTATTTTCTTAAGGCATTTATAATTGTTTTCATTTTAGTAGCCATCGGATTGCTTCAGCTAAATGCTAAGCAAGCAAACAGGCTACATGTTGAAGAAATACTTGCTAATCATTTGGAAGAAATAAGGAATTCAATAAGCCATCTGAATTGCTTGCAGTTTCTGGCGAGATCATCTAAGCCATTTCAGTTCAAAAAGCTTTTCAAATGCATTCATTATGCTCTTGTGTCCAAGTTTCTAAAGAATCCACTGAAGCAATTTCAGAAACAGATGGATTATCAACATATTCAACAAGTTTTTTGCATCCAGACTTTGATGATTATGTGCGTGAGTTTTCCTGGAGTTATTTGGCAAGAACACTTCCAAAGATTATCTGTATTTGTACTCATCTCTCAAAGGTACTCAGAAACTGTATATCGAGTACAACTGAACTTAAAAGTACTCTTTACTCATTAAGAGACAACGATCAACAGAGATACGCTTAGAAAAGCAACTGATGGAAGTTTCAGAGCAGCTCACCATCGGCTTGCAAGCATACGCATCTAGTTACTCCATTTGCTTTGCAGGAAGTTGAGCCTTAGGGCTTAGGTACAAATAAGGTAGCAATTCTGTCCTTAACGTTTGTGCAGATTTCCAGCTGTAGGTGAGAGAGGCTCTTCCAACTGAAAGCTGAGGATGACTGTAACCTTACCCAAGGGTACCATAAAGGCATCTACATTCTTCTGCTACAGTTAATCGAATCTGACACTCATAGCGTAAACTTACATGCATGTGACAGATTCAGTAAAAACCCCCACCTCCCGAGCCCCCTTGATTTGGAAACATTAAACTGCGTGAGTCACGAGTGTACGTAGCTGCAGTTCGTTTTAAGTGTTGATTTGAGAGAGAAACAGAATTCTGCAATACAGCATATATTTTTCTAAGATTAAATTAAGATATTAAATTCATATACAAGGACACATGATGAAGAGTTTTATTAAAATAAAAAGCTTTAATACTTTTGCATTTAAAAGATTTAGCAGAAAATAATTGCTACAAACATGCTACAACAACATACATGTTCAAAAAGTTTTCAGTGCTTTCTTTCAAAGTTCAGCATTTTGGCAAAAATAAGGCTTTTTTTGTATATACTTCAGAAGTTGGCTATCATAATACTGATATAAAATACTTCATGTAGACTAAGGTCAGGTGCATAAAATACAATAAGTAATAAAACATACTGTTTGTATAAACATTTAAAGTATAAATTTCATTAGATAACATGCAAATACTGCAATATTTTAAATGGCACTTAAATATAGATACAGAGCTTCTTTATAATTTCGCTTCCAATATGAGATTCTGAAATGTACAAAACTATAAAAAGAACATATTTCTTCATTGAAGTCAGGTACTAGTATAGAGCTTGATTGTCATTTTACAAGCATTGAGCCCCATGTCCTGCAAATCTTCACTTGGACAGTAAAGACATCTACCGAAATAGGCCCAGGGCTAGTTAGTTTTCTTCATAATAAAATATGAAAGCATATTTACATGAGAATAAACTCTGAAATTTTTGGTAAGGTAATTAAGTAGCAGCAGTTTGTTTCTTCCAAAAATGATGTTTAAAATAGGTGCTCGCTTTTTGTTGCCACTGATATGCATCTGAGCAAAATACAATTCATATTCTTCAATAAACTCAAAACACTGTTTTGTTCATTGCTGAAAAATCCCTGTAAGATCCCTTCTCGGAAAAATCATAAATCCATAATGTCAGAACCTTCCAGAGTATTATTGTTTCCGAGACCGATGGGAAACAATCTAATTGTGCCGAAACAGTCGCACGACTAGTAATGAATAAAAGAATCCTCTCTTCACATTATTCCAAATACTTTTAGTTCTTCATTGAAAAATATCAGTTCATCAAATCTTCTACAATTCCCGTTTTCTGCTTCAGTGATCAACAATTCTGAATGTCCTTCACAATATAACACACCGCAATACTCACGCATGTTTTCTAAGCCGTTATATATAATATATTAATCCCGACAAGGTGAATAAAAGGCTTATAAACAGGAAGTGCAGAACAGGCACCACTTTAACAGAAGGAGAAGAAATGCTAAATGAAACTTGTACTTGAGATGCAATTAGAGCTGACAGCGGTACGTGTGATGCTAACGTTGGACTGTCTGAATTTATCAGTGACTCTATCTTTTCCGCTTCTTTATTGCAGGCTTCAATCTAAGAAAAAAAAAGTTATTAGTTCTCTTCTTGCCACGTAAAATGCCAAACCAAAGATGTTGCTAGGTAGCAAAACTCAGGAAAGAGAATCTGAGTTATTCCCTTCAGCACATAAGATTTGTACAATTTTTGGGAGTATTCCTTAGAAAACATATTGGAGCTGTTCTCATAGACCTTGGCGCCGTGAAAAATACTGTGGAAGCCCTGAGCGGTAGCAAAAGGGAAGGAAGCAAGCTACGTACAAGTTATCGTGGGTGATGTGTTTTGAACGCTGATGCCAAAAAGCTCACAGTAAATTATAACTAGAGTAAGTACCTCTAAAACCGAGGACTTCCTGACTGACTGACCAAGATACTGCCCTGAAGTCTGCAACAGTGGAAAAAGATCAGGATTTGCAACTTCTTGGGCTTTTTCTTCCAAATCAGGGAAAACTGATTTCTTTCATGGGAAGGGAAGTATGGAAGTAATACGAAAACCTGAGGAAACCCCAGTTTCCAGGTTTCCATTCACTCACTGACATGATGATAATGATGTATTTATGTTAGAACATCCATTTTTCCCACCTTACCTTCTACTGCAACCCAGGAATCAATTTAGTACTAAGTCTCTTTATCCGCTTTGGAAGCTGCCTCTGGTGAAGTTTTAACTTGACAAACTTAATATCTGGAGGCCCAAAGCTTTGAAAGTTGACGAGCTTCCAGCTCAGCACTGGGTGTCACCAGTGAGGTGAGCAGCTTCAACCTGGTTTCAGGTGGCCCCTCTGATTTCAGAGAGTCCTCCTGCCCCCAGGCGTCTGACAGCACCTGCTGCAGATGGAGTGAGAGCTGACCAGGTTGGCAAGGCTCAAGACCTCATTTCCTACATCCTGGTAACATTTTGGGCTATTTCTGCTAAGGAAGGAGACATACGCTGGAGCTGAGCTGGACATAACAGGGTTGCTCCAGGAGCATGGGCAGGCGAAACACACACAATATATCTGCCTGAGAAACAACTACCCTATTAGATACTGCAGCTTGCAAAGTTTGTGGCAGTGATTCTATCCCCTCACACTATACCATAACTTTAGCCCATCCCAGAAGCAATACTGAGCATGCAAAATGAGACTAAGGAAATAAAATGAAAATGGGAAGCAGCCATCAATATAAAATAAACAACAAGGAAATTAACCTGCCTGAATTCTGTTTGTATTGTAGAAGATAAGAGAGAGCTTGTGGGCAGGTTTTGTTTACTCTTCCTTTTCAAAGCTAAATCCTTCATTTTACACTAGTACACATCAATATGTCAGGAAACAGAATGAACCAGTCACAGTACCTAATCTCCCAAGGGACTTCATTGTAAAGTGCTGTCAGCAGGGCCAGGCAAGACAAGAACAGGCAAGAAACAGCTATGACATGGCAAGGAATTATGTTTCTTTTAATAGGAAGAAGATACCCTCACTGGTCTTCCACAGATTAATAAGCAGAAAGTAAAAAGAAGCAACAGCTCTAAGAAAACAATAATAATAATAAAAAAATACATAGCCAAAGCCTTGCTTCTATTGCTCTGAACTGCTCCTAAGAAAATACTGTAAGAAGTTTGAGCTGCGTTTATTGGTTTACCTTCAGAGTTTAGTACCGTGAGCGTTAGGTTCTTGTTTGCTAGCATGGACTAGCTACAACACAGCAAGCTGGGCAGCTTATTGGAATGTTATCTCCTTTAAAAAGGCCATAATAGCATTTTGGGATCTCCCAGCACTTTTTACCATAAGGTGGAAAGGAATATCAAACCCAGGATGGTCTCAGAATAGTATCAAAGGATCCTCTTCACTATGAATTACTGCTTAACATCAAGACACGCACAATGCATTAATACGATATCAATACGTATGATGTGCTTCAGCCTAATGTCACATATCCTTCAATATACTCTCAACCATTACACCAGAGGCAAAGGAGTACCATTTCATACGCAGGTATGCATTTAGTATACAATTAATATTAATTTAAGAGGTCATTCAGTAATTAATTTATTTTTATCAGTTTATATTTTATGTTATTTTAGCCATAGGAAGTTGAGGGTTCTGCATTTATTAATTTCAAAACAAAAATCATACTACTCTATCTTTGGCCTTCCTTCACCTCCCCCCTTTAACTACCCGCACTGAAAAGCCTCATATCAGAGAAGTAGGATTCTCAAGACACGTTTTACCATCTGTAATACTGGTTACACAGCTTTGAGTCACTAGAGAAAATCCCCATGTACTCAGTACACAGGAAAACGCACAATTTGAAAACTGCTGTGTTGAAAATAATGAAGTGTACACATATAGAAATGAAGTAAATCCATGCTGGGTAACCAAAACAACAACAAAGTCTACCTGCAACGGTTTGGGGTTCTGATCCACAGGAATGATGAGAATCACAATTTCAGATTCTATGCTTAAGTATCCAAACACATCACACTGTGGCACTGAGACATGCAGACGAATTTTTTCAAGTATGTCAAGTACTGTTATAGGCTTTTTATTTGTTACCTGGAAGAAAACAAAGAACCTCATGGATGGTGTGATATTATGCAAAATTACATTTCTTCTCTTCAGTTTTAGTAACTTTGTGTCACGCCAGAAAATTTGTTTCAGCCATTAAACTACTCGGTTCTAATCTCTAGCAAAAAAACCCCAAACCTAACCCCCCAAAACCCATAAAGAAGTGGAAGGAAGAAGGGGAAAAAATGTTTTACTTTTTAAATTAACCACGGTTTTGATGTGTTGTTCTCCACCTTCATGGTTGGTGTGTTTGTGTGTCACGTACCTCAGAATAATATAAGTGCTTATCTGTATCAGCATCTGCTACTCCCATGCTGGGAAACAAGAGGCAGAGCAGCCCTACCAGCTGGCACTCCTTTACTATCACTGAACCTGTTCCAAGAGCCACCAGAAATGAAGAGCTTATGGCTTTGTGAAGACAGATACATGTCTGTATATAGGGGAACGTGATATTTCAAGATTGCTACATAACTACCAGGTAAATAAATTTTTCTCTTAAAATTCTTATCTGTTCTGCTGTCTGTATCTGACAAACAATAATTTGATTGTAGATACTCCATTTATTTAAGGACTGCCACACCTTAAAGGTTTTTCACCTTTTTTCCAGGTCACTTCTGGATGCGTTGAACAGTATAGACACCAACACAAATACCTCACTTGTGACTTCTGGTCATTCTGTTGTGTTCTGTTTTCTAGCTTTAGCTGCAAGAGATCCATCCTTCTTATCCTACTGTAGCTTCATTTCTTTTAAGACCACAGGTACAGGACCTTAACAAATTGAAATCTGGGAAATCCAAATAGACTACATGAATGAAATTTGCAAGGTGTCACACAACACTTCTTTACCAGATCTTTGAGGGATTTCCTTGTCACAGCCCCATTAAAATGTAGTCTGACATGCTGACTGATCAGCAAACCCTGTTCAAACAGTCTTAAAACAGAAGCATGTGGACAGCGTCAAACTTGGATTTGAATGTCTTATATTGGAAATCTAGTATAGATTAGACTAGAATCTTAGCAGATCTCCTATGTGTCTTTGCTCTGCGTAGATGCTGACTTTTCTTTCCTGTTCTCTTTACAAAAAAGGCCAGAGGTGTGGGGGAGAAAAAAAACAAGTCACATTTACTCTTCAGTAATCAAAGCAGTTTTTTATCATGAGAGCCACCTGTCTGAACTGAAATAGGCATACATTACTACTGCTTGTCCTCTTGGATTGGTTGAAGCGTATGCTAGCGTTTCTAGCAGTGATTCCATCTGAGACGTAGCCACCTCCAGTACAATGGATGTATACACCTATGTATACGTACACTGTCAAAAGCAAAAGCTGCACACCAATTCTATGGTTTTATTGATGGAATCGGGGAGATCTGTGTTATTAACATTAATTTCATGTAGATGACAAAAGCATCAAATCTTCGCAAATACACAGTTGGGCATCTTCTATTGTATTATTAGGAAATACTAGCTGGCCTCTGACTCACACTGGAGTAAAAGGTACAGAGCTTCTGTCTCCCTTTGCTCAGGGTAGTGTCACACCATGCACGTTCTCCAGGTGGTTGTGACCAGCTAGAGATCATCTCTGGGGGTTTACTGGATGAACCCTGATTGAAGTTTCCAAAGGAGAGAGCTTCAGTCAAACATCTGTAATTTCTGGTATGTGCTAAGAGAATGCTGCCTTGAATGATAGGGAGATCACATATTTTAAATGTAAAGATATATATTTATATATATATATGAGTTCTGAAAACTGGAAGACTGTGTATTGTAGCATTAGGTAAGCAAGAGAAGAGAAAGTCAGCAAGACTGTGGTGACAAAAGGAAGAAAAAAGAGGGGAAGAAAAAGGAAAAAAGCAACTCCAGGTATTAGGGTACTTAGTAGGTGACAGAAGAGTAGTTATCACCAACTACTTGAATAGCTACTAGAGTAAGTCCAATAAATTTCTTTAATTGGAAAGCATTCCGCTAACTAAAAATAAAAATTCTTCTTCGCAGCCACATGTTGCAGTGTATGAACTGAGAAGCTGCAGTGGTCACCATGTCCCTGGTACCGTTAGAGACGACAACTGCAAGACATTCCAGGATGTAGTCATGACCTAACAGACACTGTTACTCAGCAAAACTGGTCAACGCGTGCACACGCAAACACGAAATGTCTGAGGGGAAATCAGCAGAACATGAGTGAGCAGCACACCCTTGAGATGAAGGCCAACCACACACTGGGCTGCAACAGCGAGAACACAGCCAGCAGTAGTCATCGTCCTCCTTTATTTACACACTGACGAACTGGAGAGTCCAGCAGCATCCAGCTGTAGAATCTCCACTCCTAGAGTTTTTAAAAACTCTGCTAGCCAAGCTGATCTAACCAGAGTTAACCTTGCTTTGAGCAGGGGGGGGTTGGACTAGACCCCTCCAGGGGTCCTGGTCAAGCTAAATTTTTCTATGTTTTTCCAAAAATAGCTAATTCTCTCTACTTCTAAACATATAAATAGGTTAATGTAATTTTATACTGTTTTGGGAAAATTCTCTTTCTTCTTGATATTTAGAAAAACTAAAATCATGTGCAGATGCAAACATAAATTGTTTTGCTTCACTAGGCACAATCATCATATTACTCTATTCTGTTGTGATGTCATGCCAAAAACCAAGTGTTCTGTGCTGCTCCATTTACTGAAGCATAAAAGCAGGGGTCAATAAAGTGCAATCCTTCTCTACACCACATGGGGAGTCTGGGCCTAGTATGTTGTGTTCAGTGATGGACAATCAACACCAGAAGATCCATCTTATACTGGAGGTTTTCAAAGAACAGCAAGGAAGGGTGCTGGTGTCTAACTTACAGACATGTTAAATTAAAACCTGACATTTTACCTGATGAGCAACAAAATCAGAGCCAACTATCTAGATAACCTGAAGAGTGTAAAACAATGCAACTTTAACATAAGACAATGTCAGAACTAAGCTACCCACATTAGGAAATAGTGAGCTAGCAGAATAATCTTAACAAAAAGGCCGTAAGTAACAAATATGTACCATATTACTACCATGAGATAAATACAGTTCCCGTATCATGTCTTTACTACTACAAATCATTTAAACTGCAAACCTGAATGTGCTTGTTTGTGCCTACTCTAATTCTGTTTAGCTTTGCATGGTAATTAAATTTCTATATCCAATATTAAGAAATAAAGTATAAACAGTATAAAGAAAAAAAATCAAAAACACACTATCTACTAAAAAATAATTGGTTTTATAATGTGTTAACTTTTCAGAAGAGAGTATACAGTAACTTGACTTTTCCGTGTACCATTTAACATAAGGCATGATTAAACTGTTTACCCTAGCAAAAGTATCCAGCTTGTCTTTGTCATATAAGATTCTCAGCATTCCAGCACATAATGGACAGCAGGCTCCTATGTGAATAAAAATATCTCAGAAATAAAAGCAAATAGTCTTTTCACTTTTAAGTAAACAGAGTTCAAAAGTTGAACGTTAACTGAGAATGAAAATAGCAAAACTACCAAAGCAAAGTAGATCTTTCAACTGGATAGCAGAATTGCACAATTTCTAGTATTTTTTAATGTTGAAAACATTTATAATGCAAAAGCAATCACCTTTCAACACACACTACCATCAACATGAAGCAACAAGATGGATTTTCATTTGTTTCAAGATGATACATTATTTTAAGCTAAAAACCACAGGCACTTTTTGTACTACAAGCCATGGTTGTGTATGGAGGCATGCATATGCAACTACAGAAATGGTGAATTCAAGAGCTGAATAGCTAGGACATGACAAAAGCAATTATGCACACTGCAAACGTTATGCAGTTACACCATGTTGGAGCTTAGACTCTTTATATAATAAGGGGGGAAAAAGGACATGTCTGACAGATTCATGTTTAACACAGAAGCATGTCATATTTCTCCTGTTTTTCCTCACTAGCTCAGAAACCAAAGGGCTAACATTTCAACATTCTCCCCATGATTGTGTATTTAATTCACCCCCAACTTATATATAATTCACATTCACAGAGTGACTTTTACAATATTAAATGTAATACCAAAGCACAAAGACGCTTTTTTCAAAGCAGTGAATGAAAAAAAGGCATAAAACTTTTTAAAAACCGAACTTTCCTTGCTCTGTGTATTACCTGTGATTAGTTACTGACTGTTTCATAAAGGAAGTATTTGTGAAAACAATAAAAAACCCCAAACAGTTCAAAGCAGCACAACTGCAAAACTATTCCATCTTCCTCTTTCACAGTACTATAAATACATATGGTATCTTACTCTGTCTTCTAATTAAATATAATCTTTGTTTTTCTGGGAACTCTTCTTTGACAGTAGTTTGGCATTCCAGTGTGGTATCTGTGCTGCCACTTCCGAAAAATTACTCGCCTGATTCCCAGTGACATTCTCTACTAGACACCACAGACCTCATTCGTTTTTACCAAACCAGTCCTGTGTGGACAGCTGCAAGTTTCTGAAGACTGAAGGACCGTGACTCCTAAATCCAAGGCCTTTCTACTTCAGAATTACTTGGCTGAGTTCTGACAGTGGCTTGTTCTAGCCCTAAATAAAGATCTCTACTTCATCCTTTCTCTTAGATATCTCAAAGACATTATGGAAGACTATTTTAAAACCTAAGTTTTGTCCCAAATATATACCTGTTTATACACCTAGCATGGAGGCTGTCTCCTATCTGCAGCAAACTTCACCAACGAATCAACATACCTGGTGCAACAACCGGTTTGCAGCCAGTAGCAGAAAGCCGGGGACATTTAACAAAGGCACACTCTGTGTGAAAACCGTAGTCTGAGAGAACGCCTACAGCCTGACACTGCCCGTAATAGTCAACAGCCACACGGTCGGAATAGGCGGCACAGACGCTGCTGTAGGTTTCCCCGTTATGTCCACATACAGGTTCCACTGATTTGCAAAATGGCTGAAACACACAGAAACGTTTCAAAGATTAATTTATTCATGCTACAGACAAAACTTCAGAGTAGTTTTAACATTAGGAATAACAATGTTAATGGCAACTTGCTGCTAATATTGTAAAACATTTAAACAAGTAGGAAATATAGGGTAAATAACCTGCCAGTTTATGAATGGGTAATAAATGCAAAGAATAAGTTCTTCAAGAAGGTGACAGAAAAATATAAGTTGGAATCTGAGAAATGTACAGTAAGACACGTTTTGGGAAACAATTTGTTCTGTGCTTAAATAAAATGACCACGTCATTTAAATTGACTTACTTAATTTGAGATGATCACAATTTTATTATGGAGTAAACAAAGCATTATTTTATTATTAACACAAATATATTAGAACAATATTTGCTATTGTAGTATTAATATTTTAATGACTTAATTATGAATTAATCTCATTATGTTTTTGTGTTCTTAAAACTTAGCGTGTGCGCACATGATGAGTCACCATCCCTGGAAGTATTTGAGACATGTAGATGTGGCACTTAAGGACATGGTTTAGTGGTGGAGCTGGCAGTGTTAGGTTTACAGTTGGACTCAATGATCTTAAAGGTCTTTTCTAACCTCAATGATTCTATGATTCTATGTATTTCTACCACATTATTTGAGAAGCTAAATGTATACATTTATTTCAGAATAAAATCCATTACTAGATACCTCTGCCAAAAATCTGTATTTGAGACCTTTATATCTATAAAAATACATTGATCGTGTCCATTTTCTCTCAGGAAAACATATCTAGTGTGTCATTTGATTCAAACACATGTAAGAATCAAAAATTGTAATACAGTTTCTTCCTATCCCACCTATGCACGTATATTAGTCCAACACACTCGAGATCAAATGTCAATAAACTTAAGCTTCTGGACACGGACAGAAGTAAAGGGAATTGCTAACTCTTTACAGACCAGGTATGACTAATACTTTTGTCCAAAGTCTTGTGTAATGACACAACTAATTCCATAATTTCTTGCTAAGGTCTAAATATTTTATTAAACTAATATTTCAAGTAAGTCACCATAGCTACATGATCACTGCATATACTCTAAAATAGCAAGACAATTATCGTTTCTATGTTACACACCTAAGCTAACAACAAAAGAGATGGAGGACAAGTAAAAGGAAGAGTGAAAACTTAAAACTACCAGTGTCAAAGACTTCATGAACATGGATACAACTAGACATATAACTGCTGGAGGAAAAAAAAAAAACAGCCATGCAATTTTCCTTTGATTCTTACTGTTCAAGGGCTGAACATTCTCTGAGTATCTCATGAGATATCTGATGTGCAATGAGAAGAATTATCTGTACTTAACGAGGTTGCTGAAAAAGGGCAAGAAAAAGAAGGTATAAAGACAGAAAGGCAGAAACTAAAAGTGGGTTAGAAGAGCAATAGCATTTATAATACAGAAAAACCCTGAAAAGTATTCTGTACTTCTAAGAATATCCATCAGTTGAGACCAAGAGAAGGCCTCAAATTAATCTTCATCATTTGAGAAAAACCTGGATATCGACAGCAAATCCAGCAACTTTGAAAAGAGTAGCTCCTGACGTTTCTTGTAAAGCGATAGCAATAGCCTGTCTACCAACACTGTAGGGAGTGGTGAAATGGAGGAACTAAACCTAATCCTAATCCTTCTCCAGGATTAATATGAAGACTAATCCAATCCAGACTAACTAAAGAAAATATTACAGACTGCCTAGTCTCCAACAAAACTAAGGTGTAAATAGATCCTGAACAAGGAACTTGGTAAACCTGGGGCACAATCACACAGAACACTAAAGACTTTCTATGACCAGGCATTAAATTTTTATTTAAAACAAGTTCAAATTGGTGAAAACTATCATTTAACCAACCAAGGAACTGCACTAATTAGTGCAAACATACCTCAGTGCAAGCTTTAATAGTGAAAAATATAGGAAGACTTAATATAAAAATTGGAGTATTATCCCCAAGAAAGCAGAAGTAAAGCTTTTAATTGGTTTTGAGACAACTGTTAACTAAAGCAGAGAAACACTTGACAAAATTCTAAATATAATTTTGTGGAAGTATTTTTTATACTAGTAAAAATTACATTTTTAAAGGATTATGTTTAATGAAAACATTTTGTACGCTCTAAAACCCAGAATATTGCAAAGTTGAACATTAAAGAACAAAGAAGATTTTCTATTTATTGCTAGAACCACTTCCTACCTGGCATGGTCCTCGGTATGCTAAACTTTTTCCTTTTTGGTACAAAGAACACAAGTTACTGTATTCCACGTTGTCTGTGTCACAAACAGGATCCCGTGTCTGGTCACAATTTAACTGCCTTGGCACACATTCATGCTGGCTACATTCAAACTTCCCAAAACTAGTCAAGCAAACTTGTTTCTTTGGTATGCACCTGCATGAAGTAATAATGATTTCATGTCATGTCACAGGATTTTTTTTTTTTAAGTCTCAAGACATTCAGGGAAAATATTTTCAGTGAAATCTTTTCCAGTGCTTTAGAGCTAACTATGATTCAGCAGAGCTTCAGGAAATACATGTGATGAAACATTCTGAATAGCCAATTTCAGGTGTCATCACAAACCTGAAACTGGTTCACACCACTTTTAGTCAATGTATGTGAATGCAACTACAGTCTCCACTAAAATTAATCTTTTACCAAGTATTTTTCCATTTATTTTTTGAAAAAGGCTTGGATGAACTTCTTACCTACTCCTAAGCTTCATTTTGTAAATGCATACTTAAGGGAAACTAGACAAAACGTGAAAACAGTGAACTGCAAGAGAAAAAGATTATATTGCAGAGGTCTAGCCTCACCCTTCCTTGAGAAGGTAGTGAAAACAAGACTTAGATGATTATATGGTTTAAATTACAAATACCTAATTGGATTCTAGCTTCATGGGTTCGGTATACCACACCACACCACACCCCACCACACCCCACCCCACACCCCACACCCCACCCCACCCCACACCACACCATAGCATACCATACCATACCATACCATAGCATATCATACCATACCATACCATATCCAATCTCGGGGATCATGGCAAACAAATGGAAAGGTCTAGTACTAAAACAGTTTCCTTTTTTGGCATGGCATCTCTCTCAAGCCTTCACAGATAAGAGCAATAAACAGCAGAAATTCATTCCCCTTTATATTAAATATGTACCTTCCATGGTCTTATCCGCAAAACATTTGCCATATGGCCTGCGAGATATCCCTCTGCTAGAGAAATGCCATCCAATAGAGTTTGATGAATAGACTGATGAAAGGCCAAATGGCTTTTCTAACAATCTCCTTCTATAAATTACAACAATGCCACCACTGCATTACGTACAATACAACCTTATTCTCTGTGAGCACTGCTGTCCTATGTATTACACATTTTCCTTTTATATTAGGGAAGACTCAGAAATTCTGAGATTTAAACACTTTACAAGTGGAATGTAAGATCTTAAATAGATCCTAAGCACTCCAGAGACATTTTAAAATGAGCATGTTTAGTTTATGCTACATTATCAAACTGACCCAGACAAATTGTGCACAGTCCTTTACTGAAACTACAACTTGAGGTTCTAAGCATAATGGTTATTCTGCAAAACCTCTCTATACTTGCCAAGTTAAAAATATAAAAGGTAAAAAGTGTATATCCATAACGCGGCTTTGAAAATCCAGTTTTGAATGCCATAACAGCACTACAGTTTTTTTCTCTGCAGTTTTCTGCATCAAGGCTTTTAAACTGCAGAAAAAGGAAAAAAAAAAAGCTATCATCAGTTTTCATGAAAGCACAGCATTACACAACCTCTTATGGTGGTTTGCTTTCAAAACAGAAAAATGTACAAATTCAAAGGAGACTGCAGTGTTACACAACACTGACAAAATTGAAGACAGAGACCAATATTATGAGCCACCGACTTAAATCTGTGTAAGAAAGGTCTGATTTTCTTTTCTCCTGACACTAGTACAGAGCATATTTTTGTTTTAATACGTCTGTCTATATAGATCTTGTTTTTTCTGATTTTGAAAAAACGGGTTGTACAGAAATGATTTTCACAAGATATCTGTCTAATTAAGAGAAACTCAAGTGTTCCAGTGTGATTGATATTTTCCTATTTTAGAGATAAAAAGCACAGATTATTGACTGAATAAGCAAGACAAAATCCAGGTCTCAAATTCAGGTTTGGGCTTTTTTTTTTAAACTACTAGAATAAGGTGTGAAACAAAGTAGTAAAATGATACTTATTGCCATTTCAACAAAATTTGATTCTTCCATTTTTGGAAGTATACATCAGTTCTCTTTTATTGCTAAAACCAAGATCTGCATAATGAATTTAAGTAACATAACACTACATAAACAGAACAAAGAATTGTAAGTTATTGCAGTTAATACAGTCCATTACTATGATAAATAAAAAGTAGCTACTTCAAACAGTTATTTTCATTGGAGTACCCCAAAAGTGGGATGTTACTACAACATACAACACATTGAAAGAAAAAGTAAATCTCCTTTACGAGTACATGATGCCAAAGAAAAGCTTAAAAACATATTCTGCTTTTACCTCTGATTTTTATTACAAGGGTTGGGGTTACAAGGATCCTTGGAAATGCATGATCCAAATTCAAATTGATTGTCCTGGAGCCCAACACAACGAGCTATACATGCACTCGGATACGTGCGTCCGTTTTGACCACATACTGGTACAAACTGATCTACACAGTTACATGGTAAACCTGTAAAAGCAACACACAAAACAGGAATTTGGTGCACACTTCTATGACAGAAGATACACAAGGGGCCACTAAGATATCTTTGCCTTCCAGCAAGTGGAAAGGTGTGCCTATCCTCAGCCACTTCCTCCCTCCCGTAATTTAGCAACGCTGTAGCACACACACACTTATAAGTAGCAGGAAGGGAGGTTTGTGCCCTGCCTTCTTGCTAGTTCTGCTCAGCTTTCTCCATTTTTTTCCCAAACTGCTTATCTCTTGTCCCCAGTGGCATTACTCTGTCTCTACCTATTTTTACGTATTACCTGAGGTTTTATTCTTCAGTACAGATTTTCTTTTTTTGGTTAAAGGTATGTTTTTTCTGAAGTGCAGGTTGGACATAAGAAAAATAAATAATTAAAAGAACATATTAATAACAAATTAACAGGTATTTTCCATTAATACTGTAAAAATAGTTCAGAAGCTATTTCTTGCTCTAAGGATAGTAAGCTTACAGTTTCCATAGTTTGGAAAGTTACCTGTAAACTTGCGACGTTCATCTTCTGAACTATGCTCAGTCAGACACTGACGTGTAGAACATATCAAGTTTCCAGCAAAACATGAACAGACATTACAATCTATATTAAAGGATGTTCCATGGCCTTAAAATAAAAGAAATTAAGTGAATGCATACAATTTATGTGAACATACCAGAAGACTATATACTCATGTAATACACAGATATTACATTTTCAATATTAATTGTTCTTGTAATTTCCCTCATTCGGTTTCTTTTCCCACTGAAGTTTCTATCTTTTGTTAGACTTCAAGTTTTGCTCTATTCATTTAAAGAAAAAGTCTGTTCACATGTGTTTTTGAAGACTTAATTAAACAAGGAAGCAAGGCCTTTATCCTTTCCAAGCCTATATGTTAGGTTTTCTATTTTTTTCCTTTTTTTTTTTTTTGGTAAGAACAATTTAAAGCTGCAAAAAGACGTACACGGAGAAAACAGAAGAAGTGGTAGCATAGTACACAGTACTTCTATAAATTCTGGATAGCAAGCTCTGTATTGTTAAAGGCAATGCTTTTGTAAAGATACATTCTTCTCCTAAATTAATTTTATGTAAGACTGCTAAACTTTCAGCCAGCCTCATGCACAATGCAAAACTCCTCTGTAGTCCTAATTTCTTTCCTTTGTGTGTACTTTTTGTCAAGAGGTAAAAAGTGCCCATGCTCTATTCCAGTCTGTATGGGTTTGCAACATCCGTGACAGCCGTAATTTAAACCTCAACAAGCAATGAAACTTAAAATGCAGCTTTGTCCAAAGCGGAGAACAAGAAAGACTGTAGCAAAGCTGAACAGAAACCCAGATCTAGATTCAGCACCTCAGACACACAAATACAGAGGTCTGCCTTCAGAAAGGAGCCTTTAATAATGCAAATGACACCATCTTTTTGAGCTTTTTGAGGATGGAGCAATCTGCCTAATTTTTGTATTTTATAAGTCAGGAATTTTTTCACACCTGAATCTAAGAATCAGAATTTTTTCTTCAATTTAGCAATTCCAGTTTGGTTTTGTGAATGGTCTACATGACTTCCCTTCACTGTGCTGGATGTTTCATTTAAAATCAGTTCATGTTGGTGACAGCTGATCTATCCATAACCAGGCCAGTTATTAAAGACTAGCAACAACTACACAGCTCTTCAGGAAAATGCAAGAGTAACTGTGCCTTACTAAATAAAGCAATTCTCTCTAATGTCTTTTCAAAGGGTTGAGATTAAGGATTAAAGTTTTTGAAAAATATTACTGGGGGACAAGTAAAATCCTCACCATTTTAGCAATTCAGAACAGGTATTCTTAGACAAATGATGGCAGAACATTCTGTGTGTGTATATCTCATTAGCAGGCTTCATTTCTCATCATCATCATAACAGAAACAGGTGCTGTTCATGTTGGTGTTAATGCTATGTGTGTTTATGTGGATGCCAAGAGCAGCACTAATTTCTCTCTGTGTTGATCAGTGTGGCTGGCCATGTTAGCAGCATGTGTGTGCACACCTCTGTGCATATGTCTATTGGAAATACATCCTACTGGTGATTACTGGTTTAGGTCACTGCTAACTCAGACATCAACAGCTACTTTGATAGAACTGGTTTTATGTGACTTTTACACCTACAGCTAGGTTTGTGATAGGAGGGAGGACCATACAGTGAACACCTGATCAATACACAGAAGAACCACTCAGAAGACAAGTTGACAACAAAAATTAAGAGAGTTTCTTGCATCCTTGTTCCCTACAGAGGAAATTAAAAGTCTGAGCTGAGTACCTTCTTCACAGGCAATATGTTAGAGAACCTGCCTCAGAAGCAGCTCTTGGACAGGCTAACAACACTGCAAGACCAGAAACATTCACCAAAAAGTTCCAAATGAACTCAAGCGTGAAATACATGTTAATATAAGTGAACTTATTTATAACCTCTTGCTTTAAACTTTCCCAGGGTTTGGATACCAATGCAAGTTGCTAAAATATATACATTTTTTAAAAAGGGTTCTGTGGATAAAAGATAGGTAAACTCAATTTTGTGCAACGCGAATGTGGTAAAATTATAGAAGTTTGCATCAGTGGACACATACCTAAATATGATACAGTGGGGGAAAGAATCAAAGTTTTGTGCAAATCACAAACCTTTCAGGTTTATCTGAAGGAATCAGTAGGCATGTGGACAAATCAGGTTGATACACTTCAGTACTCAACAGACATTTAATAGCTCTTTACCATAGGCTTTCAGAAAAAAGTACAGATAGGGAAAAAAGTGTTCATATGGATAAATAACTGAAACAGAATAAATAAGCAATGAAAGGAGATCACTGGAAGAATCTCCATGATCTATGCAGTGCCTGTTCTGTTCAACATATTTTTATGTGATCCAAAAAACAAACACAAGTATTTACATGACAAAGTATATCAATTACATTAAGTTACAAAGGACCAAGTAATGAAGAACTGCAAGAAAATCTCACCACACTGAGCAACTAGGAAAGGTTATAGCAGAGGAAATTCATTGTACTGAACATAATGCAATTCTCTACATGTCAGACGATGAGCTGTGAGCTGAATGTTTCCTTTTAAGAACCGGACCATGGTGTTACCATAGACAACTCTGTGACAGCATGACCTCAACAGAATTAGTAGCCAAAAAAAATAATGTTCATAATAATTCTGAAAGCACCATCATTTTGCTATTACATACTCTTGATTGGACACTTCACTGTGAATACTGCATGAAATTCCAGTTCCGTGTCAAGAAAATGTAAGAACTAGAAAAAGGTACACAGTAGGGTAATAAATATCATCAAAAAGTATAAAACTGTTTTCATATCAGGAATTATTAAATAGATAGGAACTGGCTTGGAGAAAAACGCAGAAAGCTGAGGGGAATTATGGCAGAGGTCTGAAAGAGGAGGCAAATAGGCAACAATTATTCATCAACTATTTCAGTACAAGAACTAGGATGAATCCCATGAACCAAGAGGAATCAGATGAAACAAACTATCAAGGCTCAAATTAAAAGAAATCCTTTGCAAACCCCACAAAAACAAAACAAAACAAAAAACCCAAGAGGGGTTTTAGGCACACATATCTTAACACATAGACCTTCTTGCCAGAGGTTATAGCTCATGATAAAAGTTTCTGACTTGTTCTTGACCCATAATTAAAATCCATAGAAGAAAAAAAACCAACCCAAAACAAGAACCCAACAAAAACCAAAATCCCCAAAACCATCTGGGGCTAGTAGAGAAACCACTCCCTGCTCAAAAGGTCTGTGGTTTGAAGCACAGAACAGATTCACAGATTCTGGTAGAATATTCATGGAAAGTATGACTAAATCATCTGCCATTTCTCATACTCTTCCCCAGATACCTCGACTGGTCACTGGATATCCAATCTGTTAGAAGTAGACTGCGAGTACCCACAAAGCTAGAATCCAGGAAATGGGCAGCCATTTATAGCCAGTTATACTGTGCTTAAACCTCAGAAATTCAGCATGCTCCAAAAGCAGATCAGTTTGTTTTTCTGTTGTTTCTCCATCCCTGCTGTCTAGTGGCTCCTCAGAACTTTTTTCCCTCCTCAGTCCTCAGAGCTCTCACCAGCAAGTTCTACCAGAATGGAAGCTACCTATTATCAAGTACCATAAAATACAGGGGATATGAGGCAAGTCAGTGAGTGATCTTTTGGTTGGAAAATGGTGTATTAAGAACATGCTTCACACAGGACTTTCACTGGTTGAGACAGACACAGTTCAGTATTGATTTAAATAATGGGACCCTCCAGCATATATAAGAATTAAACAGGTATTCTATATAGGGATGCAGACGTTAACTTTTGTATTTTCTGATGAACTCTGCATTCAGATCCTCTGGGTCTTCATATGTACCTCAACATTCATTACTTAAGGAACAGGTGCTGTATAAGGATATTACTTACTTTTTCTTTGTCCTCCAACAATGCATGATTTTTGGAGGTCAACACAACGCATTTCCATGCAGTTTTCCAGCAATCCACTATGTCCGCAGGTACAAATCTTGTAACAACCAACATCACCAGCTGAGGATGGAACCTGAATAAGTGTACCTTGACGGACAATAAAATCTGAGGCCTCTCCCAGCTTGCAGCCTATATACAAAGAGAAATTTTAGCTCATATTTAGTAAATATTTTGTCAAGTATCACTACTGAAAATTACTACTACTACTCTGACTTGGGAAAAAGTTAACATGTTCCTAAAACAGCCTTGCTCTCGCCCTTTAGACAAATTCTTTTTCACAGAGGCAGCAAGTAGCAGAAATAGAAGATACTTGCTTGAGACAACGTTCTGAGGTACCTGTAGAAATGTCACTTCAGAGAAAGACTGGTAATTCCAACAATTCCAAAGTGATCTCTCTTTCCACTGTTCTGAAGTAGTATGAAACATGTGACGTAACAAATACCACATGTGCTTCACTCTTTCCCATACACAAACTAAAGGGTCTTACAAGCAAAGCCCAGCCATTTCCCCCCCTCACGTGTTTTATTGCGTCTTCCTTCCCTACTTGTATCTCTTATGTGAACACTGAAGGACTCTTATAGATAGATATGGAAAGAGAGAAGAGAAAACGCATGAAAACTGGATTAAAAAAAATTGGAAAGAAAAATGGTTTTAAAAATTGCAAGGAAACAATAATAAAAGAAATAGTAGATTAAAACTACTCTAGAAGTGACGAAGTGCAACAAATTCCACGAAACTTTCAATCAATGAAAAGACTTAATTCAAATGTAAAAGTCACCTTTCAACCTTTAAAGGAAGGGAACTGTCTATTCAAAAGCTCTGGGTGAGCTTTTTTTCAGATCAGTTTGAATGATTTTTGCAGCAAGTGAAGACAATACAACCTCTGTAACAATAATGCTCAGCTTTTCAGAAAATATTTAGTGTCATAGAACCATAACCAAACATAACCTCACAACAGGTTCACAAAAAGAATGAGCTGAAGTCTATCTTCACTTTTAGAAGAGCACAAGTGTAGCAGATGTACAAGTGAAGCAAAACCCAGTTTCCCTCTTTGTAATTAAAAATCACTGGAGAAACCGCTGATCAGCCACAGAACTGCTGGAACAAAAGAGGCTCAGGGAACTGATGCAAGACAGTTATGCCAATGTCTTTTCTTATCACTTCCTCTAGAAAGGAGGCTGCTTCATCCAATTCTGTTTAAAAATCAGTGTCGCTCTCACTCACTTAGTCTCTCTCAACACATGTTCAAGCAGTCACCAAATGCAAGCTTCCCTCTTTGCTTCAAGACCATAGATGATCCCCTATGTCACAATGATACACCTGCTTTAAAGGAAGAGGAAAATTGTGGCAAACACTGTTGGTGTCTAAAATAGAACAATGAAGGGGCTGTAGAAGTTGGACATCGTACAGCCTCCCACCTCCTTTTGTAGATTTGATCCTTATTATCAACACCATCCAAGCCTGCCATTTCAAAGTTAGATAGCTGAAGCTCATTCTACATGAGGCTCTCTCCCCAGTCAGCTCACATTTACTCATGGTGCAGAAGCTAGACAACACCTATCTTCTAAAAAAGTAGCTCCCAAAAGACCACGAATGCCTTTCTAGTGAGATGCACCTACATTAAAAGTATCACTTAATGGAGCAGCAGGAGAAATGCAGTCAGCTGTGTATTGCTGCATCTCCAGACATCATCTGTAATGAGAAGCAGTACTGTGGGTCTCGTGGAAGGACAAGGCAGCACAACATCTATTATTCACATTTTTGTTGTTTCCCAAAGTCAGTGTCTTTTCCCTCCAAACTACAAGTCTACGTACAGATTTGGGAAAGACACAGAGCTCATCTGTTTTGTGGTTCTGCCTTTTTCTCCAGTCAATGAACTCACAGCACTGTCAGTCATTAAACATGAAGTGGAGAGATGCTGCAACAGTGCTGCAAGCTCAAGTAGTAGAGAGAAGAAAGGAGAGGCAAATAAATTATGTGCCATGTCATTTCCTTCCCGAGCCCTAAATCTGGGCACCCTGAATCTAGTGAAGCAGCAACAGTGAAGCTCTTAAGAAAAAGTCTGTGTATCAAATTACTCAGACCAGAACTAGTTACCCATGAGTTGCTGGAGAGATTTTGACAAGTTGACTTGGCCTATGAAGAAGTATTTGGGACAATTCCATGTAAGATACAATCTTGAACTTTAATATAACACCAGAACTGCTGCCAATGGAAATGTACATCCCACTGCGCCCTGCATTTGATCAGATGCTCAGAGCTCTCAAAATGTCCTCCCAAGACTGACAGCCTGATTTTCATTAATTTCGAGGCAAGACAATGTCGTTTATTTCACCAGTAAGGAAAATAATGCAGATATGGCTAATAATGTATGGAAATACAGGGCAATACATGTTGTGTTGTCTGCAGAAGTAGTGAGTGGCACTGTATTTGCAGTATTGCATGCTTGTAATTTTAAATAGCAGGCAGGCTGCTTAGAGACCATGTATGGACATTTGTTTCTTCTGAGGCAAAATAAATGATGTATCTTCTAATAAGATGTTACGTTTCAGTAGACAATAAAAATAGAAACACACTCAGAAATGGAACAAGCTAGAAATTAGGCTACAGCTTTTGAAAACACAAGATAATTGTGATAATATTTCTTTTGGGATATCAGCAATTCAGTTTAAAGCTTTCAACAAAATTTCAATAACATGTTTATCAGCAAAATTCAGGTAAACAGAAGTCCAAAAACCCTTACCTGGCACACACAAATACGGAAGACACAGTTCTCCAGCCTGACATCCTTTTCTATTTACTTCACATAACTGATTAGCTGCGCATGGGTTCGGATTACATGGATGTGTAACATCTTCTACAATGTTACCTAAAGAACTTGGGCCTGAAAACAGAATATACAGCATATGTATTGATTTAAATGAGGTTTATTTTTCTTCAGTAAAGCATGAAATTTCTTACATTCAGTAAAATAATATTTTTGATAATTCAGTTAAATTTTTTTTTAATTTTTAACTATACTTCTAGAAGCTTGACATGACAAAGTAGTTAACTTATTTCAAAAGTTTAGGCCTCAATCCTGGAAATGATGACCTGGATGATCCTTCAAAAGCAAAATATATTTCCTCTATTTTGTTTCCCCAATAATTTTCTCTATATGACAAAAATACACATCGACAACAACTGGCAGTTTAATCAAGAGAAGTCCCATGGTCAGTGATTAACAAACTGGAAGTTTAAAGTACACTTGATGTTCAACCAAGTTTGCTATAATTGATAAACTTCTGTTTCTGTTTTCCCTTTAACTCACTAGCAATGTTCTCCTGTTACAAGGTTATGGAAAGGGAAAACAACATGGAAAAACAACAGCTAAAGGGAAAGAACCAACCAAAGCTTCAATACATTGTCTCTCTGGGAACAACTTATTTGTTGAGGCATGCTTTCAGCTGCAGCTCTCACTAATCAAAATTTTACTATTTTCAAAGTTCCTGGGATTCTGAGTAAGAAATATCAAAATTTAATTTGGAAGAAGGTATAAAAGAGAGAAATCCTATAAAGCTAAAAAGGTCTAAATCCTACAGAGATAAATATGCAATAGCAAGTAGTAGTAGGGCAGAGCAGATTTGGAAAATCATGTAAAAAGATCCATTTAAATGAAATCTGGAACCAAGATAAAATTTTACTAATATAGTTGTGTTCCACACGGAGGGATAAGATACCTAGAAGAAAACAGAATCACAAAAACTTCATTCTTCCATATACCTACTAAATTCATGTTCTATTGCCCCAAGAGTTAACTTCGTTTTTTGTTATCCTAATTGCACAGTTAAAGAAGAGTTTATGCATCAGGCAAAAGTAGCTTTGTACATCATGAAGTTGTGCTCTAAATCATGCTATTGTTTAAGAAACATTTATTTGAGATCAGTCCTCCCAAGCATGATCCAGTTTTTGCCCTGTAAATAAATAGTGCTAGTGGTTTTATTATTATTGTACTTTTTTGGCATGTGAGATGACTTCTTGAAGAACAGGGTTTTCTTAAAGTAAGATTAGCGGGTCTATTTTCAAGTGGATAAAAATCATTGAAATTCAACAAGCCAGATTATTAGATGATACAGATTAGTGTACTTGCACTGAATATATGAAGTCACTGAAGAGAAGTGTAGTGGGTTAGCCTTGGCTAACAGCCAAACACCAACCCAGTCCTGTCCCATCCCTCCCCCCCACCCCCAAATGGGATGGGGGTGGAAAATAGGTAGAACAGGAACAGAAAAGCTTATGAGTTGAGATAAAGACAGGGAGATTGCTTAAGAATTATCACCACGCACAAAACTGACTTGACTTGGGAAAAATTAACTGAATTTATTGCCAATTCAAATAACTATCTAATTACAGATTCAGGTAATGGGACCAAAAAGACAGTCTTTAAAGCAACTTCTTTCTTCCTCCCTTTCCCAGGCTCACCTTCACTCCTTCACTCCAGATTTCTCTGCCCCTGCCCCAGGTGATGCAGTGGGGATTGGGAGAAGTGGGGGATGATGGTGACTATGGTCAGTACATCACAGCTTCTCTCTGCTCATTCCTTGCCACACATTTCTCTGCTCCAGCAAGGGCCCTCCACAGGCTGCAGCTTCCTTCAGGGTATACCCACCTGCTGTGGCACGGCGTCTTCCACAGGCTGCCTTGTTAACACCTGCTCTGCCATGGAGTACCTCCTGTGGCTCTGACCTTGTTTCTACCTGTTTCTCACTCCGCCAGTTTCCTCCTCCTCCACCTGCCTGCCACATTTTGCCCTTTCTTAAACATGCTTCCACAGAGGCACCACAAACTTTGCTAAGTGACTCAGCTTTGGCCTACAGTGGGCCTGCTGCTGAGCTGGCTGTGCCTGGCACAGTGCAATCCCTGACATCTTCCCATACAGCCCCTGCAGCCTCCACCACTACCAAAACAACTGTGCTATATACACCCAATACAAGAAGGAATAAACGTAATGAGCTATAGCAATTTGAAAAATTCAATTTCTCTAATACACTAAACAAAATGTCTCAAATTCAATACAATTTTCTTTAAAAGAGATAATGAAAGTTATTAAAAGCAATGATAAGCATTCAAAGCATCTTGGTTTCTAATTTTGTTGCATTGGTATGTTGCTACTTACTCAGGTATGTATCCAAAGGGATACAGCTCTCCAAGTCATCTGTTGGAGATAAGAGCTCACAAATACTTTCAGCTGAGTGGCCTTCAGGGAATTTATTATGATCTCCACATTTCTTCAGTATTTCCACACAATCTGATCTTTAGATAAATAAAGAAACAGAACTTCATGAACACTACTTGAAGAAAAATGGTCTTATATGAAAAAGATTTCTTTCCACATTCTTCCCTTCCCCGAATCTACAACTTCACCCCTCCTGCCTCACAACAGTGTTTTTATATATATATATATATCTAAAAATATATATGTATATGCTACATTTTGCATATAGGGAGAGGAACACATTTGTGACACAAAGACAGGAACACTTACAGAAAAGCTTGCACTTCTCTTCCGTTAATTTGGGCTTGGTGATCTTTATTTTCTATGGCATCATATGCATATACCTTTCAAGACCAAGCATTTCCTTCATTTATCAATGTCTAATATGGGTTGAACTCTATCTCACTACCTGTACTATTAACTGGTCTCTTTTCCACCCAATTCCCTACTTTCAAAACTTTTTAAAAAATAAACTTCATTTTTTTGAGACATTTCTGTCAGCTGAAAATCACCAGTAGGTCCCAAAACCGAAAGAGGAAAGGTTTTATAGACACTACAGACAGCCGAAAAAAAACCCAACAACAAATCAACTTTACAATGGAAGCATATACAAACATCTCATTAACAGGCAAGCACCTTCTATTTACAGTGATGGAGATTCAAGCAATGGCAGCTACACGAGCTCATGTTCCTTCCATGTTCACATTGCCATGTTTTCCTAACATAAGCCAAACACGGTCCTACAGCAGCCTTTTAGTTCCCATTAAAATCCTTAGCAGAACCTTTAAACTGTTTTCTTCCGTAACAGTACTTACTTGCAGATAATACTTCCTCTAGATTTGCTGTGGCAAGGTTTAATCTGGAGTGAGCAGGCAATTGCCTTCCACATTTCTGGTTGACATTTTTTAATATCAAGCACAGGAATATTTATAAATGGCATCTTAATAGTCCCTTTTTCCCATAGCTTCATGTCATTCATGGCTCCCTGGTCTGACTGAGTATTGCAGCTCCGAAAAAGTTCTGTTGGTCTTAAAAGAAGAAGTTAAGATATGGCATGTATCCAAGAAAAATAACACACCACACATTTTACCTTTCACCATATGAGTTCTACAACCTTGATATGTCTTGCTTTTTGTTTTATAAAAGAAATTAACCCCTTCCACAGTTAAGCAAGATTAAAATCAATTTGAATTTTGCCTTTAGGTAAAATAAGCTCTTTAAGACTCAGTGTTGAAACTTCCTTCTTACCTCTACCTCTTAGATCAAATATAGCTTAAATTTTTCTTGCCTGAAGAAAGCTGACTTAAAAGCAAATATCTTAGATATCCCAAATATCTGTGCGAATGTTTCCTGGTGAATCACTAATGCAAGTTGATTTATCATTTATATTTGCCCAGGCTGTATCTATCACATATGATTCTACTACTCATAAAACACCCATGCCACTGTATACTACTTCAAAGAAAAGCCAGAGATCTCTAACAGCTAACAAAATCTTTATTTTTTTTTAAAACGCAAAACTATTTCAATTGTAACCTTGCAATTACTAATTCAGACACCACTTTTAAATCATACATTTTGCCCTGTAGAGTATAAAACCACAGAAATATCTCTGAAAGAAAAGAAATTTTGAAAAAGAGAAACATTTAACAAGAATTTTTACCTTATTTATAATATACAACGTTCCAGTAATGATGCCTTACTTGTCTATACAGTAAGACAGAGGAATATGCTGCTAATACATGATGACATTTTACAAGTTCATGGGTTAGCTTTTATTCTTGTAAGTTTTGTTACGTCTATTGTTAAATAAATTTCCAAAAGTTTACTCTAAATAAAAACTATTTATTTTTAAATTATCTAAAAAATATTTGCAGAAAGACAGCTATACACAATCTCAAAGTAAGCCTGAAAAACATTTTATTTTATTTGTTAAATCAAAGCACAGGAATTCCTTTATAAAATATTCAGTGTGTCTCTCCTACCTGTTATTAAAATTAGTGCAGTAAGTAAGATTTCTACAGCCCAGCTGACAAGGTTCTCGTACATCTGCTAAACAGGTCAACATGGAAACTTCAACTGCATTATACTCACAAAAGCGATCAAATTCTTGCCAGCTCTGTGAATTGCCCCAGCTCGTGCTATAAAGTTTAGTGCAGAGCTCTCTGAAAAAAAAAATATAGACAAAGAAAATAAAATCAGAAGAACAGCAGTTGTTTAGATATAGCAGAGCCTGTTTCTTTGCTGATCACAACAGCCTACACTCACTGTGGAAGATCAGTGCTAATTTTACTTGTAATGAATCTAGGTTGACATGACAATGAACAACAACTAATCCCACCCTTCAACTTCAAATCACACCTTCTCCTCCTATGGAAATGATTGGCAAGCAAAACACATTTCTTTTCCCCTGATGTTTGAATCAGGTGTACTGTTTGTTGCTAACCTAAGTTATTTTTCGTTGACAAAAATCTGAATAGCATCTGGTAAGGAATACGGCTAAGGTTCAAACATGCAGCAATGAGGTACTTGAGAGTTTGTGCAGTTCATTACCCCCTTGGCTCTCTTTAGCCTCTGGTTAAGGCCTCTTCATCTTGTTGTAATATTGGTTACTATGACCACAAGTAAGGTATAAGTTTCATTAACTTAGCATTTCTGCTATAATAAGCCAGTGCTAAAAGTGAGAATAGTGTGATTTCTCTTAGGGAACAGTACTTTTTGTGATACAAAGTAAGTATTGGACAGAACGTGACACACTGTTTACCTGATTACCTAAACCTGTATTTTTCAATAGGATTCACAGAACTCTATTTGATGTACATAGCAAGATTTATGGAAAGGCCCGATGCGAGACAACTTCTGAAGCATTTTCAAAATTGGAAATAATGGTAGAGAGATACTGACCTACATGTGGAAGAGTTTGCTTTAGAACAGCAATGGAGCTTAGCTCCATCAAGGCCTGTTGAAGGTGGAGGGTGCACAGTGACTCCTGGGTGAACAGATCTTGAACTCTCAAGAAAACATTGCCAAAGTGGATCCTGAGGGAGAGGCATTGTTTTACAGCCTTCTATAAGTCCATCAACAATTTCAAGCTCTGTTTTCATTGACATTAGAATTCTTTTACAAGCAGTCTGACACGCATAGTCTTCTGCTCTATCGCAGCAATACAAACCTGTTAAAAAAATTAAAAAATAGTCAATGATCAAGCATACAACAAGCACCAAGACACATGATATAATAGCCCTCAGAGAAGTGCCATAAGGAGGCTTCTCCCCCACCAAATAACCTCAGATAACATTGCTTCTTTTAAATACAAACAGAATCAGCTCTGGGAAAACCAGCAATATGCAGAATTTTTTTTAAAAAAAACAAAACCAGTAATACACCTACAAAAGTTATCATCATATAAATTAATATAATTACAATATAGAAATACATTAATACAATTTATACAACAGACTTACACAACTCATTTTATATAAAAAGTATATACAACCCTCAAACATTTTTAGTATTTTTTTATAATGTTCAGTAAAGAAGGATTTTTTTATACTTACTATCTGTAGGATTTCTCATTGGATATGACTGTGTATAGTTGTTCACACAGTGTATAAGCTGAGGGCTAATAGATGCACAGTAATTTTCAACTGCTTTAATTTGTGAAGGACCAGGAGAAGAGTCTGTCCGAAAAATTGCTTGACAATATTCCCGACAGTTTGTATGATGACCTGCATAACTGCAACAGACTGACCCCACTGAGGAAACAAACAACAGAAAATCTATAGGTTTCTACACACAGAGAAATGAAGAAATGAGCATGTCTGTACCACACACAATGATGCTCAAGGTATTGTATTACTGTGAAAAAAAATTAAATTACTCTATGTTCTATTAAAATAATCTCTGTCTACAGAATGACTGGGAATATCTGTAACTAGCCAAATTAAATTTGTTTGTTTAGCTGAGCAAAGAAGTCCCCAGAGCCATCTTGAACTCAGGTTCAAGACACCAGCATGCCAGCTGAGTTTTCTCTTCAGCTATTTTGTTCTTAAGGTAACCAAACTTGTTCTATGATTGAATTATTAGGCAAATATTAATAGTATACAAAGAAATATGAAAGTAGTGTCCTAAAACTTATTAAAAAAACCACACAGATGGTATCACCCATTTTTGATATGTTACTAAATATACACTTCTTGAGAAATACTTCTTCTAGAATTAATTCTGACACACTGATTTCATTTTATATAGACAGACATCAGGCAACAAAACACTTGCATGGTGCAAGATTTCATCTAGACATTTAATTTTGTTACTTAACACTCATCAAATGAACAAAGCAGAAGGAAAAAATGAGCTTCTAAGCAATCATGAAAGTAGGGCAAAAAACAGATACACAAAATAAAACCTAATATAAAATATACGAACAGTCCAATCCCCTTATCACTTCAGGAGGAAAATTTATGCTTGTAATTTGTCCTTCTGTGGAACTGAATCTATATGTACATATATGAATTTCTTACATTTTAGATAAAAAAGAACAATATAAAAGAAAAACACAACCCCCAAACTATTCATTACATACTTACTTTCATTTCTGTTAATACAACTAAAGAGAGCATTCTGAAATCAAAACAAAAATAGTGTTACAAGCCAGAAAACTTCATATAAATATTTAAGTGTCCAGTCATTTCTTATAATGAGCTAATAAATCTAACTTCGTTACTATTTGTTCCAATTAGATTGAATTGAAACAAAAACATTATACAAAAACACTGAAAGCAGGATATTAAAAGATCAGTAGTCAACTTAGTTCTGTGTGCATTCATAATAAAATAGATCAATAGTCAAGTAAGTAAATAGGCAGACTTTCCTGGACAAACTTAGAAACAGCATGCTATAATAGGATGTCCCAAAATGTTTGGGTTTGTTGTTTGTGGGCGTTGGTATTTTTTTTTTAATTACAGTAATTTTAAAGATTCTATGTGAAAAAAAGAACTCTGCACAGATGCACATATGCAAATAGAAAATCTTAACAAACTAACTCAACAATATACCTTAAAAGCTAAAGCATGCTATCAGCTCCCTCAAACTGCAGCCAAAAGCTACAGTTGGGGGATGTAATACATGTTAAATGACTTAAGGGAAACACGCACACTCTGCTGTTTTGTTTCAGAGGACTCTCATTGATAGATCAATCACAGAATCATAGAATCATTTGGGTTGGAAGGGACCATTAAAGGCCATCTAGTCCAACCCCCCTGCAGTGAGCAGGGACATCTTCAGCTAGATCAGGTTGCTCAGAGCCCCGTCCAGCCTGACCTCAAATGTTTCCAGGGATGGGGCATCTACCACCTCTCTGGGCAACCTAGGCTCACGTTTCACCACCCTCACTGTAAAAAATGGCTTCCTTATATCCAGTCTGAAACTACCCTCTTTTAGTTTAAAACCATTGCCCCTTGTCCTGTCACAACAGGCCCTGTTAAAAAGTCTGCCCCCACCTTTCTGATAAGGCCCCTTTAAGTACTGAAAGGCCACAATAAAGTCTCCCTGCAGCCTTCTCTTCTCCAGGCTGAACAACCCCAACTCTTTCAGCCTGTCTTCACAGGAGAGGTGCTCCAGCCCTCAGATAATTTTTGTGGCCCTCCTCTGGACCTGCTCCAACAGGTCCATGTCCTTCCTGTGCTGAGGACGCCAGAGCTGGATGCAGCACTCCAGGTGGGGTCTCACCAGAGCAGAGTAGACGGGCAGAATCACCTCCCTCAAGACTTGAACTCTTGCCCCAAACTACCCCACTCTTCCCCGCACTGAAAAAGCACACTACTTCTTAAAAAAAACAGATACCACATATGAGCTTTCCAGAACTCCATGAAAAGATGAAGTCATAAGGTTGAAATTACAAAGTAGTTGCCAACTATCAAAGACTTTAAAATTATATGATTGTGAAAAAGAAGAAAAACTTGAACCCCTTCCACACCTGACCTCCACACTTGTCAGAATACAAGATTATAGGAAGTCATCAAATATATTAACATAGTGACAAAACACAATCCCGATCTTCATAAAGTTCCTGATCTCCTTCATTTCATCTATCCCCATCATTAAACAAATTTGTATTTTACACAGCATCTAGAGAAGAAAACAGGAACACCATCATATTGGCCCACAAACATATTGTGGAATTAAAATCTTGCTTCAGTACAGCAGAGTATCAGATGTGCTACTACCTCTACATGAGAAGAGACCTCAAAATGGAGACCTAACTTAAGTTCAGTAGTTCACTAGATTCTTCATCTGTGTTAGTTACTAGTATTTACTACAATTCTCTGCATTGGAGAGAAGTGGGTATCCTCAATAATCTTTGGGGTATTTTTGTGAAAATTTGTACTGGTGCAAACAGAGAGAAGTGTTACATTTTTCAAGTGAGGAAAATACAAATGTGTTAGGAATCCTCTTGACATTTTTACTTTTCTTTTTGTCTTAAAGATTGTGTAGAGTTTGTTTTTCAATTAATCTTCTCTACTTACTTTCTTCTCTGAGATCATTTAAGTCAATTATTCTGTTTTGGCAGCATCCTTATTTTCCCCACTATTGTCTAAGTAGGATTACAGAGAAAAGCAAAGTAAATATCAAAGTGATCAAATCTCCCAGTGGCTAACTCATAAAAATACCACTAACTACAACATCTGAATGCTGAGGATTTCCTCTCAAGCAGCTTGCTCATGTTCAGTTAGGAACACACTCTGTTCAGAGGAGCGGCACAAACAGGCAGTCTCATCTCTCTACAAGACAGCTTCATAACCCCCACTATGTGCACCCTTTCCCTTATCTACTCACCTTCAGAGACATCTTAAATCCTGACACCAGAAGCAGTAAATATTATAGAGTCCCAACTTCTTATTTCATTGAAGTTAATTAAGCACATGTATTCCACTAGAGAACTGGAGAATTCTACAATTGTACTTTCCCTTTTATATTTTTTTTCCTCATTAAAGTTTTGTAAGTACCCAAGTAAAAACATGATTCTTTTAAAATGTTGTTCTTATTTTTCATAGCTATCTTCATCCTCTTTTCTGTTTTCATTTAAGAGTAAACACTTCAGAACACAAATTGGCTATCTATGCATGAATTAACATTCAAATGAATTAGCATTCCTGAATAGACAGTTCTGATGAAAATCTGAAGAGCCAAAAGAATTACTTACTGTACCAAAAGACGGAAGACTCACATTTTAATTTAGATTTGAAAAGCCTCAAGCCTTGATGTTTCAGTTTGTATCGTGACATAAATGATTTTATTTTATGCTGTAATTTAAATCACAAGTTTCAACTTGCCGATTACTCTTTATGCCAAGAAAACCATAGTGCCACAATCATGTTTTCTACAGTCTCACAATTTTATTATATTTTGAATAATATATTTTTGGAGAGGGAAATATGTTAACAGTCCAATGCAAGATTTTAAAGAGGACAGTCCCAATATTGTAGTGCGCAGCATTGCTTTCTTCTCTTCACAGTCAGAAATTAATTTAAACCATGGGTAAACCATGGCAGATGTGGCACTGAGATTAACAACCTTAAGAGAATAAACGCAAACCTAACCTGAAAATGTAAGTTAGTTTTCCATGAACACCAGCTACTTATAATTTTAGTGATCATGAATAAAAGCACAGGTCTATTGAAGATACTTCACACAGAAATTCAAGTTTACCTTACACAAAACAATGCCCAAAACCTCACAAAGCAAGAATTCAGACATATTGTCATTCTTCTAATATTCTCTACCAAATTTTAGCTCTTTTCTCCCAAGAGCACAGATACTGCATAGATTCTCTGAGAATGAGAATGGATTTGCAGCAACATTCCTCATCCCAGCAGCAAGTTTTCATCTGATTCACTTCAGATTTTCCCTCTTTACTACCCACAAAGCAAATCCTGTCACCCATTCATCTGTGTAACAGAGATGAGGGACAAAAGAACTCATGGAAACAGAACATGTAGACAGAGTCACCACCCCACATTGGTAAAGAACAGATTTATACTGTTGCCTAAAGGTTCATGTCATTTTTAGAGCACCATACATCCTATGGATGCCAGATTATGGTTATCAGAAAGTCATCTTTAAATGTGGCCACTTGGTTTCTTTGGGACCTTCCGTTTGAAAAAAGAAACAACTGTCAGATAGGAATTGCCATACACAACATTGCCCTGACCCCAAACTGACTGTCTTCAGGAGCTGCTGAAATTAAGACTTCTCCACACCTGCCCTGTATCGAGCACTGGAAGGTGGCGTACTAACTAGCCAGGTAAAACCAACATTGTAACTTTATTAACGCACTGGGATAGTAGAGGCTCGTGAAAAGGCTTAAGTCTGTCTGTCATGGTTATACCTGAGTACTTGACCACACTCTCAGAACAAGCAATGCTTAGAATTGTGATGCTTATAGCAATGCTTCTATAAACTCAGCTAAAAATTGTCGTGTTATTTAAAAGTTGAATTTCACAAAGAAGTTATTAAAAAGCAGTGCAGGGATAACAGTGCCACTGGCCCTGTTAGCTCAGATTGCAGTTTATAACTACATGCAACACAGACAAGAATGTTGAGAAGATTATTGTGTCTACCAGTGTTCCTCCTCTAAAGGAGGGCTCAAGTTGAGACAAAATTATCTTCTTCTAGCAAATCTACACACCAATTTTATACAGACAGGATGCCCATACAAGATAATAAATCTTCTTTCTGTACTTTGAAACTATAGTTGCAAGACTGCTGAATCACTGTAATAATGCTCATATTTCTGTTAAGAGGTGGCCTTACTCCTCTTTTCCACCTTGTTTTAAACTCTTCTCTCCCTGTTCCCAGTTGTATAGTCTTGTGCACACCTTTACACCGGCTCTGGCACTAATCATCTTCTCACGACCTGATTTTTCTCAGTAACCCTGCTAAAATCTCATTTTTCTCACATCCTAGGAATTTAGATCAGTGATTTCAACACATATAATACTAAGTTAGAACAGAATAATCTTTTAGATATCATCTTTTAGATGGACTTGCCAGAGGCAAAGTAAAGTATAAGGAGAAGTGTATTTGTATGGCTAGCAGTGGGAGGGAATGTGTGTGGAAAAAGGGCAGCTGCCGGAAGGAACAGGAAGAACTTCAGCTGCACTGAGTTGTTAAAGCAACTCACCGTATTTCATGAAACTGTAGTGTCTGTAGCCACCACAGAATACAGTGCTAGTTAGGGTGCTGACTTTGCTCTTTGTGTAGGTCTGGATAATTGTTCAGCTTCCCAGAAAGTACAGGTACACATGTGGGGAGTGCAGCTATACAGACATAGAGAATCTTAATTAAAAAAGTGTGTAGTCACCTGCTTGTATACAAAGCTGATAACAGCATTAGACAGTCTGATTTGAATTACTAACCATAATTTCATTACAGAACACAGGGTTAATACCCATCTCTAGTAAAGAAGCACTCACACTTAAGGAAACAGCAGCTTTTCTGCCCATTCAAGTTTCCCTCTGAACCTGCTAGTGAGCTATCAGAAGAGAAAGACTGAGAAAACAAAGCAACAGATAAGGCAGAGATATAGGTAAGGGAAAACAAAACAAAACAAACCCCACAAAAACCAAAAGAGCAGAAAGGGATGTTCTCTTTAAAGGAAGAACTAAGTCATCAAGATCTGGAAAAATGAGGATAAAAAGACAATACCATGTACAGGCACAGAGTCTGATACTCCACTTCCAAATTGTGAATAAAATATTGACTGAACAAAGGTGGCAATATTGGAATTTATGAAACACGAACATAATTATTTGTTTTACTTGTGCATTAGTCTCATATTTCAGACTTCTTTTTTTTTTAAAACCAAATGCTGCTGAAACTGGTGATCAAAGCTAGTGAGACTATAAACAGAAGGAGTGGAAAGTAGCAGGCAACAAACCCACGTATGCCTTAAAAGAAAAGCGTCTCAGAGATCTTTTGGTGTTACGGAAATTGAAAAAGGCAATTGAAGTTTATCCTGCAGAGAGCATTGTCCAGTCTTCCTTACCAGAAGCTCCTTGAAGAAAAATTTTAGCCAGTACTGCAGGACCTAACTGGTTTCGCTCTTTTTGGAGCTCATCAGCTGCAGGTAACGGCTCAAAAAAACCAAAATGCATGCACACAAACACAAATAGAGCAGAGCATTTTGCTAAAGGAAGGAGCCTTCTGCATTGTAAGACATGCTTTTATATTATGAGCATATATTTTCTAAATGGCTGCCTCCTGTGTCTTGAATTAAAAGTGACAGTGAAGCTATTCCTTCATGCCAAAAAATTAAGAGTAGTTTGCTAAAAATCAAAGATTATTTTCCTCCCTAAAAATTATCATGATATCTGTATTCTACTAACTCTGGCAGAAAAATAAGTTTAGTACTGTTGTCTTGGACAACCCAACCATGTTAAATATTTTAATATAGATCCTATCCGATTAAGTCCATCTTAATTGAGAAGTATTCCCTACAGCTAACAAATACAGTAGGAAACAAAATGCTTCACTCTGCGAGAACAGCAATGAAAGTCCTGTTAATCTCTCCTTGACTTCATTTAATCTTAGAATTTATCAACAGAAAATAAAAGTCAGAAGGTAACACACTAAGGTTTAGTGGAGTCAGCTGGAGCTTCAAATGACGGTGCACATCTGTTAAGAACTTTAAAAACTTGTAGTAATTAACAAGACCAAGATTTTCCTCAATTATGTAAACCAGTACAGAAGTCAGAACACTTGCACAGTGAGGTAGAACAAAAATCACTGGAACTTAAATTTTGGCAAGATTGAGTGTTCTATCAACCTTATTTGAACAGTAGAGAATAGAGACAAAAAGCACCAGAAGATGATAATAATACTAGCTACGATGCTTACTATATGGTCAGAGTCCACCCTGAATTCGTTAAGTAGTACTTCCAGAGGCCACACACAGCCTCAGGAGTTCATTAGAACTCTTTTGGAACCTTTCCTTAGGTGATGCCTTAAACAGCTCCTTGAGTTATAATCTTTTGTCTCTGAGTAATCCACACTAACAGTTAGGTTTAGTAGCCAGCATCCACTAAAACCTCAGCATAATGCAGGATCGTATGACCCTAGAAGATAAAACAAGCCAACACTGTAGCACAGTGAACACTTTTCTGAATCCCTACTACAGCACTGGAAGCTGCAGGCACTGCATTTGAAGTTTCTGTACTTAAAACTGTAAGAAAATGAAGTCAGATTAAGCTAAACAGTGCTTAAATCTGTGAGAGCAAAAATACCTTTAAACAGTCCAAGGACACCAAAAAATGTTTACTTCGATGTGTCAAAGATAGTTTTAAGAGCAGAAGCTAAATAACTGGCAACTTTTCCAATTATATTTCGACTACACAGCAGATGTTAATAGTGCTGCAGCAAAGCTCTCATAATGCCAATTAACTAGGGAAGTTTTAATGTCTGATTTACTACACATGAAATAAGAACTGGAGTTCTTAATGTGCAGAGAGGTGAACTCACAGTATGCAGTGCAGAGACTCAAGAGCTACAATCTAATGGAAATTTTAGTACTACCCTTTCCATGCACAAAAGAGAGAAAAGTGATCTCAAATTCAATAATAAAGCCTTCAAAGCTAATTTCAAGCTTTATAAACTATTTTAAGTTACTCTTCCAAGCATATATTCCATGCAGTCTTTTAAAAAATGAACCTTAACTTTACATCGAACTTTTGAAAATAGGAAAAGCAGAAAATCCTACATAAAATCCACACAGTCTCCACTTTTTCTTCTTCCTGTGACTATTACCTACCTTCTTTTTAGAGGAAGATGAACAGGATAGCAGAAAGCTGGAAGAAGTAGTGGAAGAAAAAAAAGAGTTGAAACGCATAGAACTAGAGAAAAAATGAAGACGATAAAATGAATATTGGAGAAGCAGAAGATGGAAAAAATTACCCCAATAAAATCTTTCAAAAGAAGGCAACTAAAGTACATTTCAGTAACACCCAAAAATATTCAGTAAGCTGTGTTAAATTTTTGTATGCATTGTTCCTTGAAAATAAAAAATGTTTAAGAGGACACTCAATCTTCAAAGCGCTGATCAAAAATGAGTAGCTTATTACAACATGATTCATTTTAAAATCTCCCAATTAAAAGAATCACAAGCTTCATAAACATTTACAGTAAAATTAATCCAGAAATGTATGACCAGCAGAAAAATAATCTCAATTAATCTTGTGTAAAGTTGGCACAACAGTGCTAAAGTGATTCTGCTACTGTACAACCTAAGACTCTACTTAGCAACTTCAAACTCTGTGACGCCGCCTGCTTGGAGTTCGGGGTTTTTTCAACTGCTCTGAACCCTATGCCCTGCCCTTGAACACTTACCTCATTCTTCATGCTCACTAACTTATTGGGAAGCTGAAGGATGTCTCATGAAGTTGCTTCCCTAATCTCAAAAGCTTAGAGGAAAGTACTATGTGCAGTTCAGTCACCTATTGCAAGAAGTCTGTGAAAATCCTCGGGAAATCCTTACGTGAGTATGTAAGCTATAAAAGTTGCTAAGCTATGAGACTGTTTACAAAAAGGGAATTATATTTTTATGTTCTTAATTCAGCTAGCTTTGACTTACATGTCATGTACTTATATATTCAATACCTCAGTAACAGACTTGAGAGCTTATGAACAGCACCATGACCTATATTGTAAACTAATTCTCAAATTGGATCCTCATTTTTAGTGAATAAAGTATGAATTCTTAAACACAAAGGCAGACACAGTATGTATGACAATTCATTTCTATGATGCACAGGCTCTTTCTGATCTTATGTCACCTCTTTCAGTTTTAATTAGCCACTCCCTTCCCAGTTGTTCGGTTTCTTCCCCAGCCAACCCAACTGAGTACAAAGTATGGTACTGGTCACAGGCACAGACTACAGAAAGAGCAGGACACATTCACCAAGGCACCAAGAAAATTTTTTTAAGAAAAGGAGAAAGAACGACTAGGATGTGAAAAAGTACAGGTTCCCTCCAGAAGTATTTTTTGGAATCTCCTACCTTAGACAAAACTTCCTTGAATTTTATATAACCAACCAATTGGTCTCTTGAGACCATTGCAGGTACTATTTTTCATGAGTACCTGTAAGCCTAGATACATAGGAAAGCCCATTGTCATACAAAATTCAGTAATAACTGAAGATCTACCACATCATATACTTCACTTCTGTCTTTAACATAATATCTGTATCTACTACTTCCTAGTGTTCATTGAAGAAGTATCTTTCCTTCTTGACCAACCAGAAGACTGATTCCTTCTTCTATCATTTTTCTCCCTCTCCTTCTCTTTTAGTGTTGCACAGATAGAAAGGGTTAAGGTTTTCTGTACAATAACAGCAAGATCACTCTTGAATAAGAGTGAGTGACCCACTTTCCAAAATTCCAGATAAAAACTAGTAAAAGAAGAACTAGGAAAAGTAAATAAAATGACTATCACCATTTTGTAGTCATTCTTTAATCTCTTACCTTTCCTCTCCCGTTCTCCTTCAACCCATATTGGCCAACCTCTCCTACAGCAATGCAGAAATCCAGAAAAAACAGAAGGAAACAGACCAGCATAATAGAGGAGAAGCTTACAGGTGATGACAGTATAGCATATCATAGCGTGAGAGGAGACAGAACTACTTAAAATGAAAATTCGTTTTGTAAGAGTACAAGCTATGGTAACTTCAACAGTGAAGAGTCTAGCAAAATACTCCGTAAACTGCTTAGATAAATGGACTGAAGCAGGGAAAAAATGAATTTAATGATATCTGGAAAAACAGGAAACCTGCTACACTTCTGCCCAAATCAAGAGAACAGAGGATTGTCTGGTATCCTGAACTGTTGATTATGAGCAGAATTTATGCATGACTACCTAATTCAGGGCAGGAAGAAATGAGATGAAAGAGGGGAGGAGGAATCTCGTGTTTAATTAAGAAACTGATCAAAAGAAAAGAAGTCCTAGCAGAATAGCATTTCTAACAAACTGTATTAAAAAGAATACAGGTAAAGGCAGATTTCTGAAAATACTCTGATTAACTTTAAGAGCAGAACAGTAAAAATAATTGCAAGCATTCATAGTTTCACTGATGTTACAAAAAATTATTCATTTGAAATGATTAGCATTAGGATAGGATACTTAAAAGGTTATTCTTTCCTGAGTTTATTTCTTTAGGTCACTTTTAAGCTGACCTTCCCACTACAGAAGCCGAAATGTTTCTGATGGAATGAATGCTCACGATGAATGCCAACTTTCATCAGAACTCCTATGAAACAAACTTTTCTGGAATCCATGTCTCCATTTTGAAAGTTGCATCTTTTTCATTCAAATTAAAGTATATGCAAGTCTGAAAGAAGACAAGCCCCTTTTACAGAAACGATTGTCCTTTTACAAATACTGTAGAGACAGGTAATTTACATTTAGTTGAAAATGAGTGTATCCAGAAATATGGCTATAAGACTACTGGACCTTCCCTCTTCTACAGGATACTTTTTACCAAATTTAAGACAGGTGATTTTTAATAAGACATATCCAGACAAGATACACACATACCTCATATTCCTTCCTGCAGATCTTTAAAACATCATTCTTTGCAGAAGCCTGAAAGACAGATAAATTTCTCCATTTCTAGTAGAAAATAATAAAATCATATTGCAAAATAAAGATTATATTGACTTTGATAACCATGGATTCATAATGTATTTCAATGTTCCCTTTTAAGAACCTGAAGAATCTACGTAAAACTAAGGAAAAAAAAGCAGAAACCATGACTGTCAATACTACATTTAATGACATACCAAAACCTCATATTTCTGCATCAAGTTAGCTAATACCGGAAGCGCACAAAGCAACTTTGTTTTTGTGAAAAGTTTACCAGATAGAGCAGAATACATGGAACGTTTAGGAAATGGAAGAACTAAAAATCTCCCCATTTTGCATGCTCAGTACCACTTATGTGCCTCCTTCCCCTATCCTCCCTCTTGTACGTACAGTTCTACAGTTCCTGTCATCAAACTGAGTTGCAGAAATTCTCCCTTCAAACTGCAGATCAGTTTTTTTCGACAGTGTACCACTTGCTCTTTTTTCATATGACAGATACTAAAAATTATTTTTACTGCTAACACTAGCGATTTTCCCCTCCAGTAATTTATAACACCAAGGTAAAGTCTGACCTTGGACCTACCATATCACCTTCTCCAGAATTCCCTCGAGTTTCAAGAATCAAAATTAAAATCCAAATATTTCCCATTATCCCTAATGTTTGGCAAGTTTCTGTATTTTAGTCTGAATGAAAATCATATGTAATGTATCACACAGAGTCAGCTCAAGTACAAAATATAGCCAAGATTCTGAGACAGCAGAGTCTGCCATCAAAAAATACAGCATCTGATTCTAAGAAAAATGAGAAATGAAATAACAATCATAAGATTAAATTGACAGAAATTCATAGAACACTGCAATAAGTGGGAGTGTTTGTATCAGGTTTGGAAAACACTTAAACATTTGGATAAATTTGAAAACTTTGCTAAGAAATGCATTTGGGAACAGATGTATGTATCTTCTTTTCAGAAGACCAAATGTACCCAGTTGGTTTACACACTCCTCATCTCTTTTCCACACAGTGAGTGAGTACACAGTTTGTATAGTCACTGCTCATCTCTTGTCAAATACTTTAAACTATATGATTTTGGGTGAAGGAGCATCTCTTTTTTTTTTGCACGACAACAATTTGCAGTAGGCTGCTGGTCCAGGATTAAGATTACACAGGTAACATGCAAGATACTACAGTGAACATTAACTGCATCTGTGCTCCAGAACTGACCTACAAGGATGATGATAAATATTTATACGCTCTTTGACTTTGAAGACGTTTTTAAGGTCACAAGCATACATTTGGAAAAAAACAAATCAAAGTGCTTCACAGATTTTTAATAAAAAGGTAATTGCTAAATTTACATATTACGCTTCAAATAGTCACTTGACAAAAATAGTGATTCAGTAGCACCAAAATCAACTTTCTTCCATCAGATGAACAAAAACCTCTTTGGAGAGGCACAAAAATCTATTTGGGGCTGTAACCACATGTTGCCTTCCACTCAGCAGTATTTTAAAATATCAACTTTCATGTAGAGATTGTGACCAAAAAAAATCAATAGAATAATAAATTAAGTTCAGCATAACCACAGAGCGCTTCAGAATCTTTATTGATTCAGTCAATAAATCACTGTGAAGTAACAAACTAGAACACATCAGTAATAATCACGTGCCTACTGGTTGCAAAGCAAAACTAAGTGGATTAGCTCCATTTGCCAAGTGCAGTGGTGCTAGGACACGTGTGCAGCCAGCTTGCCAGCTCTCACACTGGAACTTACTGGAACAGTAAGATTTCACCTTACCTGTATCTTCGTTACTAAGCAATTAAATGTGGCATCAGAATGTACAAAAAAGCCACAGCTAACCCTAAGGTCCTAAAATTTCTTCCTCAGGCTCACCAAGTCATAGCAAGCAGCCTAGTTCTACAGCACAGTTGAAAATACGTATCAAAAAAAAATTCACCCCAAAACCCCACCACTTTTTTTTAACTAGGTTTTCAACTCGGTTTATATGAACTTTTAATTTTTTACTGAAAATTCACTTCAAAAATGTTAAATTTTTGTTTTGGTTTTTGGAATTTGGTTGCTGGCATTTATCACCTGTAGTACTTCCTGGGAAGTACCATGTTATATTCTGCAATTTTAAAAAGAGTTTATGTGATAATTTAATTTTGATGTAAAAAAATACATTAAGCCTGAAGTTCACAACCAGTAATATATAAATGAATGCAACACAGCGTCACTTGTCATTAACCATAGAAAAAGTTAGAAAGCCTTACCTGTTTACATGCTTGCCGACATTCCACAGCAATAGCTAGCTCACAGCAACCTAAACCAACCCATCCATCAGACTTCTTCAAAACTCCTTTGAAAAGAAGATGACAATACATATTACAGTAGGAAGAGAAACTATGCCATCATTTTCCTTTCCCTCCCCATCAGCCAGTTACTTTTCAAATTTCATAATCCTGTTCTAATTCAAGAAGCCTATTTACAGATCAAATTTTTATTGGAATATATGAAGTCATTCCAAACCAACTTTAAGGATGAAAAGAGCAAGTCTGTGCCTCAATAAATGCTGAACTTGGCAATTTTGAAGTACCTTCTATACACTGAGTCTAAAGATGCTTTATGCAAACTATACGTTCACTGGGAGTATCGAAGTTTCATAATGTCATTTATCTAATCTGAAATGTAAGCCAACAGAAACCAACAGGAAAAAAACCCTCATTAAAAGTAACAATATTATCTCCTACAGACACATCCTCTTGTTGGTTTCAACAGCATATTTTTCTACCAACTTTATCAACACAGACTGTATTTCTTGTATTTTCTTCAGTCTTCCTGTAGTGGTTTTGTCTGGGATGGAGTTAAATTTCCTCATAGCAGCTGGTATGGGACTATATTTTGGATCTGTGATGAAAACAGTGTTGATAATACTGGGATGTTTTAGTTACTGCTGAGCAGTAAGGTGTCAAGGCCTTTTCTGCTTTTCACACTGACCCGCCAGTGAGCAGGCTGGGGGTGCACAAGGAATTGGGAGGGGACACAGTTGGGACAGCTGTCCCTAACTGACCCAAGGGATATCCCACACCATATGATGTCATGCTCCGCAATAAAACTGGGGGAATGGAGGTTGGTGGGGGCTGCCATTGCTTGGGGACTGGACGGGCATCAGCCAGTTGGTGGTGAGCAATTGTTTTCTTTTGCATAATCTGATTTTCTTGGGTTTTTTTCTTCCATTTTTAAATTACTAAACTGTCTTTATCCCAACCCATGAGTTTTCCTCACTTCTACCCTTCTGACTCTCCCCCCCCATCCCATTAGCATGGGAGTGAGTGAGCGACTGTTGTGCTGCTTAGCTGCCTACTGGGGTTAAACCACAACACTTCCTCTGTAGTTTATCTCCCTCCAAAAACATGGTCTCATATCCAGAATTATCTTCAACAAAAGTTTCCCATCTCCTTGCCTCTTTCTTTCCATTTATTTCACTATTCCCATTATCCTCATTTCTTACCATAGAGTTACATAGAAAAGCAAATTGTTGCCATAAGTTGTTTCACCCTCTTAATCTGCTCACAGATATAGATTTTCTGATGTTTTTCAAGACATCAGAAATCAAATGAAACAAAAGAATGTATTCCTGTATCTATTTCTCACAAAACTTTAAAGACAAATAATTAAAGGGAAGGTTTAATCTCTGCAGCTGCCCAGAAGCTGTAGCAAATTCATTACACTCTTCTTCCTTGGGGTAGGGGGTGGGGTGATTTAGCTCAAATGAACCACTCATTTTTGTTATGAATATTTTAAAAATATAGCAGTATTTTAGGACATTTACAAATTATATTCTTCATGTAGAAATAGAAAGTATGAAGTAAAAGAATCAAACAATTTAAAAAATGCTTCTTAAAGCCTAGTAGAAATGCTTGTTCAGAAAAGTCATATGGAATGTCCAGCTTTAAGAAAGGGAAGTGAAAGAGCTATGAGTGAGACCAGTGAGCTCAAATTCAAATGCTAAGAAAACACTGGGGAAAAAAGGTCATTAAAAGTAATTGCAATCAATGGAAAACAATCACCAGTATGTATTTATCATTAACAAAATTGCCATTAAAATGCATTTTGTCAGCTTTACAAACACAGGTGCCATAGAAAGTCTTACCACTGAGTCTTTCATGACATTCTGACAGGCAAATTAAGAAAACACACTAACAGTAGATTTGTAAAGGAGGAGCAAAATCTTTAACTAAATTAATATACTTTCCCAGCAAATTAAAATATTACATTTATTAAAATGCAAATTAAAACCATAGTGCTCAATACAAGCAAGGTAGCAGGATTGCATAGCAGGTGGAAGGGGCAGAGAGGCAAAGGTAAAGATCAATTTTTGATTGCAGCTTGTATTCTGTCAGTTTGAAGTTGCCATGTACCATCCATATGGTCCAGACCTTCTGGAAGCACTGATTTACTGGTCTTTTGAGACTGTCCAAATCCTCTTTACATCTACTTCAGAGTATTGGCTCACCTTTCCAATTCAAACTAGTTCAAAGCAGCTGGGAAGGCCAGGAACAACTGCATATTCAGCTCACTTTCCACTTCCATAATTGGGGTACAGAATTAGTTTTTCAGAGATTGAGCATCTTTTTGAAAGTGTTAAAGAGTAGCTTGTAATCAATATTCAAAAATCTGGAATTTGATGCATTATTTTAAACTAATTCCAAAAGATAATGCATGTCTACGTGGCAGTCATGCACATGTTTAACTACATATGTACAGTTAACTGCCATATCAACTACCCATCATATTCTATTTTAGGCCTAAAATAACATAGCAGTTGTTTCTGCATAGCTTTCATATGTGGAGCAATACACAGGCTTCTTCCAGGAGGTTGCAGCAAGGTGGGTGGTGGTCTCTTCTCCCAAGTCACTAGTGATGGGATGAGAGGAAACTGCTTCAAGCTGCATCAGGGGAGGTTTAGATTGGGTATTAGGAAAAATTTCTTCACTGAAAGAGTGGTCAGGCATCGGCATAGGCTGCCCAGAGAGGTGGTGGAGTCACCATCCCTGGAGGTATTTAAAAAGACATATTTGCGGAACTTGAGGGGGCATGGTTTAGGAGGCATGGTAGCGTTGGGTTACACTTGATGATCCTAGAGGTCTCTTCCAACCTTAATGATTCTATGATTTATTAGTAGGATTGATATTGTAAGGTACAAGCAATCTAAAAAATGTAAAATAAATATCATGTGCAATAGGAGAACAAGATTTCCAGAAATCTCTGCTGCAATAACCAGCTATACCCAGGAGAAACACATGATAAATACAGCTGTACAGCTCTAGGGCAGTGTTGCCACTGAATATTCACTAGTGAATCACCACTGAATAATCAAGTGTCCATATTTTGTGCAATAGAGAGCTTGTGGTTTTCAGACATACTTTTGCTGGAACTAAACAGTGCTTAAAGAATGAATCAAGCTACAAATATATGCCAAATTAAGAATACTGATAAGTTTCAGCCATAGTTAGTATTTTCTTGGCAAACTTGGAGAAAAAATTGATGTTGCGTCTTCAAATAACATTGAATTGCAATTTTAATATGGCAACTTAGAGATTAATTTTGTAGTCAATGTAATTAAAATGCATGCATTTCTAGATGAAACTATAGCTTCGGTGCACAATTAATTGACTGGAGTCCATACTTCTGATTATTCACCAAATTAACTGATAGAAGTACAATACAGATCCCTAAACTATGAAAGATCTAGTTGCGTAACACAGGCTCTTGTCCCACATCTCCTCCAAAGTTTCCAAAAGCCACATCAGATTAGTGAGATGACTTACATCACACACATTTTTCTTCCTTACTAATCACGTTTTACTGCAGTCTCCACATGACTACTGAAGTCAGAAACAGAGGTTAAAAGCTGCATAAACATGAAAAATTAGAATGTCATCTCTGATACATTTATTCTATGATGAGAGAAACATTCTACATTCTGAAAATACCTGAGAAATGCTGGATCACTGTGATCCTGAGGGAACTGGGGAGGAAAACAAAGAGGAAGATGGAAAAAGAAGAAAGTGAAGACCAACTAGGCTTCCCTCATTCAAGAGTTGCACGTGTCAAGAAGGGTGCAGGAAAGCCCTAGTCAGAATTTTGTTGTGGTTTTTTTTTTTAATTCTTCTACAGTCTGCTTATAGAAAAGATAAAGCTTAAAATCAGAACATTGTTATACAGAATTACAGGTTGCTGTTTGCGCTCTCCCCCTCTCCCCACCTCCAGCTGGGGGTCCCTCAATCATCTTTTGTGAGCAGTTTCTTGAGCAGTATTTTGTGTGCATGGTTGTAAAGAAACTTTAATTTCCCAGACAAGTCCCAAAAAACCAATACATGTTCTGTAGGCCTACTGGATTTAATAAACATTGACAAGCTAACGATAATTGCCTTCAAAAAAACATGTAGAAATAATTTTCTTTCAGAGAATACTTACATTCCTGAATATCTAGTCTGAAGTATTTAAGGCTTACAACACTGTTTTGGCAAGGACAATAAAACATGATTTACAGTGTTGTTTTGCAAGGATGAGCCATAAAAGAAAGTTAACAGAAGACCATCATGATTGGTTTAAGGAAGTGGAAACAAATGTGGTGTTCTCAGCTGGCCCATCATCCATCTCAAGGCAGAGCTCCACGCATCTCAGGTAAAGAGCAACTGCCCCTCCTCACCTTCCTGGCCTGTCCTTCCTGTACCTGTCCATCACAGCACTCCCACTGTGGGAGCCTTCCTGCTATGTCTCCGTGACTCTAGTAAAATCGTAGCTCTAACTGCACATAGACTTCTGCTCCTCCTGTTTGCTCCCCATGCTGCATACACTAGTGTCATACAGGCACCTCACAGAGGCACTCAGTTGTACCAATTTCCCAGAAAGCGAACAAGAATTTCCCCATAATGCTGTCCTATATACGCCACACCATTAATTTACAAAATCAGTGCATAGAATCACTGGAGAATACTTAATTTGTCAAAGAAAACAGTAACATAACTTCACATGCAAGAAGAATGAAAAGTGACTGGCTTCATGCAGGTACAAAGTTCAGGATACAAACTCAAGATATACAGGAAGATTTCACTTTTATCACAGGACTAAACTATGATTTATAGCGTCACTGAAGAAATTACTTTTTCCCCATAAATCAGAGGATAATAGAATCCTCCGCAAAGGCACTGAAGAGGCCTCACACCAGTTTAGAAAGTACAGGAAGACAATTTGGAAGTGGTTCATTAACAAAGATTTCCCATGTTTTTTCACTTGCTTACACAAACCTAACATTCAACATAAAATACGTATTTCTCACTTGTAGTAAAAGAATTGCCACTCATTTGTATATAGCTACTGAGGTTCAGTGAAGATTAGGTATTGTCTCCAACTAAAAATTTATCAGGTTTTAGATGAGACAGAAACACTGCAACTCCAAAAGATATTATTGGTTAAGTAAAACTAGCAAAATGTAAGACAGCAAATCTCTTTGCATGTACTGGATCCAGCTACCTCTGAAGCAGGGCCGAGGGGGAAGTCTGAGCAGCTGCCATAAAATTGTTAGAGCCTCCTCTTTCCTCACTACCACTTTTTCAACCATAGCAAGACAATTTCACTCAAAGTCTTTTAGAAATTACATGATACAATAGTAGTAGGTAAGTCCAGTTTTATCTATTTTTGACCTCTCCTTTTAACATAATAGTCCTGTGTTGTGATTTATGCTTTAACTTTCTAAATCCACCTGTACCGAGTTCTGTTCTTGATCCGAGCCCCTGCACTTCTTAAATTGTTTGTCTAGCTCTTACTATTTCCCCGTTACTCTGTTTTTTTCCATATTATACTATATCTAGAGCAAAGTTGCAATAATCCACGATTTTAAAGATCAGGCTAAGGTACACTTAAACTAAAAATAATAGAAAACCTTTAAAGGAAAGAAATTTTGATATTTCTTGGATGTGTCAGAGGCATATGTTTAATCATACAAACATATTAAACATTTTCTAACTAGGAAAACAAAAGAAGTTTTAAAAAAACCACAGGTAACCCAGTTTAGACTAAAGGAAACTAGGCGTCAAATACAGTTTATAAGGGAAACATGGAAGTTAAATTATCACAAAATCTATAGGTGCAGGTGGTAGACACAACATCAAAACATGCATATGGTGAAAAAGCAACACAATTCAATAATAAACTAGCATTTCTTACCTGGCAAAGAAGAATTTATACAACCCCACACTTCTCCCTGAAAAGTAAAATGCAATTAAGGAAAAATAAGTCTACAGAATAAGAGAGTTTCTAGCAGACACAAACCTCTTTGAAGAGGTCTTATGTCTAAAACATCTCCTGAAAAAAGCACTAAGTGGAGTACCACTTGTTTGATGAAATGGCTGTGATCTACAGGGTATGGAATCAATAGCAATGTTTTTGTAGGTGCAGAAATTGCTGTGATTACTAGCTTGTCAGTCAACTTTCTCCACCCAGGTTTAGAGAACTAAGTAGCAACTGTTTAGACAAAGGAAAAAATTTATCTAGGACCAAGACCTGTGGAGAAGCTTATTGCCCTAGCACTCCATTCCACCAGCTTAAAAAAAACTCCTCACACCATATACAACCACACACAAAAGAAAAGGTTTTAAGGTATGACAGAGACCAGAGAAATGTAGCTTCAGGGAAAGACAGATACATGAAAGAGGGAGTTGTATAAGTGAAGTTTACTAACATGAAAAGTAACAACAAGGATCTGTTTGGTCCACCCTGACTGCAAAGCACTTCTGGTCATAAGCACAGGTTCTGCTAAATGACCTAAGTGGCTGGTGGTATTAGGCAGAAGAATTCAGTAAATTTTTTTTTTTTTTTTGGCAGAAGAGAAAGGGTGAAGAGCTTACCAAAGAGTCGCTGTCCCCTTCTCTCTCATTACTGTTATTACTGGGGCTACTGTCAGCCAAGCTGACTACAGGGGATTCTTTACACTGGAGCTCATATAAAAGAAAAGGAATCCCAGGTCAGACACCGGTCTGCCATAGGTACTTATGTGACCCACCCAATAGAAGTTAGAAATGTCCTGGAATAAAGAGCGCTGCCTAGAAGGCAGCAGAGGAAGAATTCCATCTAAGGTAAGAATTTTAGTTCAACTGTCAGAAACAAGTAAATATCACAGTTACACTGGGTGCGCTGCACTAGAAACCTGAAGAATTAAAAGCTATGGGAGTTGCTATACAATGTATGGTAGATGTTTAACATCCTACAACTGAAGTCTTACAACACTTAGACCACATGATCACACACAAAATGACAAGAATACAGAAAAGCCTTGAAGGATTTCATTTTAGTATTTTAGTACAGTGTTACTGAATTCAATATTTTTAAAGTAAGCACTAGGAAAACCTTAATTAGATGAAATCAGAGGAAAATTCTGTGGAGAGTAAGAAGGCACGTGACAAGTCTTAAGGGAGGTATCGGGTTTATGTGGCAAGGTTTTTGTAGCAGGGGTGGCTTCTGTGAAAAGATGCCAGAACCTTCCCCCGTGTCTGACAGTACCAGTTCCAGCCAGCTCCAAGATGGACCCACCACTGGCCAAGGCCGAGCCCATCAGCAACGTTAGTAGCGCCTCTGTGATAACATTTAAAAAGGGGGAAAAACTGCTGCAGAACAGCAGCAGCTGGGAGACAGCAGTGAGAACATATGAAAGAGAAAACCCTGCATACACAAAGGTTAGTGAAGAAAGGCAGCACAGAGGTGCTCCAGGTGCAGGAGCAGAGACTCCCGTGCAGCCTGTGGTAAAGACCACGGTGAGGTAGGTTGTCTCCCTGCAGCCCATGGAGGTTAACGGTGGAGCAGATATCTACCTGCAGCCCGTGGAGGACCCCACACCAGAGCAGGTGGATGTGCCCTGAAGGAAGCTGCAGCCCATGCAGAGCCCACACTGGCGCAGGCTCCTGGCAGGACCTGTGGCCCTGTGGAGGGCAGCCCACGTTGGAAGAGGTTTGCTGGCAGGACTTGTGGCCCTGCAGGAGACCCACACTGGAGCAGACCATCCCTGAAGGACTACACTCTGTGGAAAGGATATACACTGGAGCAGTTTGTGAAGAACTGCAGCCTGTAGGAAGGGCCCACGCTGGAGAATTTCGTGGAGGACTGTCCCCTGTGGGTGGGACCCCACACTGGAGCAGTGGAAGAGCATGAGGAGGAAGGAACAGCAGAGACAACATGCAATGAACTGACCACAACCTCCACTTCCCATCCCCTTGTGCCACTTGGGGGCGGGGCGGGGGTGAGGAGGTAGAGAAATTGGGAGTGAAGTTGAGCCCAGGAAGAAGGGAAGGGTGGGGTGAAGGTGTTTTTACATGTGTTCTTATTTCTCATTATGCTACTTTGACCTTTTAATTGGCAATAAGTTTATTTCCCCAAGTTGAGTCAGTTTTGCCCATGACAGTAATGGGTGAGTGATCTCTCCGTGCCCTTATCTCAACCCACGAGCCTTTCATTGTATTTTCTCTCCCCCTGCCCAGCTGAGGAGGAGGAGTGATAGAGCAGCTTTGGTGGGGACCTGGCATCCAGCCAAGGTCAACCCACCACAAGGGGCTTTAAATGGAAGAGTGCTGAACATGTTCTTTAAAACAAAATTAAAAGTTCAATTCAATCACACTGGAGCAGCAACCCATACTGTAATGCAATGATTCTGTCATCACAGGAATTAGTGACTTTCTAAGTTGCAATGGATCTCTATCTAATAATCCAGAACTGTCCTCCTCCGTATCTGTGGGAGTTTCCCACTTAGATAAGAGTCAAAGTCAGCTGAAAAGAAAAGGGTAAAGACCTACTACTTCTACTAGCTCCACTCCATTGATTCAGCTGACTTCCTTTATTTCATGAGAAGGTTAACGGTTGGACTCAATGATCTTAAGGCTCTTTTCCAGCCTAAATGATTCTATGATTCTAAGATAAACTCGCTTCTTGTGTTGACAGTTACTCTATTGACTAATACCACGCAACACCCTTTCTACCATATTACCTAAACAGACAACACAAAGTCTGTAACCGCTGCTCCAGAAAATAGACCATCTGATTAAAGTCATATCCTATCCGCTCATCAGTGCAATGTCACTAGAACACTTCTCCAATAAAGACAAGTTGTATCCGAAAATAGCAAATATGGTATTAAGTTGAACTGCTAATGATTTTATATCTAGATGTCTTTTTAAAAAGTTTGTAAATATTACCAGTTCAGTGATATTAACTTAAGATACACACTGGACAGTAAACTTGCTATTTATAAAGACAGTAATTGGGAGTTAATAATTCTGTCAATCATTTCCCCCCCTTCCAGATGCTCTCCAATCCTGTCCTCTAGAAATACACTCCTCTACTATACAGATAGAGCCTACTCTTCATAGCAGGGAATAAAACAAAGAAAACCAGTACTGAAACAAATACTATTCACCACTTTGATATGTGGTGAATTTTCATGCCACAGATTTTACTCATATGATCAGCTGCCTCTAACTTCCCAAGACCTTAGAGCTGATGATCCACAGAAACAAAACACTGAAAAAAACATCCTTTTGATACTCTGGAGGAAAGGATCTGTAAGGAAGCACACTCTTACAAAGTTGCTTATAAAATGTTATTCTCAGATGTACTACTCCTACACACAGCCCATTTGAATACATGTTTTAGGCTAATTCGAAACAGCATTGATACTGTTCAGAAGTAACAAAAATCACAAGAATAAAGCAGACCTTTCTGACAGCAAATGTGTTGAGATATTCTAAGCTGCCAAGAGATAAAGACTCCAAAATTTACAGCCTGAATGATAGTGCTTATCTCTTCCCTGATTATCTAACACAGGGACCAGATTACATTCTTCATTTTTTTTGTGATACACTTGAGAACTTTTAGGAAACCATAATCTTAGTTATCCTATAAAAGCATTACTTCAGTTTGTCAGATATGGCCATAAACCATTCAGAACAGCTATGACAGTCTCCTTGCCTTAGCCCAACCAAGACCGTCATAGCTTTGTCCCATACACAAGCTGGAACATGTGATATAATTTAAGTTGCTGCCATCAACATCCAAGTAACAATCACCCAGCACAATTTTTTACAACATAGGTCAGATTTTCATTGCATTTCATAGCTTACACAACCAGGATACCTAGTAAAATTGGCAAGTCCCATCTTATTGCAAGTAGCAAAATACATATTGGGTTTACAACAACAAAAATCCTACTTTGAGGATCAAATCTCATTATAAGAATTTTTCTAATTCTCATAACAAGGAAGAAAAAGCTTGAAGACAAACACACATTCTACCAGCACAAAACTCAGCAAATAAATTAAATACAAGTAATTTTAAAATCTTGTTTTTGCAAACAAAACTTTGTTAATGTAAGATTAGTTGTTTTGCTTTCTTTAATTAAAAACTAGCAAGCCTTACCATTGATTCTGGACAATACTCAGGTGCTCGCTGCAGTAAGTGCTTCAAACGGGAATCACTCTTAGAAGACAAAATCTGTTAGCAACAAAACACACCTTAGAACATATAGAATGTATCTACATATTTAATACTTTTTTCAATTGATTTAATCATTTGTAGTTTCACTACTGTCTACCCGTAGACAATTCTGGCCAGTTAATATGGAAACAATGCAAAGTTAGGATTTTCTTTTCTATACCTATAGTCTTTCAAATGTTCCACTTTTTATGAAGAAGGAATTTTTACACTTAGAAGTGAATGAGAATTTCCTCCTCAAACATTTCAGTCAGAAAGTTTCTATTCAGGCATTATGAAAAACACAGAGGAGTTCTGCCCCGTATATCAAAATATTATACAACAATTTACCTAATGAACCTTCTGCTACATGTTACATGACCTCAGGCAACTAAACTCCTTCAAAAAAAAAAACCTACCCTGAAACAAGTAATTTGTGTGGAACAAAGATGAATAGAACCTAGATTAGTAAAAGAGACTATCAAAACTAACAGGGGAATGAATACTACCCATAGCAGAACAAGATCAAGTTAAGCACTACCTAAGGAAACTGAACATCCAGAAGTTCATGAGACTGGATGGGATGCCAGCTGAGGATGTTGAGAAGCTAGCCACTGTCATTGCAAGGCAGCTTTGCTACCATTTTTGAAAGATCATGCTGACTGGATGAGGTTCCTGATGATCAAAAAAAGACAAACATCCTATCCATTAGAAAGGCAAGAAGGATAACCTGCAGAATTACAGGCTGTTCAGCCTAACCTCACCCCGCAGGAAGACTGTGGAACAAATCCTCACAGAAGTCACATCGGGGCACGTGAAAGGCAAGAAGGTGACCAGGAAGAGTCAACACAGGCATAGCAAGAGCAAATTTAGCCTGATAGCTTTCCATAGTAAAAAATCTGGTTTAGTGGAAGAGTGGAGAACAGCGTATGCTGTCTGTCTTGACTTTAAAATGGTTTTTACGTGGTCTCCCACCATATCTTTAGAGCCAAACTGGTGAAACATGGATGGGATGGGTGAGCTACAAGGTGGGCGACAAACTGCCTGGACAGTAGGGTTCAAAGATTAGCAGTAAGCATTTCAATGTCTTAGTGTTGGCCACTTAGAACTTGTGTAATATACGAGTCAAACCAATACTGTTAATGGCTTTACTAGTGAGCCGAACAATGGAACAGATAAAATCCTCAGCAGGTATGCTGATGAGCCTGAACTGGAAGCTGTCATCAATATACTGGAGGATGGAGCTGCCACTCAGATGCATTTCAACAGGCTGTAGCAATGGACTGGCAGGAAACTCATGTAGTTCAACAAAGGCAAACACAAAATATTGCAGCTGAAATGGAGTAACCCCATGCAACAGTACAGGCTGGGTGCTAACCAGCTAGAAAGCAGCTTTGCAGAAAAGGGTGTTGGATCCTGGTGGATGACAAGCTGAACATGGGCCAGCAGAGCACCGATGCAGCACTACTGAAAGCTAACAGCATACTGCACTTCTTTAGCAACTGCACTACCAGCAGGTTAAAGGAAAGTGACCATTCTCTTCTACTGGGCACTGATGAGGCCACATCTGTAATACTAAACCCAGCTTCATGCCACCCCTATGCAAGGAAGGAACATTACTGATGAACTGCAGAGTGTCCAGTAGAAGGCCAAAAAGTATGTCGTAAAGTCCAGCATCCCAAGACAGGCCAAGGTAGAAGAATCTGTTCAAACTGAAGAAGGGTTAAGAGGGAACGGGGGGATCTAAATTCCTGTCTTCCAATACCTGAAGATGGATTACAGAAGAGGCAAGTCAGACTGTTCTCAGAGCTGCACAACTGAAGGATGACCTGTAAAGTAACAAGTTGCAGCAAGAGAAATTCTGACTGGGTACAAAGGGGGAAAGAAAAAAAAAAATCTTCACCAGGAGAATAGTTAAGTGCTGGAACAGATTCCTCAGAGACTGTGGAAAGCCCACCATCAAGGATACTCAAAACTTGACTAAAAAGATCCTAAGCAACCTGATTTCATTTTGAAGGTAGCACTCTCTGAGCAGGTTAGACAAAATGACTCTTCCAACTGAAATTATTTTGCATAGCTATATTTGGGAAGAAATCTTACCATACCTTCTTGACTTTCACATGCAATTCTGAATCATGCAGATTTATCTTTTTTACCCAGGTGTCTTTCAGACCATTTTGTAGTGTTGCTCATCTCATTTCCTTACAACAGTAGCAATATTTCAATGGTTTATTACAAGATGGCTTTACCTCATAAATCTTTTTGATGTTTTTGTTGTTTTGTTTTGCTTTTTAAAGTTTCATGGAGGTGTTAACCTAAGTTGAGCTCTCAGCACATTTTAAATTGTTTTCTGGCCCCACATTAATCATGTTTTTAGTTCTTGTTCCTTTAGCAGTCCAATTAAGTAAACACTTATAAATTAAAACAAGGAACTGGGCAACAAATGGGACGGAAACAGCCCTATTAATGTGAGATATGAAACTGGAAGTTACAGGAATAACTGAAACACGGATGCATTTCAGATCTTTCAGGAGAAATACATTATAGGTCTATTCTAAATTTGCAACACAATAAACTAATGGAACAAGGGAGCAATAGTACTGGTTTCCATAATAAGAGCAAGAAAGGAACTGCACTAGTATTTGGGGTCTTCTGGGGTCAAAGAATAGTAAAATAATTCAGTTTGGAAGGGATCTCAGAAGACTATTTATTTCAACCTCCTACTCAAAGCAGGGTCAACTATGAGGCCAGATCATGTTGCTCAGGGTTCTGTCCAGTCAGGTTGTGAAAACCTGTGTGGATGGAGAATGCACATCCTCTGTGTTTTCACAGTGAAGAAATTCCTCCTTAAAACCAGCTGGAACACTCTAGTTTAAATTTATGACAGTTCCCGCTTGTTCTCCCACTATGAAGAGCCTGGCTCTGTCTTCTGAGCAATCTTATTACAGGTATCGGAAGGCTGCTCTGAGGTGCTCCGTATTCCCCAGGCTAAAGGCAGTACCCTCAGCCTCTCCAGAGGAGGGATGTGCTCCAGCCCCCTGATCAGCTTGGTGACTCTCTACTAACTTGTTTCAGTCAACTGATGTCTGTCTTGTAACGGGGGGACAAAACCGGACACAGTATTCTAGATGTGGTCAGCAAGTGCTAAGTGGGGAGAATAATTTCTCTAGACCTACTAGCTATGGTCCTGTTAATATAGCCCAGAATGCCGCCTTTATTGTTGGGGCACACTGCTGACTCATGTTCAGCTTGCTGTCTGTATACCAGCACCCTTGGGTCCTTTTTCTGTAAATCTGCTCCCTAGCAAATCAATCTCTAACTCATATTGTTGTAAGCAATTCTTTCTTCCCAGGTGCAGGACTTGGCATCTGTCCTTACTGAATTTCATAAAGTTCCTGTTGGCCAATTCCTTCCATCTGTCCAGGTCCCTCTGTGTGACAGTCCTGCCATCAAGATTATCAACTTTTCCTTCCAGCTTGTTATTGCCTGAAAACTCAACAAGAGTAGAATCTGTTGCCTCCTCCAGGTCATTAATAAAGATGTTAAACAGCACAGGTCCCAGGACAGACTGCTTTGGTAATCCACTTCTCATTAGCCGGCAGACAGACCAGGACACATTAACATCTCTCTCTGAGCCAAATTATCCAATCAATTTTCACACTCATATAGTTGTCCATCCACCAAAACCATATTATCCTAAAATGGACACAAAAATATTGAGGAAGGCAGTGTTGAAAGTCTTGCTGAAGTAAACACAACTGTCATCAACTTCCTCCCCCTCATCCAGAAATCCAGCCTGATTATCAAAGGCAATCAGGTTTGTGAGACATGATTTATCCCTCACATACTCAGAAATGTGTTCCAAGAGGACTCTGTCCATGATTTTCCCAGGGCTTTAAAAGATGAGTAGTCTGTAGTTTGCTGGATTGGGAACTGTCCTTTGGTGGTTTTTTTTGTTTGTTTGTATTTTGTTGTTGTTTTGGTTTTTTTGTGGTTTTTTGTGTGTTTTTTTTTTGTTCTATTTTGTTTTTTGAAGATGGATACATTGTTTCTCCTTCTCCAGTCATTGGCGACCTCCCCCAAGTTCCACAACCTTTCAAAGATGATAGAGACTAACGTTGCAGTGACCCCAGCCAGCTCTCTCAGCACCCTCAGATGCAGTCTCTCTAGTCCCATGGACTTGCACAGGTCAAATTTTCTCAAGTAACTTCCGACTCAACCATCACCTATTACTGGTAGTACTCCTCCTTGAACCCCATCTCTATGTACAGAGGACTGGGGGACCTTGTTAACAAAGACTCAGGAAAGAAGGCATTCAGTACCTCTGCCTTATCTGTGTTTGCTGACACTAAAATCACATGCTACATTCAGCAACCGCTGCACATTTTTCCTTCTTCAGCCTTTAACTACTGCCATAGCATGCCTTGTTGCCCTTGACATCCTCTGCAAGTCTCAACTCCAGATGAGCTTTGTCCTTCCCAATATAACCTCATGTGCCTGGACAAACTTTCTAAATTCTGCATTCATAACTTTCCCCTGCTTCTACCTTCTCTATACTGCCTTTCTGCACTGAAGCTTGTTCATGACTCCTCTTGTTTAGCCAAGCCAGGCTCTTGAAACACAAGTTTTCCTGAGGACTGGGATGGACTGCTCCTATGCTTGGAGGAGGATCTGGATGGAGATCTCTGGAGCAGTACAGAGATGAATGCTGCCAGGAACCTTATCATTGTGAAACTTCCCAGAAATAAACTTAGGAAAAAAAGTCAATTACAGAAAGACAGGCCCACTTATTCCTTGCTACAGTATCTGACAGACTTAAATAATCACAAAAAGGACATTATTCTGAAACTAAGCTTGGAATAATACTTACTAAGAATGCAAAATAATTAGATATTTGAATCATGTTAGTTGACAAAAAAAATCTGTAACCCAAGTTTTCTTCTTCAAAGGGCTCACTTAAAGTAGCTGAATTACTAGTTAACAGCATTCCTTATCTTCATCAAGACTTTTTCCTTAACTGGCAGTATCAAGAACACCACTGGGTCTCCTGTTCCCATCACCCTAGCCCCTGGGCTGTAGTTACCTTTTACCAATCGAAAGCATCCCTCAGTAGTATCACTGTTACCCATGTAGATGAACAGCCCATGGGTAACAGTCTGAGGGTCAAAAAAACCGTTGCAATTTCTGCAACATCCTAGATCTGAGCCCCTAAAAACCAAACCATCTTAGACAGCACGTCTCATCTACAGATGAGTGCCTCCATCCCCTGCAGAAGGGAGTCTTTATCCCGGTGGCACTGTTTGCAACCAGTTGATTAGGCCAAGATGGCTCCCTGTGGAGCTTGTTGCTCCTCACTATTCTGTCCCCAAATCTATTCTGTAAGCGCATAACCAAAGACAGGTCAAGAAACTTCTTCCTGCTGTCGGAGTCACAAACTTTCAGCCTCCATCAAGCCTAGCCTCTGGCCATCCTTCTCTCCATGCAATGCATAGTTCAGGCTATTGTCCCTGCAGGTTCTCCATGAAGAGCTTGTCTAGCTCCCATCTACACAGAGGCAATGCTTCTATCCTCAGCTTCTTTATCTGACAGTTCAAGAAGCTCACCAGAGCATGACTCCACAGTTTAAGTGCCACTGACTCAAGGGCAGACATCATCCTTTCCCTGCAGCCCAAGGCTTGGATGTGTCCAACATCCTTCCTCTGGGTCAAGACTTCCAACCTGTCATGGGTGGTTGGCCCAGCCAGTGCCAGAGACTGCTGTGCTGGGCACAGCAGGTACGCACAGTCTAAAGCACTACATCTGCACCTCCTGTGGGCCCTCTCCACAAGAAACATCTGTCTTAAGCCCCAAATTTCTGTCCTGTCTGTGCACCCTGGTCACTGGCATTGCTTGAGTATTAGTTAAATAGAAATATGGGTCACAAGCCTGCTCTCTCCCTGCTGTCCCTGGCAAGCAACTTCAATGTTTGATGGCTCACACTACCAAGTCCAAACAATTATCATGTCAGGATGGTGGTACAGACAAGGCAACAAGCGCATCACAAATGTTTTAGAAAAGGTGTTTGGAAAGATGGAAAAAGGCAAATCATTCAGCCAACTCTGATCCCTTACAGTCACCTCTCATGTATGTAAACCTTCATCCTACAAATTTTATGTTTAAGACAAGGGGTAAGCATCAAATAATACATTCCAAAATGGATTCAACAAAGACAAAGCATTTGAATCATGCCGCACAAAACAGTTAAGTTACAGAACATGAAAGTAAGTATAAAATAGTAAACAGCCACTTCAGTCAGTTTGTTGGTCTATATCAAAGCATCATTCAGAAAATGATGCTACCAACCTGATGTGAGGTAACTAAGACAGCTCCTTATAGAACAATTTGAGGGGCGCTTGTCTTGCTTTAGACCTCTCACCAGAAAGACTCTAAAACATGCTGATTATCTGAGTAGAGAGATATCATCCAGATGAGGCAAGATCAGAATATCTTACAAAAAACCACAGAAAACTTTACACAACAGTCAGAAGCAGTATAACAGAAATGGGATGAAATTTGACAGTAAAAAGCTTAAGGCCTTTCATGAAGAGCTAACAGGAATTCACGTGATAAACTGGGAACTTTAAACCAATGGAACAGAAGAAAGAATTAGACAAATTACTCCAAATGCCTTCTCAATACAGCCACTAAACCTGCCAATCGAATTTGTTTATGTACAGGAATGGATATCTTCCTCTTACTTACATGCAAGTTTTATCCCAGTTTTTAAGACCGAGTGCTATACTTCTGTTTTATTATACCATGTAGTTTTGCTTACCTGTATTCAAAGAGATAAACTTATGCTGGAAAGGCTGCAAGAATAATTATAGGAATTAAGAGACTGTCTTATGGAAAGAGACTGCCAGACTTTTCCTTGTTTGGCCTAATAATAGGAAAGCTATGAATATATCAGGGAGGGAGAAGTGCAATTCAAACTAAAAGTTTCATTAGTACAGTCACAGATAAACCTAATCATAACCAGGTTTAGTGCTTGAATAGCCCTGAGGCAGGTAATGAAGACAAGAAAAGGGGGCAGGTATGATGCAAAGACACAATTTTAATATAAAAATTGTGTATATGTGTATGCAAGCTTTGCTGATATAAAACTTTTATGTATATAAGTTTATACAAATACACATACACAAAGCTGTACAACATACTACCCGAAGGTACAAATCTAAACATAAGTTGTGAAAAAATTTTCCAAGCTTGAATTTAGCACAAGCACCTCTTTGTTATTACCTTATGAACAGAGTAAGCAAGCAGATTTTTGCTGGATTCACAAAGCCATATATCACAATAAGTATCTCAGATGCTTAGCTAAGAAACAAGAACTGGCAGGAAGAACAGTTTCAACATCTTGTTCTTCATTATAAATTCAAAAAAACTTGGAAACGCACATGATCCAGAAACTGGGTAAGATACCTTCACCCCTCCCAGTTTCCGAACATGCTTATCCCTTCTTGACCAAATCCTGATCTCAAATTTGTGTCTCTATTTCTCCTCAACTTCAGCAGAACCTGCTTTCCATGATGAAAGGGAAGAGGACTACAGTTTTAAGCCTTTAAGTTCTCATTTAAATAACAATAATACTACATCTCATGATTCACACATAGTATTCACACAGAAAATCGTTTGCTTGTAACCCTAATCTTGCTACATCATTGTATAAGGGTATGACTTTAACTCTGAGGGATAAACCAAATTTAAAACAAGCTTACCTGTTCACAGACATCACGGCACATTAAGTTGTCCTTTGCATGGTAACAACAAGACAAGCCTATGGAAAAGCAGGGGGAGGGAAAAATGTATTTAAAAGGCTTGAAGCGCTTGACTATCACTTCTGAACAGAAGCCCCCACTTGATGGCCGATCAGGACAATTCGTCTGGTCCACAGATGCCCGTGAGAAATTTTCCTTCCCAGAAGGCAGAAAAGAACATGAGAAGTTTTTGTTCCAAAGTTGACACAGATCCGTTCATCAAGTCTCACAGAATTACCCCTGAACACTCACTGCCACCAAAAGGAGATCTCACTGCCCTTCCTTCTGCTTCTAGCCACATTTCTGCTGCTTCACTTGCACTAGCTTGGCACCTGCCAAATTCCTTCATGAGGCAATTCAATTTATTAACCATGGGGAAATAAAAAAGAAAAAAACCCCAGAATAATAAAAAGTGGACAAAAAAAAACCACCAAAAAATCTCTATAGAGACTATACGCCTCTGTAAATTGAATCATTTCACAGAATCTGAAAAGTGTAAGAACCGGTTAGGAACAGGTGGAAAAAGGAAATGTGAGCAGGAAACCCTTTTCATACAGAGGTTAACACAGCTGGTCATTGAACTCTGGCTTCTTACAAACTTGGAACAAAACTGTTAATCATCCATCACTAGTGAAACAATTTAGAGTGGTTTTGCCTGACTAGATGGAAGTCATAAAGCAAACACAGTTATGAACACATCAACAGAAAAACAAATTAGAACTGAAACACTGGGAAGTCATCAAATGCCAAGGTTTAAAGCAGCAATTTTAACATTATACTTTGTGGTGTTTTGTTCCCCTACCATCCAAGTATTTCCTTAATTCAGAGTGAAGCTTGGCCAATATAAAATGAATTGCACAACTCCCTGATACTCATTTTCATCCCCACTGCCCAGTGTTTGGAACGACGTGTCATAAAACTGGCAGACAGAGGTTTCCTTTAAAGCTTTTACTTCCATGCACGCCTTCACACACAGGATTCATTTAACGACTACAGATTTCTGCTCAGCTGTATCTGAACTACATATCACACTGATACAACTAAAAGCAATACTGTACAATGATATCACACGTACAAATTTGTATCTCACAATGCCTAGTTACTAAATAGATTTCGACTAAACCAGTAAGAGGGATCTGGGGCATGAATTCCTTCGTAATTTCACAGCTGACAAGTGTATCCATCTGAAAGCTTACAGCTGTCACAAGAAGATAACCAATTTAAAAAACAACAGATTCTACCACCACCAAACCCAAAATTCTCCAAAATTGAAATTACATTAAAAAAATAAAAGAAAATTTCAGGCTGAAAACGTTGAGGAACTGGGGGTGGGAATAAATCACTAAATAGGTTGTCTGTACAGTCACAATTTAAGACAACTACTACAGGATTGAACTACATTTTAATGCAGAAATCTGTAATTCCTGAAGAGGAAAGAAGAGAAACCAAAGTAGGATTTGTAACTAGTGAATGTTTTAATTAATAATTAGAAACAGCAGAGCAAAATACCTGTAATAAATGAGGACAGCACCAAAAGTCCTGCTTACAACACAATGAAATGAAAGAATAAAATTGTAAAATGGTCTTTAATGGGTTTTTGCCCATTTTCTACCATCAGATAAAAGGATTGAGATAGGACACAGATGACTTAATCTTTCCGATTTGAGGGCTACCCATGGGATCTTGCAGGTTTTCCTGCCCCATGTTCAGTAAGCCAATCCGTGCCAAGAATCAATTTCATCATTAGCAGGCTCCACCATGCTCATTATTATTTCACCTAGCTGAAAAGCTTTGCTTTACACTTTCTTAGTCCTGTTGTAAAGCCATGGTATTAGAGATATATAACAACAACAATAAACATTAACTTTGAAGAACAGACAGTTTTTCTTAAGGCACGAGTTGCACTTATTTTCAGAAATGTTTCTAAATTTCAGTGCCTATGCAATCAGATTGCAAGCACATGAACACACTGCTGGAGAAGACATTCAAGTTCACAATGAAAAGATAACCAGCAAATTAACTGTCATAAGTAAAAAAAAAAAAACATCCAACCAAACATACTTAAACATAGGCTGTACTTACAAACAGAAATACTGGCTTCTCAATCACATTTTTGATGTTTTTTTTTGCCATAAGTCCCAGAAATTTTTCATTATATAGATTTTTATTGAGAGCAACTGTTATATTTAAGAGACCCAAGAATTCAGAGTTCCCAACCTATAAAGAAAATTTACACTAACTTAGGTGACAATGCATATGTTTAACTGCGTATGCCACTATGATCTGAGTTCATTAATATCTTAGGCAATATTTTATTAATCGCTCCTTCACATAGTTATTTAACACTTTGTGACCTTTTATCCACTAGTTTTCAGTGGCTCTGAACCCTTCTATGATAAACTAACACACATCCAGAATAGTTCTCCTTCTCAATCACTTCCCCTGCTGAGTTACAAATCTTATCAGTTATACCAGAGAGTGTAACAATAAAGTACGAATATACTGAACTTTATGGTCGTTTAATTCTTTTTATACAAAACCCTAATAAATTGATGGTATCTTGAGTTAGGAGCATATTAAACTGGCCCAGAGTAATCTTTAGTGCTTAATTCAGAAATGGAAGTTATTAAACATATCCATTCCAAACACAATTCCTCTATTCTGTTTCCAGTTAACCTCTTCCAAAACATCTTAAGACATCTCTTTCAGTTAGTCCCTTGCTTTCTCATTTCCACTTTCTCTAGTTTTCTAAAAAATTTCTGGGTCCAACTATGAAATATCTATACTTCTTGCATTAATAAGATCTACTATCTCAGCCATCTGAGTAGTTTTATCAAGGAAAAGTTGGGCTAGAGTATTTCATAGTTCATTCCACTGGTTTTTCACTGCCTTCTTCCTAAGACCATGCCTCTCTAGAAATCAGAACTATAGAACAACAATGAAAGGCCCATAAATGCCTCAGTGATCGCAGCTTTCTGCTTTGAAGTATTACCTATTTTGTATTTTCTACTCCTGTGACAACATTATCAATGCAATGCATTTTTTAACAGCTGTTTGCTGATACCTGTGCTTGTGCCACCTCCTTTTTTCATTACTCCTTTTCGGTCCTGTCAAGAAGTTATCTGCTCTTACAACTTTAATGCAGAAAACTATTTTACCACTGACCTTCCCTCTATTAAACATCTTGCCTTCACTTATTAAAAAATTCAGTGCCTTGCTCAATATCGTTCTTTTTACTGACAATGTTTGCAAACACAGGGAACGCGAGGACTGTGCTGACAGTTCATATAGCAATCCCGAAGTCAGGTTTGACCCATTTGGAGCAAGACACCAGGTCTTCTCCATTTCAAACCACAGTCTTGGGAATTTACCTATTGCCAGCACGACAGCCGAAGACACAAATCCCGGCCCCGAGCCGCCTAACCCGGTGGGGCAAACGGAGGGGTCCATACCGTCATCCTGCCAGCCAGGCGGGACGTGGGGAGGCCGGCCGTGCCCCTGCACTCCGCTCCTCGCCACCTCAGCTACGTGAGCCCCTCTCCCCGGCGCCCGGCATTCCCTTCCTTCCCACCAGGATTTCAGGCAGGTGTTTTCCACGGTGAGGACGGGGGGACACGACAGACACCGCGACAGTAGCAGCGGGAAGAGGACCGACACCAGGAAGGCGACGCTACCCCTTCCCGGCAGCGCCCGGCGAGCCGCCCCCGACCCTCACCCGCTGCGGCCCCGGGCCCGCCGGCCTCCCACTCCCGCGGGGCAGGTGCGGGTGGCGGCGGCTGCCGGGGCGCCGTGTACCGCCCCCCACTCCCCCGGCTGCGGCCCGGCGGGAGGGACCCGCGCGCCGGACCGCGCCCCATCCCCGCCGGCGACACCACCGCCCCGAGGCTTCGGCACCCCGCCGACGGCCTCGCCCCTGCGCCATGTTGTTGAAGAAGGACCCGCGGCACCGCCCCCCCCGCTCCGCGGGTCGCTACTCACCCGCCGCCCTGGGGCAGAGCAGCGCGGCCGCCGCCAGAAACAGCAGGGCCCAGGGCCGCCGAGCGGCCGCCGCCGCCATGGCCCGCTCGCCAAGCGGCAGCGCGCGGAGGCGCCGAGCGACCCCCAGCCGCCAGACGGCCGGGCTCTGACGCGGGCAGCGCCCCCTCCCCCTACGCCCGCGCCCGGCCCCGCGCTGCCTCCCGCCGCCCCCATTGGCTGCGGCTCCCCCGCCAGGCCCCGCCCCCTCCACCCGGCCTTCGCGGACATTCCAGCCGGCGCTGCGGGGAGCTGCCCCCGCGGCCCCGGCCCCGGCGGGTTTATAATATTTGCATTATTAATATATTTCTACACATTAGTTTTAGAGCATCGAGTATAAGTTTGCTGTATAACACTGTTGTCTGATTGAAATTATAGAATCATAGAATCATTAAGGTTGGGAAAAAACCTCTAAGATCATCAAGTCCAACCTTCAACCCAACACCCCCAGGCCTCCTGAACCATGCCCTGAAGTGCCACGTCTGCATGTCTTTTAAATACCTCCAGGGATGGTGACTCCACCACCTCTCTGGGCAGCCTCTTCCAATGCCTGACCACTCTTTCATTAAAGAAATTTTTCTAACATCCATCCTGAACCTCCTCTGAACCAGCTTGAGGCCATTTCCTGTTGTCCTATTGCTTCCTATGGGGGAGAAGAGACCAACACCCACCTCACTACAACCTCCTTTCAGGTACTTGTAGAGAGCGATAAGGTCTCCCCTCAGCCTCCTCCAGGCTAAACAACCCAAGCTCCCTCAGCTGCTCCTCATAAGACCTGCTCTCCAGACCCTTCACCAGCTTCGTAGCCCTTCTCTGGACATGCTCCAGCACCTCAATGTCCTCCTTGTACTGAGGGGCCCCAAACTGAACACAGTATTTGAGGTGTGGCCTCACCAGTGCTGAGTACAGGGGCACAATCACTTCTCAACTCCAAATTACTTTGTGTATCCAGAGACTGCGTGGGAGAAATGAACTGAACGGCTCAAAGCATAGGCTACAGCCTGGGAAAGATGCCTGAGGCTGAGAGGACACTCCCCAAGTAGAGATGAGTAGGCTGTCATGGCTGCAAGGTCCTGATTCATCAGCTCTTGGCGCTTGCTCTATGCCAAGCGCTTGCTCTGGGTCAAGGTACCATAGCGCGCAGGCAGGTAGGTATTGGCGCGGTTTGAGCCCCCTGTGCCACTGAGGATGGCTTGTGCTCAGGCTGAAGGTGACAGGCAGGGAAGCTGCCTCAGCTTCCCAATGACAGGTACGTTCTTGCTGCCAGTGCAGTTCCCATCCTTAGCTTGCGGTGTTGCCTGTGATGGACTTCAGTTTGTGAAGGGAGCCTAGAATGCTCGTGCTGGGCTGCTACCGCTGCTGCTCTTCTGCCTTTTGTTCAGGTTGTGTGGTGGCTGTCAGTTTTCTGTGTCTATGCTGCAGCCTGGGTCAGTGCCAAAACATTCGTGTGCCTGGCAGCAGGAAGGCAACCTAACCTGTGGGGATTCAGTCTACAGTGTGGACAGTTAGAAAAAAAGAGTTTCTAACTGAAGAAACCTCTGTACAGGGCTACCAATGCAGCCTGTTTTCCCTGTAGCGATGAAATTTTCTGTCCCACATCCCCCCCCCCCCCTTTTTTTTTCTAAATTCAAGAGAAATTAAACATAAGCTATCCAATGAAGTAAAAATGAACTTAAGTTACTGCTCATTTCATAGCTAGTAATTATTTTGCCTTGAAGTCTGGCCATTCCAAGGTGAATAAATCAGCTTCTGACAGCTCCAGACTTCTGGGATGAGCACCTTAGCATCCCATTATCAGATTTTCTGGCGAGAATAAAACAGGAACATTTTTAAGAACCCAGTGTCCCACAAACTGGTGGTATCCTTTTTCCAGTCTGTCATCCCAATGAACTCTTCGTCCAGAGACAGTCTGACCAAGCCATTAATGATGCCACAGTCTTCTACAGCCTGGAGAAGCTGTAGGAATCCAGTGTTCTTTAATTCCAGTATCAAATTCTTAAATGGTCCAGAAAAAAACCCAAGGCAATACAGGAGAACACTCCAATGAGATGAAAAAGCCATAAGAAATAGCAGTACATTTAGTTATATTTTAATTTGAAGTCTAATAAATTGAAGTTGTTGCTGTAATTGTGAATTCAAAAAACTGAAACGTGGCAAATATAACTTGATTACAAAAAAACCTAACACTTTTCACACCAGAATGGGAATGATGCTTATATGTAAGTATGCTTACACGTCAGTTAAATAGCTGGGCTTCCCCCAAAACCCAAGGTTAACTTTTGTTAGTTTTCTGCCTACTGTCTCGGGACTTAAAATTCATCATGGGCCCACGAGGTGGCAGCAGATCCAAAAGCAAAATTAGCCAGATGGCCAAATTTGCGGGCTGATTTAGTTTCTCTGAAAATACAAGGGGCCTGAACCGATTAGATGCATTTTTCCCCACTTATGCTAAATGGTTTAATTTGGCTCGATTTTGGATGAGGGTGCAGTCTGCTTCCCCTCAATGCCATTTATGTGCAAAGCCATTATCAACAATAATTTGTGCCAGAAGTGAATAGGCAGAGAAAAGATGCTAGCACATCTGGTAATTAAAAGGCTCTACACCATCGCTCCAAATCAACACTTCAGTTCCAGAGAAATAATGGAGACCACTAAAAGTATCGCCTTCACTCTAAAGAAGCAAACTGAATTTTGGAATAATATAAGCTTTTAAAGTTGGCTTTCAGTAAGGACAGTATAAATTTTAATATTATTGTTCTAAAAAGCAAAGATTTTTGTTCCTTGGGCGTTTGGATGTTGAATCTGCAAATTCTTGTTTTCCAGTTAAACCTTTTTAAAAACAGAGTCCTTTTGTAATTGATTCCTACCCAATATTTAACAATGAGAGGTGGAACTTTGGGGCCTGGAATAATTAAATGCCTCAGTGTAAAGCAGTTTGCTACAAATGTACTGACAGCATACTTTTAAAGTCTGGTTATAAGGCAGAAAACCTTCTGTAAATGTATCTTGTTTTTTGCTGCTCCTTTCAAGTGCTAAGGGAAAATGATTACTTTGCGCTGTATTTCTTGTTGCTCAGAATTTAATAAAATCTGATCAATCAGCTACTTTTTTTGTATTAGCTTGAAGAGTTAGTTCATTATATTTTCTTCTGAGCAGCGTTTGATCCTGTTTTCTTACCTTAAAAAATTCTGAATAGTTAAAAGGTTTGAACGTTATTCCATATTTTATGTTGAAGCCCCCCTCAGCTATAGGTGAAGATTCTGTCATAGTCATGGTCTGAATTACTTGTCCAAATATCTGTTCTACTGAAAGAGATCTGACCTGATCAGGATCCCCTCAGGAGGTAAAATGATGCCACATTTTTCTTAAATCCAGAGAATCATATTGTCAATGTGGCATATCTCGATATGTTTCAGCAGAGTACTCTCTGGACTGAAAATATACTGTCCTATATTTGAATTTAACATATTACATCTGATTTAAGGTGTACATAAATTTTGTGCCCCATAAAATTGGCGTCCCAGCCTATTAAGAACTTCAAAAACTGAAGCTACCCCTCTCTACCCAGTAGTTCATCAGGCAAAAGGTTGTTTCCACCTTGTATACCTTCTTTTCTATTTTTATCTCGTTACTGGAAGCCACTAGTATTTTACTTCTTGGTAATTCTAAAACCATTGTATTTTAACTATGAATACTTAAAAACATTTTGCTTTGCTGTAATTCTTAGGATATCTTCACCTTACAGCTGGAAAGTCTACAACATTTGTCGATTTACCCTAATTAGCATTAATTTGTCTAATCTGTGTATCAACAACTAGATACCTGCATGATAAGCCAGTGCCAGATTTTTAGTGCATGTTGAATAGCTTTCCTATGCTGAGGCTTGTTCTATTTTGTCTCTCTGTTGGAACTAGGTAGGGCTTTGCAGCTACCTCAAATGCATCTGGGTGCACACTGGTGGGAATTGTGGGACCAGCTATGGGACTGTTCCCAACAAGCTGCTAGCTAGTAAGTGAGGCTGTTGCCTGTTTCTTCAGGCTAAGAATGGATTGCCACGACAAAGCCTCTTTCAAAGAGATTTTGTTCTTAAACAGGCAAACCCTTTTGTTCAGGCAAATTGTAGCTGCTTCTTTAGGTTTTTTTAGATCTCGGGCAGCGTTTTACAGCTGACTTTCCAAATAATGAATAAGAAAGATTATTTTCTTTTCATATCACTTCACTTTTTTAAAAACCAGAAAGCTAGAATGAGGGTTTTTTCATAACAATTATATTAAAAGGTAAAATGCAAACAAAAAAAGCAAGGTTTGGTGGCTGCTATTACACACATCAGAAGCAGGGTGCAGTTACACTGATAGAGTTATATATAAAACAACACAGATGTGAAATTTAAGCCAATAAAGTTGTACATTAATGGTAAATACAATGCCTGCACTTAATTTTAAAAAAGTTGAACATGTTGCACATATTAGAGTTCATAAAATCTTGCTATAGGCAAATAATTATTGTTGCATACTTCGATTCTGGAAGAATAGCCAACTGAAAGTGATGAAATAAGTGTGGAGTATATAATTAATTACAATTTATTATGAAGGTAATAAAGAAGTAAGGTTCTGTCATCATCAGTGGGCATAAGTTAAGAAACTATTCTATAGTTTTGGAAAGGATTTTGAAATAGATTTCATGTCCACTGAAAGAGGCAGTTTTGATGTTCATAAGAGGTCCATAAAAAAAAAATCTGGCTCTGCTTTACATGGTGTAACTTTTCCCAACAGACATGTGAACAGAAACTAAAGTCACCTGTCAGTCTAAATTTTGAACTCCTGAAATCAGTTATGGGATTCAAGACATGTCTACTTCTCTTCAAATGAGAATGTTGAGTGAAGTAAAATATTCTTCTTGATAACAGACCTTATGAAGTGGATAATTTAGAAACAGGTTGTGGGCTGATGGAAGCATTCATTCTCTTTGACATAGCAAAACTGCGTCAGTAAAGCCTAATTACCATCTCCTTCCATGTTAAAGAAGATGGTGGTAAAAATAATGCCTAAAAAACATCACCAAGATACATTTATGCTTCTTTTTCACGCTTCACACTGCGTTGTACGCTCTATAGTCTTTGTGCTCTATGCTCTCTATAATGGACTTATATATTCATGTAACTGAATCAATTCGCTGCCTTCAAGACTACTATATGTGGGCCAGGGTTGCTAGCAAGTGTGTGTAGTATGTTCATGTAAAGGCTCTCTAATGGGATGGAAGATTATTTTAATTTGATTTCTGGAATAAATTAAGAGACTGATAGAAGAAAAAAAAGGGGGTTTTTTTCAGTTTGAGAAATTGGAAATAAAGGAAACTATACTGGAAGATTCTGGAGTTTGAGGGATAGAAAATTGATCCCTTCAAAATGTGGGAAAAGAGTATTTCAAACGGAATCATGTCAATCCCATCAAATCCTTCAGCCACCCTAATAATCTAAATCTGAATCTAAACTCAAATGTCTAAATATAAAGTCTGTCACACCTGTACCATAGTAGAGATGGGCCGTGATCGTGCCAGTCAAAATTCTATCTTCTTTCTGGCCTTGGTTCACCATCCAAGAGGACAAATAGCATCATGTAGCAAGTGATGACTCATCATTTCAAATAGAGATAAAATGGATATTCATTTATGCTTTTCAACTCAGGCTTTAGTATCAGCAGTGCATCTGCCAGCGTATCGTAAGCATGGGTTGGAGATAGAAAAGTATGTGTTGAAGAACATTGAGAATGCCATATGGAAATTCTTCTGTGGATTATCCCTCTGAATCACTGAGTCGTGTATAGGATTAGTTACTTCTCCATATGGTGTTTAAGGACCAAATTGCTGTTGGAATATTCTCCAAAGGTTGTTTTTATGTTTTGCTGTACTATGGAATTGTGTTACAAATTACATCATAACCTGCACCTACAGTGAGATATTTTAAAGCACCCAAAGAGCTTTATACATTTTCCTCCACGTTTTAGCAATTATAATGCTCTCTCAATTAGCAATCTTTGAAGAACTGTAATTCATTCACTGCTATACATACATTTCCGTATGAACACAGTCTGCATGCTTTGCAAAAATGGAGGTGGGTGGTATGAAATCATTTATGCTGCTAATTGACAATTATGCAGTTGCTTCTAGTTTCAAACAGAAAAAAAAGATCAGTGTAGACTGGCAGATAAAATAAACATGAAAAGGGAAGACATAAAACTCCATTTTTTTTCAACCAATTTGTCTCACATTATTTAAATCCGTTTTAGTTAAACTAGCTAAAACTAATCAGTTTTAGCTAAAATAAAATTATTTTATTCTTGCTGTTCCATACATTAGCTAGCAAGTTCTGTCAAGATGACATTATAATTATGTGAATTACAGATCAATGCCTATTCCCATTGGTAGCTACACTTGAATGATGTGTGTGAATTAGGGTAGAACTTTTCTAGTATGCATTAATCCTGAATACTTCTCAAAATACCTTGATAAAAACGTCAAAAAGTGCTTTATTTATTCTAACTTCTGTAACTGTTTGTAGTAAAAATATATATGCATAATTTACATATCAAGTTTATCTGTGAAGGAAGTTAGAGAACTCTGATGTCTTTCCTAGGATAGGGAAAGCCATATGTGCCTGAGAAGAACAGAGAGGGAGTCACAGGTTTTGAAGAATACAAGGAGTAGTGCACTGGGACAAGGCAGCGGGGCTAGGGAGAGCAAGTGCTGCCCGCAGGCTCCTCACTTGCAGTGAGCTGGCTGAGTGTATCCTGCAGCCACGGGCCACGCGTGGCACAGCATAGCCTGCACCTGCAGGAAAAAATATATTGACTATTTAGAAGCATGTAAACATTGCATATGCTTTGTGCTTCAGTTTCCTGCATTCCTTAGGCACCTGCTTCTTCCTACCTCCTGAGCTGTCCTGGTGGATTTCCATCTTCCAAAGCTCAGCTCCTCCAGTGGAACAAAGGGAGGATGTGGCTGTCGATGTCCAAGCCAAAAGCTATGAGCCCCTCACCTTTCTAGGTGCCTACACTCTTCTCAGGGAAAGCCTGAGAATAAATAACCTTTCAAAAATGTAATGAAGTCCCACACATAGCATCTTAAAAGGAGAAAATGAAGAAGTCGCTTGGTTTAAAAATGTTCTTACTAGTGCCCAATAGGTAAATCACATAAATACTTCAGTGATGTCAAAAATTATATGTGATGCCCTTCATGTATATTTATATACCTTACATGCACTACTAATTATGTTTTCACTAAGTAAATAGCAACTAAGGAACACACCTTAATGAGATGAAAGTTAGGAAATGGGGAACTGCCAGTGTACTTTATCAAGCTGCATTTTATTATACATCATGCATGTTTAGAGATGGAAGAATATTTTCAAATCAGAACAAAAATTTTTTCTTTAAAATACCTATAGGTTCTGAAAGTCATCTGATGTGGTTTTTTGCTGTTCCGTAAATCCTAGCTTTGAAGATATGACAAAAATAGTGGAACACAATCCTAAAATGTTACTTTAAATTATTCTGCAATTCCTAAAAAAAAAGCTATTTTTAAATTAAAGGGGATTTTTACTTATTTTTTCAACAGCTATGACTACACCTATCCAGCAACAATAAGAACAACAACTTGCTAAAACAACGACTGAAATTAAATCAACACCATAACTATAGCATTAATAACAGAAGGGATGTCTGCAAAATGCTAATGTGGTCATTTTGCTGTAGTTGAGAACATTAAAAAAAAAATAAAAATCTCCTGAGAACAGCATGTTGGGGACCTGCAGAATGCATCAGTGGCAAGGCTGCTGCAGCTCCATGCCCCCGCATCCCACCAGTTGCAGGGCTGCGCACCCCTTCCCAGTGGGCAGGGGCACACAGAACACCACAGCAAGAAGTACTCAGCACACACACACAAACAGCACCAACAGCCTCATACTGCTCCCCTCTCTGCCTGATGAGGGTGGAGGCCTGTGAGTGGTAAACCTCTACGTGTACGTACACTCCAGCAGCCAGGCTTAGGCAGTCTATCCAGCAGCTGCCCCTGGATCGTCACGCCTGCCCAGCCTACTAGCACCTGGGCATGCAAATTGCCACGGCCTGCAGACTCACTTCAGCTGCTGGTAGAGGACTTCCCACTCCATATGCACACCAGAACACAGGCACACATGCTCTGGATCTCTCCAGTAACTGGGCTTAGACACACAGAGCATCCAGTAGCTGGTCCTGCATCCCCTCTCTCCCCAGTTGCCTCCTGCACAGATACACACATACCAACTGGTGTCCCAGTCAACCCATACCTTATAGACTCTGCAGCAGCTGGCTGGGACCTGCTGGGGTTGGCTCTGGCAGCCACCTCCTCCAGAAGTCCCAGCCTTAATGTAATGACCAAAGCATAATGACCTTAAGTATAATGACCAGCCACCTCTTTATACACAACCAGCCTCTTTTACCCCCTTTTCCCCTCTCATTTCCCATGCTTGTTCCTCTCTCAACCACCTTGATGTCTCCATTTCCCCACCTTTGGTTCCTCCCCTAAAAATGCCATGGCAAGCCTAGCACAACCCCAGCACACTCCCTGCATCCTGTGCCATGTGCTGTAGCCCTGCCGGCAGTGACCCTACCTCAGTCTGCAAGGTGATCCAGAGAGCCTTTCCAGCAGGTTCATCATCTGGGTCACGCACCTGGACAGCGAGGCTGATGGCTCTCCCAGGACAGCTTTGGGACAGGCTGGGGCAGGGACTCCATGCCTCTTACTGGGCTGTAGGGGTTCGCCCACCTGCTGCTGTGCCTCTGAGCTCCTTCGTGTTTGTGGGGACGAGCTGTTTATCACATAAACCAACATTGAACCAAATAATATAATCCACTTTTAGATCTCTTAATGTGTTACCTGAAGCCAAAGAAAGCCAGTACACATAATCAGCTAGCTGTCTATGGGTCACTAGCCTTATGATAACCAGCTTGAGATCCTCTCCTTTGAAAAGGATTTACAGTTATGCTAGGAAACTAAAACGGGGAAAAAACTAAGTTATGATACCTATTAGACATCACTTAGAATATAAATTGAAAAAAACACACAACAACAGAAGTAAAACAGGTTGGAAAAAACCCAATGAATGGAAAAAACAGCTGAAAATACACCACATGTCTAGAGCTAGTACACAGTTGCAGGAGTTGTACGTGTTCCTTGCCCTTCCTCTTGCATTCCCTGAATTTTTCCTGTAGGAGCCTATTATCATTCATGTATCCCTGAAAAGCATGCTGCAGCTTCTAAATAGCTTGCATATGAGTAAAACATGCCATCTTAAACAACAGCATGCAATTTTGAAGGTACCATTTCTACAAAATGCAATGCAGGTGAGGGAAGAGAGCATTCTGGCATATTGATTTTCTGGCTGGCTAAATTAACGTGTGTTATTTTTTCTATGTTTATTGTTACAAGGAATTCCTAATTCTACTTATACGTTTAGAAACACTCAAAAATATTTTTTTTGAGTTACCATTACTGAATGTTCTTCTTGTTATTGCTCATAGAACAAGAGCAAATGCCCACATGTCAATATGCTTATAGGCATCAAAGCCATTAACCAAAATGGAGTCATCAAGAAGTTCTGGTTCTACGTAACATTTTATGGCAAAAGTAGGATTTTTTCCCAACATCTGATCAGTTCTTTGCCCAGGAACACGTTACTGCAGGGCTTAAGTTAAAAAATATTTCAAAATAAAAGTTTAATTCATATAGATTTGAAGTGAGCATTGCCACATTTAATATATCAGTATTATCCATTTAATATCAAATGAGTTATATAGAAAGGCTGAAGTGCTGCAGCAAAGCAGAAATGCTCTAACAGGAAGTGGCAGATTATTTCATTTATGCTAATTAAACCCTGAAATTACTGGAAGATGATAGCTAGGTGACTACATCCCTTAGTGATACAAAGTGAAAACAGGTACAATATTGCCTTCAAATTAGTTCCAGGTGATTCGCTCATTACAGGAGTTTACAGAAACAGCTGAAGCAAAGTTGGGACTTGGTATTATTTTGCAACTTGTGAAGGATTGGGAATGTACCAAAAGGCTGGGAGAGGGGGCAGTGATTCTTTTGAAGAAGGACAAAGGAAAGAGGTAAGAAATTATACACCAGTCAATTTCGTTTTGATTATTTTGGGGGAAAAAAACAATCCCGGACTGACTCATCCAACATTATTTTTGAGTACCACCATAAAGCAAGCAAGAGCCAACATGCATTTTGTCACCATCAAGTTGTGGCAAACATGTATTTCCCTTCACAACTACTGAAGCAAGGAAAATTCAGGTTGGATATAAAAAAAAAAAGCTTTCTAAAGATAGGGCTAGTGAAGTAATGAAATGTATTGCCTAGGGAAGTTGTAGAATATCCACGAGAAACTGTCTGGCAAGTCTTTAAAAAATAGTCTTGGCAAATATTTGCGAAGCACATGGATATGGTTTATCTTGCTTTGGAGGGGTGTGAAAGGTTTGATGACTTCTAGAATCTTTTTCAGGCCTATCTTTCTCTGATTCTTCACACAGACCTCCACGCTGTGCCTGAGAAATACATGGGGCCTTCATGCGCAGCACAGAGACGACTGTACAGGGCAGATCTGAAGGTGCTCATAAACAAACCTGAAGCAGCTTAAAGCACCCTTGTTCTGGCTGGACCTTTGTAAGTGTGCTCTGCAAGAGAAAACTAGCAAAGGAAGCTATTGAAATTTTTCAGCCTTTCTGGCAATTAAAACCCAAAAGTTATGTTTTCAACATAAGAATTGAGAATAAGACCTAATCACCACAAGAGACAGTAACAAACAAAACTATTTCATCTCTAGGAAACATTCTGCATTTAGGAACATTTTCTAAATTTCAAGACTCACCTCCCACATTCAAATCCTCCCAGATTTCATTTTTAGCACAAAGTTCAAACTCCTTGCTGCAGATCTGTTTGATCTGTTTTCTGTGTGACACATTCCTATATTTTAAGATACAGTAGAAACAAACTGGGATTACATATCATAGGAGTTATGGCCTCAAATGCTTCAAAGGAGATAGACAGAAAATGAGGTGGGGTTTACTTCATCTATTATGTAGTTGTAGTTCCATTTGCTCTTGTAAAATTAGTTGCTAGATCATATCGAGTCAACTTAAATTTTGTAAGAAGTTCATTCAATGGTCAGTGGAAGTTCCCATGACTGTCTTGCTTTAGCACAGGCGCTCTGTACGCTCACCTCGACTATCAGCACTGGTAATTAAAAGACGTAACTTTCTTCTGTGAAGTACAATGCAACCAAACAGGCATTATATATTTTTGTCACAGTCTTTCTGTCATGTTTAGCATTTTCTGTGTATAAGTGACTAAATCATGAAGCGCGTGTTATCAATTGTGAGATATTAGGAATAACAAAGTATGACTTCTGATCAGATTCATGTTATTCCTGAGGCTAAATATCATGTAGTACTCTGTATGCAACATGAGTTGTCCAATAAATGCTACATTTTCCTCATTCAAACACATGGCAGATCTACTAACTACAAGGAGAACGGGTTACTTTTAATCCAGAATTTGTTACAAAAGATTATTTTTCAAACAATGAAAATTCCTTACGGAGACCAGTAATGCAGTGGCACAGTTCTTAATGAAGATATTTTTACTTTTTAATGCCTATGTGCTGTTGCTGGTTTACCTTCTGAGCCAAATATTTTAACATATAGATATACAAGGTCACTCGCAACAAAAAGTATGAAATTTAAATAACGACAAATTATCAGCTGTATGTCACTGCAGGTAGTTAGTTATACAGTGACTCATTTTTGTGGTAGAAAGGCTGAATTTCTACCAGAATTTCTTGATGTCATGTCTGAAGCCATGAATCCTGAAACAAAAGGGAAATTCTTCTCATTAACTTGTGTTACTATGCTTCTATTTGAAAATAATTTGATATGGTGGGAGTGGACCAGCAAATCTATCAGTAAAGCTACTCATTAACTCCAGCAGGGTTTTTTTGTTTGGTTGGTTGGGTTTTTTAAAGAAAAAAAATCAAAACAATCCTTGTTTCTCATCAACCCATCTTGTTTGTGCCAATGACTATGAACTCACTGATCAGTAAGGACTGTATTCTATTAAAAGATATCAATTCCTCCTCGGTGTTATTTTGAAGACTACTTTTCTGTTTCACCAACTTATTAGGTAAAATTGTTTTGATTAGGATATAAGTAAATGAATAAACTATGAAAATGATAATTTTAGACAGATATGTAATGGACACTTTTCTCCAGTCCCATGAATGTTTGTTGCTTTAGTTTGAAAAAAGGGAATTAAAAGCCTCTGTATCATATAGATCATGTTCTTTTCTAACCTCTCTAAAAAACAACAAACAAAACCAGAGAGGTAACTATCTGCAAAATTAGAGGCTTGTAAGAAAAAATATTTCAAAGCCATATAATTCAGATACTTCAAAAGTTCTTTTCTCTAAAAAAAATTTCAGGGAAATTATAGACTTGAACAAAAATTAAGTACGACATAACTCACTCCTCCCTACCAAAGAATCCTACAAGGGCATTACTAAGCTTTTCTCATTGAGTGATAAATATATGAAAAATTAGTCCTTTTTACTTGGAAATAATGATACCAGTATACACTCATGTTGAAGTAGTGTGGTATTAAAAATGTCAGCTTCTCTAAATAATAAGTTTTTTTAATCCCTTGATGAAAAGGTTCTCACAACAACATCCTCTCCTTGCCACTGAGCTTTCCAGACTTCTCCATTATGGCTTTTTCTTTAAAAAGAAAAAAAAAATATTGTTGAATATCATTTCTTTCCAGACCTGGGCACATTTTAAGTAGGTGTGTATTAAGAACTTTGGTTGTTTTTCTCTGTGGCTTTTTAGCATTTATACTAAGCTTAAAGATGGGAAGTAGTCTCAGGATTTTAAAGTGGTGCAGTGAGTCTTCTGGACAGCAGAGCATGTAGCTGCAACTTTACCATAGGATTTTGTAAACAAATTCCCTGCATTTCAGTCCTTAAGAAATTCTGTCTCTCTGATGCCTAAAGCAAAAATGTTCAGTTTTGGGGAAGAATAAACATAGCAGACTTCCACTCTCAGTTAAAAGTTGTATTGCTATCTTGTGGTTTTGATCTTCAGTAGGGAAGTAGAGCTGACAACTGTTCTTTCTCATTCTCCTTGTTCCAATGGTGCTGATCTTTCCCAAAATCTTTAATTCCATTACAGCAGAACAATAACTAATTGAGGTTCCAGCAAATGTATTTTTATTCTCATAGGTCTAAACAGGCAGCTAAAAGAGTTAAGTGGTTCCCTAACCAGACTCACAAGAATGAAAAAATGACATACATTATTTGTTGATGAGAAAAACAAACAAGCCAAAAGTCCAACAGTAAAACTCTATCATTGGTATATTGGAAGCATAGTATCACCCAGGCTAGCTCCACCTTCTATGTCAATGAACGAATTACAACTCAATCACGCAACGAATTGCAATGTTAGCAATCCCTTCCACTGTATCTGCAGCAAAACACTATTGAATACTTAGAATACCTTAGAAGATGACCTGAATATTGAATACCTGAGAGGATGACTTGAGAAACAGAGATGATTTCTAATGCTAAATTACAATTTTACTTCACCTGTGGTGTAGATGCATAGAATATGGAAGGCAGAAGAATAATCATAACTTTACAATTCATTGTCTTTAAAAGTGAAATGGCATGGTTGTTTTGGTACCATATGTAGGCAGATCACTAAAAACAGCTGAGTAACTATCAAACCTGACCATCCTTCCAGTGAAGAAAATGTGTATCAAATTGTTTAAAAGCAGAATGATCTTATGTAACAAGACTTGTAAAGTTTTTAAATTCATAGAATTGTTAAGGTTGGAAAAGACCCTTAAGATCATCGAGTCCAATGGCTAACCTATCACTGCCAAGTCCACCACTAAACCATATCCTCAAGCACCACATCTACCCTTCTTTTAAATACCTCCAGGGATGGAGACTCCACCACCTCTCTGGGCAGCCTCTTCCAATGCCTGACAACCCTTTTGGTGAAGAAGTTTTTCCTGATATCCAACCTAAACTTCCCCTGGCACAGCTTAAGGCCATTTCCTGTTGTCCTATTGCTTGTTACCTGGGAGAAGAGACCAACCTCCACCTCGCTACAACCTCCGTTCAGGTAGTTGTAGAGAGCGATAAGGTCTCCCCTCAGCCTCCTCTTCTCCAGGCTAAACAACCCCAGCTCCCTCAGCTGCTCCTCATAAGACTTGTTCTCTAGACCCTTCACCAACTTTGTTGCCCTTCTCTGGACATGCTCCAGCACCTAGATGTGAACGCCTCAGAAATATAGTGTAAGTTTTGACAAAGCATTTTGATTTGGTGCTTTTACATTTTTGCTGTAAGATGTGATTAACTCTTGACTTACCTACATCTACTAGCATTTTGCTGTAAAAATAGCAGTGCTGAGCCACCTTCTGAGGTGCAAGAATATTCCAGCAATTCATAAACATGGGGGAGATGTTTTTCATTTAAAACAAAGAAATGATTGAAATAAAGGGTAGTTTTACAAAGGGTTTCAGAATTCTTGACTGGCATCACTTAAAATTGCCCCCTCCTCCCCCATTAGTATTAAGAAAATATTATTTTCCATATCAACTAGATTTTGCAGCAAGTATTAACTGAAATATTTTGAAAATAAATATTTTCCACATTCAGCATCAATGTGCACATATAACTGATGCATTTGGGTTTGACCAATTTTGTGACAGGCTGTGGCAGCCAAAAATGACAGAATTAAGAGCACTACAATAGGGCTTATGACAAATAAGAAAAGTATCAGTACTGGATTGTAATGCATCAGATACTGAAAAAAGAGAAAGCATATAACCAGTGTGCATACGTGCTTTTAACTCCACCCAACTCAAATTTTCTGCCAGGTCCATAGAGGTATTACAGTTTGTAGAAGCTTTAGAACTTATTGCAAAGAATTTAATTGCCTCTGCTTACTGCACTTTAACATGAAGTGGCCGCATAAAACAGAGGCAGGTATCATTACATAGCAGCCCATCCTGTTCCTTCCAGGTACCAAATCAATTTACCTATGTGACTGTCAGGCTCACGCCTTTGAAACTAAGGAAAAAACAGAACAGAAGCAACAAATGTATATTGTATGAACATTGCAGTCAAAGAAGAAAATAGTAAAAAATCTGAACAATTTACAAGTACATTGACAGAAAAGAAAATTCCAGGTATCACAGCAAGGAGAATAAAGACATTTAAAAAAAAATGGAAAAAAGGTTTTTAGCTACAACTTAATTTCTTTATTTCTTGGTGAGTTAAGCGAGTCCTCCTTCTCTACAAACTTTTTTTTTCAATGTATCCGTAAATAAGACACATACAAAACTGAGTGTGGGAAATACCATATTTCAATACCACATTTCATGTATAGTGCAATGAATAACTAGGCTGAGAGTAATGAAAATACTTTACAAGAACTGAATGCTTGTGATCCCCTGCACAGAATAGTTCTGTGTCTTTGTAGATAAGTTTTTTTTTGCCAAGGAAGTGTCCCAGTTGCAACAAAACCAGAATCCAAGTACCAAAAAACTTCAATAGCATAAAAGCAGTAAATCATGTAGTAACCGTGTAAAAATGCTTGCCATATCCAAATAGATTTGTAATTACACAAAGAGATGAAAAGCAGTTTCGTATTTACTATTCCGTTTATTAAATACATTAACCAGAATAATAGAAATTAAAACACTCATACCTTGGAATTAATGGCTTTTCACTGATCTTCCAGCTACAGAGATTTCCATAACAACGTGCAGCAACCTGACTTAAGGGTGCAGTCCTGCATGTCATTTCGTCGTATTCCAGAATGATAAAACATCTTTTCTGGAAAACATATGTGTTGCCATTCAGGATCACCAAAGCAAAATATTGCTGAACCAGGCAGCAATTCTGGCAACTACATGAATTCACCTCACAAATGCATTCAAACAGCATGGATTTAACAGCTTCAGCTGCGGAAAAAATGCATATCAAGCTTTGATAAGCAAAAATATCTACATTCCAGCAGAATTTAGACAGGCTGATTAAATTACAAATGGGTTTTATCTTGCATATTCTACTAAAAACTTAGTCCTTACTAGCTCTACAAAATTAAAACACTTGAGATACTTGTGAGCTCCAGGAACACAGAAGATCTTTAAACTTGCTCCTTACTGCTCTTTTTTTGTGCTCGTGCTTCAGAAAGGGTGCCACCAGCAGAATCAGAGAATCATAGGATATCTCAAGTTGGAAGGGACCCATAAGGATCATATCCCTGCTCCTCTCAGGACTGCCAAAACCTAAGCCATGTCACTAAGAGAGTCATCCAGATGCTCCTTGAACTCGGACAGGCTTGGTGCTGTAACCACTTCCCTGGAGAGCCTGTTCCAGGGACTGAGCACCCTCTCAGTGAAAAGCCTTTTCCTAATGTCCAACCTGAACTTCTCCTGATGCAGCTTCATTCCAATTCCTCATGTCCTATCACTGGGCACCAGAGAGAGGAGGTCAGCACCTCCCCCTCCACTGCCCCCCCTTGAGGAAGGTGTAGTCTGCAATGAGGGCACCCTCAGCCTTCTCTTCGAGCTGAACAAACCAAGTGTCTTGCCCTCAAGGCCTTCCACCATGTTGATCACCCTCTTCTGGATGGTCTCTAATAGTCTGATATCCTTCTTATATTAAGTATATAAGTGTTTGCATTCAACATCAGCAGCTCTTCCCTGCACAAGAGCAACTTAAAATAACAGCATCAGTTTAACCACAAGTAAGACGAAAGTAATTTTCTGATCTGTAGATTTGCCCTCCCCATAGGATGGGGCTACTGTTTTGGACAGAAGTCTTAATTCAAAAGGTCATTCTGTTCGGTTCATCTGTGGAAGTGTATTTCCTTTACCTTTAAAGGAAACCAGAACAAAACCAATGCTGCCTCCTGCTGCCTTGATTTTGACCGCTCACATCAGTCCAAGACTGATCTTCAAAGCAGAGAATATTTAAAAATTGTTATTAAAATGAAGCTGAAAGAGCCTCCAGAGTTGATCTTTGTTAAAAAAGATATTCCAGAGCCTACTACTTTTATGTCAACTTAAGGAGTAAACCCGTAGAGCAGCATACAATCTAAAGGTAGAAAATATACAGAGCAGCAGACCAGGAAAGACCAGCACTATAGGTTGATTTCTTGTTGTAATGAACAGGAACTGGCATCATCAAGCAAGCATGCAGAATAATTACAACATTGGGCTCATTTCAGGCATTTGCTCAAATAAAAAAAAAAGGAAAAGAGAGGTGCCTATGAAAAACAAAACAGTAACTAAACCCAAAACTGATAAACAACTTCTGCAGCTACAAAAAGGCCAGTTGCTATCTTTACAGTCCTCAGATATCTATGTATATAATCTCATATGTACACACATTCACATCATCCCTCTCTAAGGACAGTTTTCAGTCTAAAAACAACTGCTAATGTCATCTTAGACACTCCAGGCTATGTCAGCTGTCACTGCAGCAAGATGCATGTCTCCATCGCCTTTGTGTTGTATCAGCCTGCTTAAGTAAATGCGTGAGATATCCCAGGACATTATTAAGCAGTTCAAGCCTTTGTTTAGGCAGCTGAACCTACTCTACTTGTATAACTTAGGTCCTTAAGTTCTGTAAGTGGACTCAAACTATGTGAAACAGTGGAAACCAAATGTCTGAAAATGGAAGGAGAACCCAGACACTCTGTCACAGTGAAACACCAGAGCTAGCTTTTGAAGATCACTTCAATAACTAATATGAATATATTAAGATATCCTCATGTCCATGTAGTTTACAAAATGGTGACTTTGAAGACAAGAGCAAAAATGTGCAAGTAGTATCAGGTATGCCTGCAGCTGAACCTAGGGGACTATGAGTAAAACACAACACTTTCTGAAAAATAAAGAAACTTCAATTTTTCAATGCATCATCTTTCCTGGACTGTTGGAACAAGATGAGAGAGTACTGTGCTGGAAACCTAGGGAAAACACTAGTAGTTGTAGAGCTTCTGGCAGAAAAACCTCCCCCGTCCCAAGAGATCCAAGTGCAGCTTTGCTAACTGCAGCATGACATGACTGCACATGCATAAATCCACACCTGGATGGAAACCCTACTTTTTCCAGTCGGGAACGTACAACTGTTACAGTGGGCAGCCTGGATACATTAACAATGCTGGAATTTTCCTGACTGCAGTGAACCTCTGTCCTACCTACAGATATGGCCTTCACATTCCCTGATATGCCACTTGGCTATGGTTGCGTTTGTACCACATGAATTAACTATAGTCCTTTCCTAAGGAACTGCAGGGTGAATTGGAGCATGGAGTGGGAGACTAAAACATGGACTGTGTCTGCTAACAGAAAGGTTAGAGCTGCTTAGTAGTGCTTACTACAAGATAGTGCTATCAGTTGCTATTCTGTGAAAGCCAGGGAAGAAGCCTCGTCACAGACTAGGATGCCAAAGCTCACTGCTTTTTCTGGCTGCCTTAAGCCATCAGCAAGATGCTGTTTGCAGAGCGAAATAATCAGGGTTAACTTCTCCCCTACATTCCTAGCAGAGGCATAATCTACTACATTGGTATTTTCCAGCTTGCTTTATGTCCTTTCACTATACTGGAGATAGCCGATATATAAAAAGAATCATAGTTTTCCTCCTACATAAGGAGCATGTTTTCCTTCAGTGGTTATTGCTTCACTCTTTACTGGAGCATTGTGCTTTCTCTGTATCTCTGTGTTCTAGCTGCCTAGATTACAACAGTCCATGTTATGGGGTCTTTTTGTTGTTGTTCAAAATCCTTATGAAAACAAACTGATTCTGCGATGATTTTCTGTATGAAAGAACAAAAATAACAGTACAGACAATGGAATACTTGTATTATCTTCAACAGCACCTTCAAAATAGGATGCATCAGCAAAATTCTGTCTAGCACCTCCTCATATGCACAGATGGCATGAGAACTGCTACCGATACAGCTTGGTTTATCTCTTTCTCACTTTCTTAGCCATGATTTTTCATCTTTGATTTAGTTTATCATTTTCATGTCTTTTGAATTTTTATTGCATAAGATCATGTTTGTGGTCTGCCACAGTCATTTCTTTATTGAGAGCTTCAAAAATACCTGCATTATGTTCCTTTCTATGATGCTTTTCTTTCTCAAGGAAGATGACTTCATTTCTCTGTGTGTGTGTGTGCGTGCATGTGTCACCGTCTCAGTGCTGTTTTGAATAGGGTGCTGGAGATACTTGCCTGGGTAAAAAGCCATCGGTGCAGACTAAATAGTGCCCGAGCAACACCAAGTAGTGGCCTGCTATCTCACCTCCTTTCCTTTCTGTGACCATCTGTGCTGGTTTTGGCTGAGAAGGGGTTAATTCTCCTCACTGTGGGGGTCAGCTACCTTTCCAGCTTCCCGCGCTCTGCCGCGTGGCGTGGCAGGGGGGGCTGGGAGGGGCAGGGCCATGGTGGGGGCGGCTGACCCCGACTGGCCAATGGCAGGTTCATTCCATACCATGTGACACCATGACCAGTATATTGAGGGGGGGCAGTGGCAGCGCGCGGGCGGCGCGGCGTCGGGTCGGCGGGCGGCGAGCGGCTGCGGCGCGTGCGGTTTGTTCCGGCGGTTCGTTCCCCCTCTCCCCTCCCTTCCCCCCTCCCCCGGGACTTTGCGCCTCTCGTTGTTCTCCTTTACATTGCATTTTCTACTGTTGTTTCTTTTAATTTTCATTATTAAACTGTTCTTATCCCAACCCACGAGCGTTACCCTTCTGATTCTCTCCCCCATCTACCGGTGGGGGAGTGAGCGAGCGACTGTGTGGGGCTGAGCTGCCGCTAAACCACGACAGTCCTTTTGGCGCCCAACGTGGGGCACGAGGGTTGGAGATAACAACAGCTGCTGGTCCCAGCACCATGTTGTCCTTTTTGCAGTTGGTGTTAAAAATCGGTGTTGGTTGTTTGAGTCTGCTGTGTTCTGCTGTGATTAGTAATGTTTTGCCTACGAGATTTGTTATACAAACACTCGTTTTCAGCTTTATCTGGTATTTGGGGTTTTTGCTGAAACCGTTACTGTACTTCGGATACCACCTTGTTGAGGCAATTAGCAATTATACCTCCTCCTCTGAGAGATTTTATATGGAGGAAATACAGAATAATACCTTTGCAACTTTGTTCTATGATGTCTGTGCCTTTGTTACAACAACGTTTTTGTATCTTGAACATCCTTGCGTGGTTAAGGTGCAGTCATTGTTAGTTTTTGGGCATGTTGTTTTGGTTTTGACTAAGCAACTTAAGAATATCACCCAGAAATCTGCCCCGAGGCTTGATAGTTACGAGTGGCAGGGCATGTGGGATAGCATGGGCAAATACCTAGGGCAGTGGGCACCCCCAGTGTTTTGGAGTTTCACCCCCGAGCAAGTGCAGAATCCTAAAAAACTAGTAGAATATTTGGAGAAAGTATGTTGTTACGCTGGGAACTCCAGAGAGACACAGATAACTGCAATGTGCTGGGGTCTGGCCCATGCATACCGAGCCCTGCTCAACAGTATTCAGTGCCCCCAGGGGGAAGAGAATGTCTCTGGATTGAAATGCAAAGTGACTGGCACTGTAGACAATCCAGCCCTGACAACAGGCACTGCAGCCACTCAAACCCCCACAACAAGTACCGGAGCTAGCTCAGAAAATAAACCCGTACCAGTATCAGTTGCCCCCATACATAAGACGAAATATTGGAAGCGGACATCAACTCGTTTAGAACGGGATGATGAAGAACCAGGGCCATCGCGGGGAGAGGAGGGAGAAGTAATAAATGAAATAGAGACCACCCGATCCCTGTCCTTAAGCGAGTTGCGAGATATGCGAAAAGATTATAGCCGTCGTTCAGGTGAGCACATTGCCACCTGGCTGCTCCGATGCTGGGATAATGGGGCCAGTAGCCTGGAACTAGAGGGAAAAGAAGCCAAACAATTGGGATCCCTTTCTGGGGAAGGGGGCGTTGACAAAGCAATTGGAAAAAAACCACAAGCCCTCAGCCTCTGGAGGCGACTCCTGTCTGGAGTGAAGGAAAGGTATCCCTTTAAAGAAGATGTTACATATCGCCCAGGAAAATGGACAACTATGGAGAAAGGCATCCAGTATCTCAGGGAATTAGCTGTGTTTGAGGTGATTTATGGTGACCTGGATGATCAACGGTCATCCAAAGATCCAGATGAAGCCGAGTGCACACGACCCATGTGGCGGAAGTTTGTACGGAGCGCACCATCTTCGCATGCCAACTCATTGGCAGTGATGTCCTGGAAAGATGACGAGACGCCAACGGTGGCAGAGGTGATAGATAGACTCCGGGATTATGACACAAATATCTCTTCCTCGCTTGTCTCTGCTGTGGAGAAACTATCCCAAGAGGTCCAGCAACTCAAAGAAGATCTGTCCTACTCCCCACCTCGACAGAGCAGTGTCTCAGCTGTTAGGAATAAGCGTCCTTTGGCTCAAAGAAGGGGATACACACCACGGGCCACCCTATGGTTCTACCTGCGTGACCACGGAGAGGACATGATGAGGTGGGATGGCAAGCCTACTTCGACCCTACAGGCACGAGTACATGAACTGCAAGGAAGAACAGTCACTGAGGGAGGCTCTTCCAGGAAAGCTGCTGCTCCAGTTTCCAGCGAGCAAGTCCCCAGACAGAGGAGTAGAAGCGCAGATTTTATTTCTAAGTGTAATAGAGGGACTCCTGATTCACATTTACAGGAAGTGAGTTGTGACTGCCATGATCAGGACTAGAGGGGCCCTGCCTCCAGCCGGGTGGAGGAAAGGGATAACCGGGCTTACTGGACTGTGTGGATCCGATGGCCTGGCACGTCCGACCCACAGGAGTATAAAGCTTTAGTGGACACCGGCGCACAGTGCACCTTAATGCCATCAAACTATATAGGGGCAGAACCCATCAGCATTGCTGGAGTGACAGGGGGATCTCAAGAGCTAACTGTATTGGAGGCCGAAGTGAGCCTAACTGGCAATGAGTGGCAGAAGCACCCCATTGTGACTGGCCCAGAGGCTCCGTGCATCCTTGGCATAGACTACCTCAGGAGAGGGTATTTCAAGGACCCAAAAGGTTACAAGTGGGCTTTTGGTGTAGCTGCCTTGGAGACGGAGGAAACTGAACAGCTGTCTACCTTGCCCGGTCTCTCAAAGGACCCTTCTGTGGTGGGGTTGCTGAAGGTCAAAGAACAACAGGTGCCAATCGCCACCACAACAGTGCACCGGCGGCAATATCGCACCAACAGAGACTCTCTGATCCCCATCCATAAACTCATTCACCAACTGAGGAGCCAAGGAGTCATCAGTAAGACCCACTCACCCTTTAACAGTCCCATATGGCCAGTCCGGAAGTCTAATGGAGAGTGGAGACTAACAGTAGACTATCGTGGCCTGAATGAAGTCACTCCACCGTTGAGTGCTGCTGTGCCAGACATGCTAGAACTTCAATACGAACTGGAGTCAAAGGCGGCCAAGTGGTATGCCACAATTGATATTGCTAATGCATTCTTCTCAATCCCTCTGGCAGCAGAGTGCAGGCCACAGTTTGCTTTCACATGGAGGGGCGTTCAGTACACCTGGAATCGACTGCCCCAGGGGTGGAAACACAGTCCTACCATTTGCCATGGACTGATTCAGACTGTACTGGAACAGGGAGAAGCTCCAGAACACCTTCAATACATTGATGACATCATTGTGTGGGGCAGCACAGCAGAAGAAGTTTTTGAGAAAGGTGAGAAAATAGTCCAAATCCTTCTGAAAGCTGGTTTTGCCATAAAACAAAGTAAGGTGAAGGGACCTGCACGAGAAATCCAGTTCTTAGGAATTAAATGGCAAGATGGTCGTCGTCAGATTCCAATGGATGTGATCAACAAAATAGCAGCCATGTCTCCACCAACTAGCAAAAAGGAAACACAAGCTTTCTTGGGCGTTGTGGGTTTTTGGAGAATGCATATTCCAAATTACAGTCTGATCGTGAGCCCTCTCTATCAAGTGACCCGGAAAAAGAATGATTTCAAATGGGGCCCTGAGCAACGACAAGCCTTTGAACAGATTAAACGAGAAATAGTCCATGCAGTAGCTCTTGGGCCAGTCCGGGCAGGACAAGATGTAAAAAATGTGCTCTACACTGCAGCCGGGGAGAATGGCCCTACCTGGAGTCTCTGGCAGAGAGCACCTGGGGAGACCCGGGGTCGACCCCTAGGGTTTTGGAGTTGGGGATACAGAGGGTCTGAAGCCCGCTATACTCCAACTGAAAAAGAGATATTGGCAGCATATGAAGGGGTTCGAGCTGCTTCAGAAGTGGTTGGTACTGAAGCACAGTTGCTCCTGGCACCCCGACTGCCAGTGCTGGGCTGGATGTTCAAAGGAAACATCCCCTCTACACACCATGCAACTGATGCTACGTGGAGTAAATGGGTTGCACTGATCACCCAGCGGGCTCGAGTAGGAAACCCCAGTCGCCCAGGAATCTTGGAAGTGATTATGGACTGGCCAGAAGGCAAAGATTTTGGATTATCACCAGAGGAGGAGGTGACACGTGCTGAAGAAGCCCCACTGTATAACAAACTGCCAGAAGATGAGAAGCAATATGCCCTGTTCACTGATGGGTCCTGTCGCCTTGTGGGAAAGCACCGGAGATGGAAGGCTGCTGTATGGAGTCCTACACGACAAGTAGCAGAAACTGCTGAAGGAGAAGGTGAATCGAGCCAGTTTGCAGAGGTAAAGGCCATCCAGCTGGCCTTAGACATCGCTGAACGGGAAAAGTGGCCAGTGCTCTATCTCTATACTGACTCCTGGATGGTGGCAAATGCCTTGTGGGGCTGGCTGCAGCAATGGAAGCAAAGCAACTGGCAGCGCAGAGGCAAACCCATCTGGGCTGCCACATTGTGGCAAGATATTGCTGCCCGGGTAGAGAAACTGGTTGTAAAGGTACGGCATGTGGATGCTCACGTCCCCAGGAGTCGAGCCACTGAAGAACATCGAAACAACCAGCAGGTAGATCGGGCTGCCAAGATTGAAGTGGCTGAGGTGGATCTGGACTGGCAGCATAAGGGTGAACTATTTCTAGCTCGGTGGGCCCATGACACCTCAGGCCATCAAGGGAGAGATGCAACATACAGGTGGGCTCGTGATCGAGGGGTGGACTTGACCATGGATATTATTGCACAGGTTATCCACGAATGTGACACATGCGCTGCAATCAAGCAAGCGAAGCGGGTAAAGCCTCTGTGGTATGGGGGACGATGGCTGAAATATAAATATGGGGAGGCCTGGCAAATTGACTATATCACACTCCCACAGACCCGCCAAGGCAAGCGCCATGTGCTTACAATGGTAGAAACAACGACTGGCTGGCTGGAAACATATCCTGTCCCCCACGCCACTGCCCGGAACACTATCCTGGGTCTTGAGAAACAAGTCCTGTGGCGACATGGCACCCCAGAGAGGATTGAGTCAGACAATGGGACTCATTTCCGAAATAGCCTCATAGACACCTGGGCCAAAGAGCACGGCATTGAGTGGGTGTATCACATCCCCTATCACGCACCAGCCTCTGGGAAAATTGAAAGGTACAATGGACTGTTAAAAACCACACTGAGAGCAATGGGGGGTGGGACATTCAAGCACTGGGATACACATTTAGCAAAAGCCACGTGGTTAGTCAACACGAGGGGATCTGCCAACCGAGCTGGCCCTGCCCAGTCAGAAATCCTACATACTGTGGAAGGGGATAGAGTCCCTGTAGTGCACACAAAAAGTATGCTGGGCAAAACAGTCTGGGTTCTTCCTGCCTCTGGCAAAGGCAAACCCATTCGTGGGATTGTTTTTGCTCGAGGACCTGGGTGCACTTGGTGGGTGATGCGGGAGGATGGAGAAATCCGATGTGTGCCTCAAGGGGATTTGATTTTGGGTGAAAACAGTCAATGAACTGAATGGCACAATGTGAACTGCTATATAATATTGTGTGTCACCTCTGTGTTGTATCAATGATATCAGAGTACGAGCCTCCCAACCCATGGAAGATCAACCATGAAACAAGCCGTGCAGCAGTGATGGAACGATGACTGACTCGGTATGCAGCAACCCAACGCCACGCACCATCTCTCCCACCCGGAAAGACTGATACAACAGATGGAGCCCAGAGTCATGGACTGCGTGAACTCAATGGACATTTTAATGGACATTTTACAGGGAAGATCCATGAACTAAGGGAATGATGTCTGTGTATTATGTTAAAGGATGGGAAGGGGAGGGGTGGTGGTTGGTACGGTTGTATTGCATCATATGGGACCTGGGCATGGTGTAAGTGGTATGGAATAAGGGGTGGAGAATGTGCTGGTTTTGGCTGAGAAGGGGTTAATTCTCCTCACTGTGGGGGTCAGCTACCTTTCCAGCTTCCCGCGCTCTGCCGCGTGGCGTGGCAGGGGGGGCTGGGAGGGGCAGGGCCATGGTGGGGGCGGCTGACCCCGACTGGCCAATGGCAGGTTCATTCCATACCATGTGACACCATGACCAGTATATTGAGGGGGGGCAGTGGCAGCGCGCGGGCGGCGCGGCGTCGGGTCGGCGGGCGGCGAGCGGCTGCGGCGCGTGCGGTTTGTTCCGGCGGTTCGTTCCCCCTCTCCCCTCCCTTCCCCCCTCCCCCGGGACTTTGCGCCTCTCGTTGTTCTCCTTTACATTGCATTTTCTACTGTTGTTTCTTTTAATTTTCATTATTAAACTGTTCTTATCCCAACCCACGAGCGTTACCCTTCTGATTCTCTCCCCCATCTACCGGTGGGGGAGTGAGCGAGCGACTGTGTGGGGCTGAGCTGCCGCTAAACCACGACACCATCCCTGATTTTAAGTATCCTTTCCATGCTTTTATGGAAATTTTCCAATGCATTTCTTTGAGTAGGGCCTGGCATGAACAACTTTGAGAATCAGCTTTTATTTCTTCAATCAATTCTTCAAAATATTTCCTTTGTGAAAACTGGGTGAGCCAGTGTCCCTTCAGCCTGGCCGCCTCTTTCAGGCCCACAGTCATACACTGCTAGGACTTGTAGCTCCTACTTCCCAAGTGTCAGGGTTCATCTAGGGAGACAGTTTGAAAGAGGTTGCCGGGGAGCCAGAAAAAGCACACAAGTCTGTATCTGAGGGATTGATTCATAACCTAATCAGTCACTTGTATGTAAAACATCTGTACTCATTTATAAAGTAACTGGACTCCCGCTTAGACATGGTAAACAGATCACCTCGAGAGACAACAGCTTCCCGAACTGTGGCCTACATAAATCACCTCCAGTAGTGCTTAGGACTATAATGGAAGAACACACACACCAAAACACATGAAAACCCCAGTGACTGGAGCACTGCCTGAGCAGTTATGTCTTAGGAAAGGAATCAGTAACACAGAGCTACTCTTGGAAGCTCCTAAAACACTACCGCTGCTTCACAAGTGCATGTCTGTTAATGTCTTGGGCAGACCAGCTAGTTTTTGCAACACCACTTAGGTAAGACATGTGGATGCAACTAAAACCCTCAGGAGTACAGAAAAAAAAATATCTTAAATTTCTTCTAAATCTCCTGCCTTTCTGATCAAATATGGAATCTGCATGAGCTCAGTTGCCATGTGTAAGTATTACTGTAACCCAGGACTGTATCAACTTCTAAATGAGAAACTCAAACTGATTTAGATCTATAAAGATTACAGTATCTCATGGATTTTAAATATACCTCAGGGCACAGCTGCTTTCTTAATCCCATCTAACAGATGGACACAGAAGGAAACTCACGTTGATATATATTGAAGCTAACAAGCTAGTGCTTCAAAGTGCTGCCACTGGTCTTTTGATTTGATTCTTTTTTTATCTTTTTGGTTTTCTAAAGGGCTGTTGTAAACAAAGTATTGTCTAAAGCATAGATTTGAAGAAGTCCAACCAGAACAGCTTTCTATTTTTTTTATGGTTAAAATAATGACAATATGATAATGATCCTTTCACTCAAGATAACACTGCATGATCTCTAGTCTTGTACCCCTCCTTCCTTCTTCTCACAAGGAATTTCATTAGAGAAGTAATATCTAGCTAGTGTTTAGATATTTTTCAGGATGATATAATTGAAGCATTACAGAAGTCTACTTCTGTAAGTCACTCATTGAAATCTTGTGATTGCAACATCTTTCAACCAGAAAATTAATACAGAAGAAATAACGCATTAAAGTTTGCTCTATTTTGCTGTATACTTTTGAACTGCTTTACGCATGAAAACCTAGGAGAGATTTTGAACATTAAGAATACTGGACTCACAGCCCATACCAACAAAGATATTTCATCCTGTAAACTTCAAGCACGCAATACAGACATTTCATCCTGTAAATTTAAAGCAGTAAGGGGCCAAAGCAAAATCAAGCACCTGTGTTCTGTGTGAAGGGGTGTAAAAGTAAGGGAGCTCATGTCACAAATGGTCTGTGGAAGTTTTCCTCCTTGCATCCAAGCGGATGGAAAGCCCTCTAGCCTGACAGACACTCCCACTTACAAGCAGCCAAGCAACCCTGCTTCACTGCTTTATCACTATCACCAAGGCAGTAGAGTGTATTTTTAGAGGGCTGTCATACACAAAGACAGATTTGGTCCTGAAATGGATGCAGGGCAGTGTCAATTACTGACTGCATTACCTGTTCTCAACAAAACGTCCAACAAAGCAAGCAGCAGTTAAGATTCACGGCAGCTGGGAAGTGCAGCTTGACATTTCCTTTGGGTTGTAAAGGCCTGCAGAAAAATAGCTGGGACTAGGAGACTTTGCTCTTAAAAACTACATTTTATTTTTTAAAAAAAGCGTTGCTTTTTATGCCAAGGGGCCAAAGTCCTTTTATAATGCAACCGCTGATGCCAATCAAAATCGATCAGCAATAAAGGTAGGACTGCAGGGAGAGGGAGACCTACTACTGGGATAAAATTTCTCACTAAAAAGTTGTTTATGAAGAAAGTCTCCAAGAGTCAGGCTGGAAGAAAAGCAAGACAGCTGCTCAAGAAATTTCAGAGAAGGTTGGACTGGATGATCCCTGAGGTCCCTTCCAACCTGAGATTCTGTGATTACCTTTTCGAATTAACTAAACCGAGCCAACTACCCCCCCAGCTTTCCAAGTGGATTTCTCACACGGAGCAGGAAATGCAACTGGTGCCGTCTCTTCTGTGGGGAGACAAGGAGTGAGCTGAGTACAAGTGACTCAACACACATGCTAGCAGGCAGAATTTTGGATTAGCTAGAAAAGAAGGTGGAAGCAAGCAAGCAAGCTAACAGCTGGAGTTGTCTTTCTTCATACTACAACACTAAATATACACAAAATGCAACATAAAAATACCAATGTAATTATTCCCAGCAGAGATCTACTGAATGATAAAAGAGCCAAGACGCCATTCACCTTCTAAAAATGAGTGATGTGACATGAAAAACAGTAATACTTAAACATCTATTAATTGAGCCACATATTAAAGAAGTCTAACTTGAGCCAGGTTTCAGGTGGTCTAAAAAACTACCTGTTTTTAATTTAAGTGTCTTGAATATATGGCCATTAGCATAAATTTTTTCTTTTTAAAACAATTAGAAAAACAGCTGCAGAATGCAACATCTTTGGAAGAGGAAACAACAAAGCATACATCTGGCTACAGGAAACTGGAAAAAGAGCTGCAGCAGCACATTATTATGAAAGGAAAAAATCATTAGGAGCTTAAACTGTATTTTTCTTAAATGCATTTTCTTTTGCATTACAACTCAAAGACTAGCAGAATGATGAACAAAGACAGGTTACTTACCTAGAACTTTTCTTCAAAATGTGTTATCTGCTTGTACAGTTACACTGAGATTATCTGCAAGCAAGCTCTCAGGTAAATTTTACCATACGAGTTTCCTTAGTATTGTACTTCAAGCCTCCTGTGTGCAACTGCAGCAACAGTAAAGGAAACAAAGCACCCACCTCCCCTTCTGGAGAATCCTCTTCACCAAAGAACCAGAAGATTTGGACTTTAAAAGAGAGGGCCGCGAGCATACTGTATGCATTGACAAGACAGCCTGAGGAAGTTAAAGAAAAGATTGTAAAACTTTCTTTTTTGCAATACTCCCTCCTTCTTCAAGTTCAATGCTCTTCTGAGTGTCTTAAGAACTGGGGAGTGCTCTACCTATGGTACCAGCGATGATGTGCACAACCACCCTGCAGAGGCTGTAAGCCACTGCAATCACACGAGCCTTAGCAGAAGGAGCCTTTGTAAGAAATGGAAATTAGCAGTTTAACAATATTATTGCAGTGAAGAGACTAACAATCCATGGATATTTCAGACAGGGGTAGATGGAAATAAGGTTCTCTGTAAGGGCTCAGGTCTGCCAATACAAAAATATAAAGCCTTATACATCTAGCATGGGAAGCACTATCTTTGAAAAACAAGCATAGGGAAAGGAGTTTCTGGGAAAAAGGTAAGAAAAAGGTAGCTCGCTTTCCTGAAGAATTGTCTGGAGAGGTTCAGAAACTGAATCTCACTGACCCTTCTGGTAACAGAGTCAAGAGACTATCTTCATGGAATAAGAAATAAGAAAAAGTTTTAAAAGGCTTCTCTTTTAGGAAGGACATGTAGGTCAGAGAGCCCATTGCACAGTGGGGCATTAATGGAAGAAAGCATGGCCTGATTCTGCTCTTCAGAACCACGTAAGATAGACAGCAGCTGTGGTATCAAAGACTTCTTATGTTGCCATTCGTTATCCTGTTCCTGTACCAATTAAGAATTTGACCACTGGGACTATACTCATGAGTTTCCCACACCCCAGTGTAGAAGGGAATGGAAATACGACTCATGGAAAAATGCATGAAGGCAAATTTTAAAGTGGGCATGTCCAGAGCAATTTGTAAGACATAGCAACTCAGTTCTCCCTTTACCTCCTCTTTTCTTAAGACTGTTACTGCTTCTGTCTTTTAAGTTTTTTAGATATTTAACTTAAAACCACAATAAAGTAGGTGTTTTCTAAGTATGTTATTCCCTGTGGGCAGATGAATCATAGAATGCTTTGGGTCGGAGGGGACCTTTAGAGGTCACCTAGTCCAACCCCCCTGCAGTGAGAAGGGACATCTTCAACTATATCAGGTTGCTCAGAGCCCCGTCCAACTTGACCATGAATGTCTCCAGGGATGGGGCATCTACCACCTCTCTGGGCAACCTGTTCCAGTGTTTCACCACCCTCATTGTAAAAACTTTTTTCCTTATCTCCAGTCTAAATCTACTCTCCTTCAGTTTAAAATTATTGCCCCTTGTCCTGTCACAACAGGCCTGCTGGAAGGCCACAATAAGGTCTCCCTGCAGTCTTCTTTTCTCCAGGCTGAACAAACCCAACTCTCTCAGCCTGTCCTGACCAATGCCAAGAATCAAAACAGTGACCTCCAGTTCTGGAAGTATGAGCTTCTATTGCCCGAGCTACAGCAGGCAGGCATGTAATCAAGATTATATTGTGGCACTGGGCCACAAATATTCATGCAAAACAAGTAACTGTGAGTATGTCTACACTAGCAGGTAATGCAGAGTGATCAGAACAGATGGACAGATTAGGACAGCTAATACTAAGGATGCTACGTCTACATTGTGTGTGTTAGGATTTTGCTTCAGATCATATTTAACCTGGCCTTTCGACTAGACAACCCCCTTAAATATGTGGTTTGAAACCATTCAAAGGAAAGCTACAACTTGCTTTCTGAACTGTAGCCCCTTAGTGAGCCATTTCTCCTGTCTCACAAGGGTGGCAGTATACATTAATTGCCAATTTAAGAAGTTTCTTAGGTATGTAAGCTTTATTGCTATTAATGCTCGTTACAGGTGATACCTGCTGTATGAATAATCTATCAACCGCAAGCATGGTCACCAGCCAAAGGGCAACATGGATGAGAGGACAACAGGCTCAATACTTGCAGCAGCCACATGAGATCACCACATATGAACTAGCCCTGACCCTCCTACATGTTCTTTTGTCTGAAAAAGACGACCAGCCACGTGACTTTCTAGGTTCGTGACTTTCCATGTCTCACCACAGTGACTGCTTTGCCCTTGGCCTACCACAAACTCCCAGTCTGCCAGATAAACTCAGACTGGTGGCAACACACTGATCTTTAAGATGTGGGATAACTGGTAACAGTCACAAAAATGTTCAGATGTGGACAAGCACAAAGTCCTCTGCTATGTCATCACTAGGTTCTACAAGGAGACTCAGAGCCTACACTCCCACCAGTAGCTGGCCAAACAATTTTTGGTGGACAGCAGAGCCTGACATCTCTCTGTCCACCCCCTATGCTCTCTATGAGTAACCTAACTAAACCACATTGCTCAGAACCTTTCAGTCAAGTTTTGAAAGTCCCCAAAGGACAGTCTGTAATTGCTCTGAGCAACCTATTCCTGTGCTTAAGCACCCTCCCAGTGAAGAGTGTTTTCCCATCCGTGGCCAGGCTGTGACTGCCACCTCTTGTCCTTTCTGCTGCATATTTATCAGAAGAGTCTGCATCTGTCTTCTCCATGGAAAGTACAGGTGAGCACTGCATCCTCTGCTGCCCCCGGGCTGATGCAAGCAAGCCTTTCCATCCCACCTGGAATCGTATGGACTACTTTCAGCAGCAGTGTCCTTAGTTCTCTACCTGAAATCCCAGGATGGCAGCCACATCCAATATGCCACCTGTGTCATCACTGCCGATGGGCACAGCCACACCAAGTGTCCACCGCCTCACCGGAGCAGAGAAGCACGTGATTATACGTTGCTACCTTTGCACTGCACCAGTTTCCATGCACTGATTAAAAAGTAACAGGTTTCTAAAATGTACTTTTTAAGGGGAAAACACGTCAGATCCAACAGTCCAAGAGAGGCAAGGCTGCCGGAGCTCTGCATCCCCAGTATGGCCAGTAGTGAGGCTAAAAATGTATTCCCAATAGCATTCACACACAGGAGTTGTGTATGCAACACGTACATATGCATACAGGGCTGGCCACACAGAGCACCCACAGGAACCTGTGGCCTTGTCCTTCTCCTGTCTGGCTGAGCAGGATGGAGGTCTGTTAGCAGGAACATGTATGTACATATGTACAGGGTGGATGCCCCCAGCAGCCAGGCTCACGCACACAGTCTGGCCAGCAGCTGCATGTCTGGGTAGCTGCCCCAGAACCCCAGTGTCCCCAGTTGCTGGAACCTGGCCCTGCAGTCCCACTCCAGCTGCTGGAACCCAGACTCACGCTTGCTCCGGTCACTGGAACTATGGACACACAGACCCCTGGGACCCACAGCCACGCTCCAGCTGCTGGTGTTTGGGTCTGCTCACCCTGGTCTCTCCTGCTGCCACACCATGGGCACACGGGACTTCCTGTGCATCATCTGGTTCCAGCTGCTGCACTCAGACACCCCTGCACTCCCAGAACCGAGTCCCTCACACAGAAAAAGATGTAGAAAGGGTTTTAAAAAGAAGGTAAGACAGGTGGTGCAAGCCAGGGCCAGACCTGCATACTGACCGGCCAACCATTTACAGATGACCCACCCTTTTCATCCCCTTACCCCTCTATTTTCCCATGCTCCCTCCCCTCCAGATCACCTAAACCTCTTTCCCCACCCTTTGTTCCTCCCCTACACATCCCCTAAGTCCTAAATCCTCCTTGGACTGAAAGACGTATTTCTAACCCCTTCTCCCCTCATTTAAAAACCTACACTATATATATAACATTAAAAATTAATATCAACCTATGTGCCCAATTCTTCAACAGCTTCCACAAACTTTCTGCTACCGGCAATTGGAGAGCTCTTTTCAGTTTCATAATTGAGCTAATTACAAACACTTCAAGGATGTTGAATCTCTATCTCCATCTATCTATTTTAATACCAATAAACATTGAAATTCTGCACAAGACCCTATCGGCACAGCTTGCTCTGGCTTTGTCTCTTCAAAAGAGAGATAATGATTTCAGCTACCATTACATCTCAGAGACTAGGGATTTCAGGGAGACTCAAGGCTTTGGGCTTCCCGAGGGCATCTGGACACTTTATTTGCAGTCTAGTCAAGTTAATGAAGGAAATGCTGAGCCTACATTTTTTTTTTTCCAACCTGGAAGACTTGGGAACAACTCCAGCCACTCCAAGCCAGAATTACGAGACTCCTAAAACCACAGCAGTCCATCACGTCAGTAAAGGGGTTTGCAGTGTAAGATTCTAGTAACTCTTCTCCAACAAAGCGATGAACACTTATACAAATTCCAGGACAAAAACATTATCTTAGCAGTGCAAGCAAACCAACATACCTTCCACGTGTCTCGTAACTGATGAAACCCTGCAGGCACACAGACCAAGCCCATCACTCCCAGAGGAGCCCTCCCGCAGTATCCCCCGACACAAGCTGTCACCCAGATGTCCATAACAGTTATGCTGCAGAGTGCACCCCTAGAAAACATGCCTATGCGCTTCCTCCCTATTAGTACCAGTTAAAACGTCACAGCTTGATACGATAAAGAAAGCTACTTAAGGTCACTGAATGAGAACTTGGAATTTTAAATTTCCTGTTTAAAATGAATCTATTTTCTACCAGGACCACCCTTACACTATAATTACTTGGTACATTACTGTACATCAGTTACCCATTTCACAAAATTGATAAAAGGAAAACTGCAATCCTTACTTGGTACTGCACAGAAGTGGTCTGTTTATACACTCTTTAGTTATGCTGCACCTACACAAAATATTCATTACTTCAATGCAGTGGGTATTAAAAAGAACCTATTTCAACAGCCCCATGCTTTAGAAAAAAAATAAGAAATTACATCAGGCAAAAACCAACCAGCTGAAAGCCTGCCACTCTTTATGCTGATTTATAATCCAGGCTAGCATGCAGGCTCCTGAATTCAGCATCTCTTCTAAAACAATCTCAAAACATCCTCACATCTAAGTTCCTTGCAGCAATTGTTTGCTGTTCATGGATTTTCAATTGCTAGTTTCAGTCCTTCGTGGCATCAGACACAGAAGGCTGTTCAACAAAAACTAAGCTTAGTAATGTTGCTGTCTACCATGCTATTTCCAGACCTTACACTTCCACTGCTAGGAGTCTTATGAGTGGCCCAGGATTTTACTGAGTTTTGGTTGCTTGTAGTGGTAGAAGCCTTCCTTTTGCCACTCATGGGGGGAGGATAGGTGTGTTCTCAGCTAAATAATTATACCTCCTGTGAAAGAGCTTGAACAGGAACACAGCATTTTGACATAGCCTTTGCCTTTCTCTGGACACCTTATGGCTTCCCATTTTGGAGAAAGAGATTGCTGGAAGAAGTGGTTTTTGGTAATCCTGTCTGGTCATTTCTGAGACAAAAGTAATGCAGGCACATAAAGTTATGGAAGGGCAAGATATCTTTTTTTGTTATGTCTACACCTTCATGTTCCTTCAGAAATATAACACCAGTCTAAAAGCGAGTTCTGCACAGAAACAATCCACTCCAACACAAGCTGATTTTACTTGCTGTTCTGTGATGCACTGAGGTTAGTTGTTTAAGTAGCCTGAAAACCTCAGCAGCTCTGTTACATCTATGTAAATATAAATGGAGAGAAGGAACACTTTGTTTTAGTTATTTTGTCCGAGATATCAGAGACACCAGCAAGGTACTTATTCAAACACTACTGTAGGACACATACAAGACCAGACACTTTATCATTATCTGTATAGCATACATGAGATGGATTGCCTTGGCATTAGCGAACCCCTTTATCATTATTATACCAGCAGAAATGCCTTCTGAGGCAAGGAATTCACAGTAAACCCATATTTTGCCAGGTAAGAACATCACACCCAAACCCATACCTACCTGCAACTTCTCCCTCTGAACGACAACTCATGCATTTTGAAAAAAGTTATTTATTTTCACTGCTTTAATCTCTCTACCGTAGTGTTAGCACTTAACATAAGCATCCACTCTTCTACTGTCCTATTTACAATCCATTGAAATGTATACTCTACAAATACAATACATATTTTCAGAAATGTAAGGGAAATGCACAATTTTGTAAGGTTTAAAAAAGTGACACTCATCTGTACAGGATCCTCAAATCATCCAAAAAGTAAAATTTACAAGGCAGTATCCACACAGCTATGTAAGGGCAGGTGCTACAGTGACAAAGCAGCAAACTTGCTAATACAATAAAATACAGAAAATTAAAGTGTTTTGGGGCACCAGATAATACATTTAGTACCGCTGAAGTTATAAATTTAGTAATACCCATATTTCTAGAAACATGTAACTGCAAACCTGGAGAATGTTCTGAAAAATATTAAACATTATATACACATGAGGTAAATGTACCTTGGTCTTTTAAGAGGTAATTTGAGTTTAAAGCAACTGATATGGTGGGTGTTTTTTTTCCCCCCCCAAACACAAAGTGATTAACACCTTGCAACCATTTCAATGGCACAATATAAACAAGGAACTAAAAGGTGAAGTTCATGGCAATCACACTCAGAACCATTACTGAAAAAAAAAATAAAATAGCCTCTTATTTCATTTGACACCTTCATGTCCCCATACAGTCAATCCCAACGTCTTTACCTATATACAAAGTCTTTCTTAGGATTACAAGTGGAACCATGGGCGGGTGACATTGTGTCATACTTGGAAAAAGTCAGCTTGAGAAACATCCCAGAATTCCAGCTTTTAAGGTTGGAAGGTCCCTGAAGAATTCCAGCATTCCAAAAACAACATTTCAGGCTTTTCAGCATCAGACCATCTCCAATGCTCCTTTTTCTCCATATCCATATCCACCTGGTCACAAGTCTGTAAACCAAACTGAGGCTTCGATGCTACTAAAATGTCAAATTGATTAAATCCACAAAACTTAAGTGAATGTATAGTGTATGTAATATTTACAATAAACATTTGCATCAGTATTCATCAGAAACTGTTTTGGTATATACTTGAAATGATACAAAATTAATATTTTTAATGCTAAAATATTTTGGTCCCCCTGGATTTCCAAGAGCAGATCTGGTGATATTACAATCTTAATCTGAAAAATACTTATGTGTACCTGTGTCCATATATATAAGATATGATCTTACACAGGTAACATTTAAAGTTACATAATATATACAGACACAGCCTTTGTAAAAGGTGTTCAGTTTATATAATGGAAAAGAAGAACAAAGCTTGAAGTTGTGGTGTCAGAACTAAGGATACATATAGCTCTATTCAGAATTTTCCTGTTCTGCATTCCAATATGAATAAGGTTGTCCCAAAATAACATTCCTAACGTCACACACTGTATCAAGCATCCTTCCTGTGCTTTGTTTTTGCAAGCTTCCCTTACAAAGAGAAAAAAATTAGAACAACATTAAGAACAGTTGCTAGCAAATTCAGGAGAATGAAGACCAGTAGGTGGTTGAGATGAGACAAATGTAACAAACCACTGTACAGTTGACTGAATAATCTGCGTGCCATGATGGTGCTCAGCTGCTGTAGATTCTCTTTTAAATGCAAGAGAACTCCTTGTAATTTAGGAAACTAAATATTATGGTGATGAGGTTTCGTAGCTGCTAAAAAAAGCCACTAATAAAATAATCTGATGAATTATATTGGAAACTTTCTCATGTTACCATCAAGATTACTATAAAAATCTGAAGCATGCCAGTAGCCTGATGACTCTAAAGTATGAACTATACCATTATCATCTTATGCTAAAGATCTAGTTCTGTCTACAAAAAAACCCTCAAAATTTAATAACGTTAAATTGTTTAAATACGAAGCCTTTGACATTGATGTGGAGATGTAGTAAGTTCTACTTTGATGCTGACCTGTTTTCTTTAAATATTTGTCTTGATACATAGAACTTGTTAGAGAGGCATGCCAAGTAGATAGACTTGGGAGTTTAGTTAGTTCGTCATTGTCTTAGAACAGTCATAATTGAAAAACTCCATGGTGCACAGCTGTCCATTCGCACAAAGGCATAGTTTATTTAAAATACCTACATGGAGCCATTTTTGATCCATCTTTGCTTGACAGAGGTCTGAAGCACAGAAGCCTGCCTAGTCAGATAATGCCAAACAAACATAAGCATGACAGCTGTACATACGTTTAAACCCAATTATTTTCTAAGAACTTATTTTTCCCTCTTCTCCCGGATGCCATCTTCCAGTATGAGTAAACTTGTCCATAAAAGGCAAAGAATAAAGCATTTCACTATTTACAGTTCAACATCTGAAGGTATGTAATTCCCACATCATTTAAACCTATCTCCAAGTAAGCGCTAAGAATTTGGAAATACGCAAGAGTTAGTGAAGTGCTAAGGCTTGTCCTGGCTACATTTTGTGCGTCACCCATATAGCCTCTTCCTACTAGGAGCCATCCATCTTACTGCTTTAACTACCATATAATCACAGACCACAAACACAATCTCAACTATGCTTCTGTTAGCAACCACCCTGCCACTGCTACTAGCTTTGTGGAAAACTCTCAGTGGACTGTATGCTGAAGAATGAAAAGGAAGCAAAGGTAAGGTTGCCATGTGCGTTGCAAAATAGGATGGATACTGCTGTGTTCTGGAGAGTAGGTTAGGCGACATTAATTCCCAGGCACATTTACATACTGAAATACTACCGAGAGTTTTGGGCATTAATGAAGCCAAAGGTCAACCAGACTCTTCCTAAAACTGCAACTAAAAAAAAGATACACTGGTAACAGCAGTTTTTAAAGATAATTTTTCCATATTAATTCTCCCAGTCCCTTCCAGAAGTTGCACATTTGGGCAGGAAGTGATTCAATTTCTAAACAAGTTTGCTAAAATCCTGTGATATCCTTAAAATCTCAGGCAAATATTGACTAAAGCCATGCATATTCTTCTGTGTTCTTACGACAACACAAACCACCGTAAGCTTTGTTCTTGTAACTATGAAGAGGATTGCAGGAATCCTCTGGTATTTGTATCCAAAGACCTGCAGCTCACCACTTTCTGTAGCTCACCATTTTCTGTGTATGAGGCACACACAAAATATACGCACATAAAGTTAATAAGCAGCTTTGAACTTTTTAGTACAAAAGCCCAAATAACTTCTCCCTAATTACAGGTCCACTTAATCCTCATTTAATTGCAAATACCGTTCTTTAGAGCCTCAAGACTCTGCAGAACTGCACAGAAAATATGTTTTTTGTATTTGATTTAACGAAGCAAAATCTCCCCTAAGAATGTTTTACTTCTCTTGCTACTCTTCTGAAGTAGATAGGTACTTCAAGCATTTTAGAAGTACCACTTGATTAAAAAAACCACTTAAAACTCATGACTTGACAATTACAAAATATGACAGTGAACTAACAAGCTTACACTATTTAGAACTCCTACAGTGGTTTAAAGAGTCAGATTTCGGTAGGATTAAAGGTATTCCATGAATTATGTACTCACTTGGTGAAACAAGTATGAATTAGATCTTAGCTAGGCAAAGAAACAGTTGGATTTTTAACTTGTATTTTTGAAACCAAAAGTACCATAGGCTTTGTACACTCCTACTGTTCTGCATTAAAAGACTCAAAAGCGGCACTTACTGGTATAATACAATCTATTTTGAAGGCAATGCAATGTTCTGAAAAAGTGGAAAAAACCCAGTAATCATGTATAAAGTGTAGTTGCATAAATTATGTTCCCACAACTGATTGAGGTCAATTTGTAAGTCAAGGTAAGAGTCCAAAAGATATACTACCTTAATAGCTAGGAAAGTGTACTCCAACAGTACATTCACAATCTGAATCAAAGAACCATGACAGTGGTTCAGAATAGTCAATGTACCAGTCAGGAACAGAATTGCTTAAAGAGCCGTCAATGCACTCTAGAACAATACAGTGAACCAATTCCATTTTAAAAGTGACCTCCTTTTTTAGCAGAGTTAACTAGAAGTTAAGACCAGCTATCAGCTTTCCAAACAAAAAAATTATAGGTTAATTAAAAAAAACCTAGACTACACCAATGTTTTGTAAGTAACCTGGGAAAGAGGTTCATAGTGCACAGAAAGGACCTGACACAACTGTTTAGCATGTCCACAAAAACCCTAGTAAGTGACACTCCTATGAACTACTAAAAGGCAGCAATATCATTCTGTTCCCCCAATGAGGTAGAACAATTGACCTTCTTAACACGCCACTCTGGTGTGGATACGGATTTTTACAGTAATCTTCGGTAGCAAATCCAGGATTACATCTTTATCCCCTCCTGTTGACTAAGTTGTGATAATGTTTTCTTAATGCGCAAAGCTGTTAGCCTAGCAGCTCCGTTGGCGTACCAGCATTCCCGCATAATTTTTGCCATTACTCGTAATGCCTGCAAAGGAAAGACAGGTCATTATATGTACTGCTGTTCCAATGTAGCCCATGTAACCTCTGTTCTGCCTTAGCCTCTTCATGCTTTTCTGAAGCCTATTACCAGTACTACAGCTGTATGGAAGACTGTTGTATGAAACACTCAAATCCTTACTTTAGTTTCAGAAAAACAAAATTTTTTAAAATACTGTAAAGCAGAGGTAGTATTTTTCAGTAGACTTTCAGCCCCCACAAAAATATTTTAATGAAAAAGTAGTAGCTTGTTTGTAACTGTTTTCTGAATTTTTGCATTAGACAAAGATATACTTTATTGTACCTCCAGTTAAGGAGTTAATTCAATATTAGCAATTCAGAAGTTTATCAGCTGTATTCTTCAAATTGAAGCTCTGAAATGACTCTGAAAATTTCTGGAATCTTTTTGTCCTTCAAACAGCCGTTCTTTGAAACCTGTGAATGCTACTACAAAATTAAATGCAAATAAAAACTGAAGTAAAGCAATAGCTCTACATTCCAAGATTTTATACTCAAAGCTGTATTACACTGAGCTGCTACGTAAGCATGCAGGATTTAAAATTGACTCTACAGCCTGTTGGTGCATGTCGTCGCCTTTCTTTCCCACCTGCGTTCTCTTGCCTGAGCTCTTATCTCAGGCCTTCTCCCATGTATGCATTTCACACATGCCACAACCCAGTTCCCTCTTCCATCTGAAGTGCATCATATCTCATCAACCTTACTCCTACTGTAGCCTATCGCAGCTATTCGCCTAACCTCTGAATCAGAAAGCATTGGTTCTAGCCCTTGTTGGGTCCCTAGAGCAAGCAATATGAACAAAGTTGGCTGGAAAGGCAGGAGCTCGCTGCTGTGCATACTACTGCCCATGCAGTGACTAACAGCATAATGAATTCACCCCAGAATCAGGTAAGCGCCTCGACAGAGACATGGTCAGGAGTGGTCGTTACATGCACACTTCAGTTCTAAGTCTTTGGCTTACTAGAGTCTCAGCTTCTTAATAACTGTGTTCATCCTTCAGTAAGTGCATACAGTACAAATTCTGAGCCACACAAAGCACTAAGGTCACCACAGTTTTGGATGAAGATTCCTGAAGGCATTTACTATTTTGGCCAGTATGTAGGATATTCTTTTACTACACAATAATAGGGCAGAGACCCCTGAGTGAGTGAGTTCCAAGTGAGCATTCACATGAGGCAGCACAGCACTGTTCAAGATACCATTTGTGTCCCAACAGGCAGCACTGCTGTACTGGCAGAGTATTGAGCTGAAACTAGCAAGTCCACTTCTTGAAAAAGATAACCAGCCTAGTTACAAGCCAATTGGCATAGACCCAGTTACCTCATATATCTTTACTGCCCCTGTGGTAGGGTAACCCCAGTAGGCAGCTAAGCCCCACACAGCCACAGCTCACTCTCCCCCAGTGGGATGGGGGAGAGAATCAGCAGGGCAAAAGGGAGAAAAATTCTTTATCTCAACCCACAAGTTAATAGGCAAAGGAGGAAAACCAAGCCAAAACCAAAGAAAAACAAGTGATACAAAAACAATTAGCACCATCTGACCAATGTCCAGCCAGTCCCTGAGCAACAGCAACCCCTGGAAAACTCACCCTGCTCACCCAGTTTTACTGGGGAGCATGACATTGCATAGTATGGACTATCCCTCTGATCAATTTGGGTCAGCTGTCCCAGCTGCACTTCCTCTCATCCTCTTGCCCACCCCCAGCTTAGTGGTGTAGCATGAGAAACTGAGAAAGCCTTGAAGCTGTGTAAGCACTTTTCAGCAATAGCTAAGACATCGGTGTGCTATGAAACTGTTTTGGCCACAAATCCGAAACACAGCACCATACAGACTACTGTGAAGAAAAACTACTCAATCCTAGCCAGATGCAGTACAACCCCAGTTGCACAATTAAATTTGCAATGATGCTTCCTGTATAATATAATTCAGACTAGTTTTAATTCACAGAGCATCACCTATGCTTCACAAGAAGGGATCCTACAGTTCTCCATGCAGAGTTAGCTATTACTTTTTGTGAAATTACATTAAGTATTAACCAATATTAACCAAGTATATAACCAAGGATCAATAACATTCAATAAAGCCACAATGATCAGAATGAAATCAAGTTCTCCTAGAAGCAACCCTTCTCCCTTCGATAACAAACACAATTTTTTAAGCCACTGAAATCAATAAAAGCTCTAGTGTCCATTAAAGCAGCTTTAGCAAGGTTAGTTAATACCTCACAGCTCTGCCATCTGTTTGGAATATTGGGCCTTAACTTCTGCTCACACACAACTTTCCTCATTTCTTCAACAGAAGGATCTGAAGGAACGAGGTCATAGTATGGCAACTGGTAATCTTCGTGGATTCCTGCAACAGGTTGAAAATAGCTTTATTTTAGCTAACACTAAATTACATATTCTTCACTTCTTACCCCTTATCAGTACCCTACCATTTTCTTTTTTAGTTTTAATTTTTAAAAATTACTTTACAATGACAAATAAATAGTAGTAAAAAAAATCCTTAACTGTACCTTATGAGTATTTACATTACCCTTGAAGAATTTTTATTTTGAAACATATATTTGGAAAAGATGGAAACCATATTAATTCTTTCATATGCTATACTAAAGACATACTACTTAGATTTACAATAGCCTGTTTTATTTCAAATAAGGTATGGATATTGTCTGAACACATTATAGCTAGCCCTTACTTGTGGTATTTGCCCTTTGCTCTGAAGGACATTTAACTTCACCCTTTTCTTCCCTCTATGTAAAGGTTTTAGGAAAAAAAAAAAAGAATATAGGCAAGGATATTTCCTATGGTTCATCAGTTTACAAGGAGGCTGAATAAATCAGTCATTTACAGGATTAGCAGTTAGGAAGTCTGACACATATGGCTATTACCTTGCACCATTTATAGAACAGACTTTTTACCCAAACTTATTCAGGTTCTGTAAGTTACTTATAAATTCTTTAGTAGGTCCAATTTTGTAAAGATTGCCACATACCACCAATTGAACATCGCCGAGCTATTTCCCAAAACACTAATCCCATTGCATAGATGTCTGCTCGTTTGAATGACTCAAAATGTTTCATGTTTATGGAATCATCTAGAACTTCAGGTGCCATGTACCTATTTACAATAAAAAAAAGAAAACATTTAATTTTATAAATACTTACTGTAGAGAAAGTTCAGTGCTACTGATCAGCTCAAAACCAAATTTAAATATTTATGTGGGAAAGGAGACAAAGGAAAATCTGCTTTGTTAAGGTTATCCAATCAAAGACCTTTCAGTGCAAACAGGATAAGTAAACTAAGAGGAATAAGCAAAGGAATAGGGGAAATAAGTAAAACGTGAAACAATAAACAAACAGCCATAAGCCTGATAGACACGGGATAACAGAGACAATGACAAAGCCTAAAAGTCTCCAGTTGCTAACTGAAGCTCTCTTTTTAGAAAGAAACTCCAGGCATAGCTTTAGAGAGGGCCAGTCTGCATGTTTTAACTCCTAACAAGTGGGAAACAAGAACATCATGAGGATTGTGGATATTCAAGGGACGCCTGTGGGACTATGCAATGCTTATCAAGGAAAGTTTAGAAGAGTAACTGGGAGGAATAGAAGTGGGGCAACAGATAGAAAAGGATATTAAAGGAGTAGCTATGTAAACAGTTGCCAGCCTAAGCCCTGTACCTGCTCGCCACAGTTTATCTTATCTTCTTATTAAATCCTGACTACCTTTCTATACAATCTCACTCTCAACCTTGCATGGACATGTGCTCTAAGGACTACATGCCAGCAAATGGAGGCAGGTGTAGGTGAATTCAAGGCTAGCAACTGGAGTCAGACAAGGGATGAAGTTGGCCTGGGGTGTCAGGAAGTGGAGACAAGGAAAGTGTCAGCATCAGCAGCTGGAAAAGGAACTGCAGAGCCTAGGAACACAGGTCTGGAGCTACTGCAAGGGACCAGTGTGAAGGAATTCTGGGCTGGCAACTGCAGAGAGCAGGTGAAGGCACCCTGGTGCCAGAAAACGGACCAAATGAGGGTCTCTGCCTCAGCCGCTGAAGCAGGACCATAGGTCACAGGCTTCACAGTCTTCACAGTCACATGCTTACAGGCACCCGCTACAGGGAAGAACTGGGATGAGAGAAGCAGAGTAAGGGCCTCTCAGCACCAGCAACTGGACTGGGAATCACAGGTCATAAAGTCTATATGCCTGGGTGCCAGCTGCTGGGGTGGGCTGAAAGGATTTTATTTCCCCCAAACCTGGTTTGCATGGCAGGTGTGCATGGGTGTAATTCACTAGCAAACTTCAAGCTGGTCTAGCCAGCAAGTAGGTGGCCCAGGTAGGTATGTTTGACAAGGGGAAGGCCTGTGCTGGTATTTGAGGGAATCCATGCATGGAGGTGTGCATACCAGTACAGGCATCTGTTTGCTACTGTGTTAACCCAGCCCAGCTGGCGAGCAGATACCTGTGGAGCACAGAAGAACGCATTAGACACGCTGAGGGTTGTACTGATAGTTAGAGAAGGAAGGAGACTGGGCTGTCTGTACTTTTTTTATACAAGTTCTGACAGTGGTTTATGTGGGTGTTGAAAAAAGCACACTGTGTATAGCAATCTGAAATCAGCCCTGTCAGTACTGTATGTGTCTGTGTATGCCCAGCCTTACTACTGGTTGAATCCCAAGTAAGAAAGCAGCCATATCCATGGGCTTGGGATTGACAGAGCCCCAACTCTGCACCCATCAGGTTGGGCTCCAGAGGCAGGAGGAAGCCCCAGCTCCTGGAATCTGCAGATATACAGCAGCCACTTACAACACCCCCTAGCAAGACTAGAGAGGGAAGAGACATGAAGAGTCAGTTAAGAGTGCTGCTTTTTTAAGGGTTCCTTAGGAACAAAGGCTCCCTACCATTGCAGTAACTGATTCTTCATCATACAATCTGTAAGCCCCATCATAAACCATGCCAGGCTTTATTTTTTAAATAGCAAACCTTATTGGGGTTACACATTAACAACAAGAAAAGTCTACTTTATCAACATTTCCTGCAATAGAAAAAAATCTGACAGACTTTCAACTGAGAAACAAGGCCTGAAAACTGGTCATGGGATCCAAGTGATTATTTCCTTGTTTAGTGACTAGGCCTAACGTGGGAAAATCAAGCAAAAAAAAAAATCAGTGTGGACCGCATTGTAAGAGTTACTGATAGCAGCATCCCTGCTGGCTGCTGGAAGGAATGAGTGGTATTTGCTGCAATCAACCAACATCAGTTGTAGTATTGCTCTCAATCTGGTATAGCTCTGGCAGCTAAATCTGATATGTAATGTTTAGCAGAGTTCAGTGTGTTTCTCCGCATCTCTGGCCTGTCAATCTCAAGCTGACATATTAATGAAGCAGGTGAACACTGACACCAGGGCTTTGGAGAGCACAGTTAACTGGTAAAAAAGCAACATGTATAAATTACTGGAGTGGAATAGTGCCAGGCAATAGCTCAACCTCTGGAACAGCCACATAAGCCTATATACAATTTCATTTAATCAACATAATAATAGGATTTTCTTTTCCTAGTACCAGGGATGGTATGCAGAATACAAGACACTATTTAAATTTCAGGACTATCAAATCTTTTAGAACTCTCTCAGCACTACTGTCTTATGGACATGACATACATACAAGGAAGGAAGAGCTATCAACAAAAGAGCAAAACTGCAACCAGTAGCCCAGACCTTCAAAGGCTGCTGACATGAGAATTCTCCTAAGCACTGTACAGGTATATAAATTCCCCACAAGTGATAAACACAGCACAAGCAGAGGACAACAGTCTAAAGAAGAATGTAAGTATTTAAGCAGAGTCTTAAGTCTATATATGTCACAATCTTTGATATGGACAAGGCTCAAATCATTCTGGGCCACCCATATCAAAACTTTTTAATCAATAATGCAAGATTGTGGTGGGTGTTTTAATGCTCTCCAAGGACTTTGTATTATTGGATAATCTTCTTATGCTGCTTCACGTACTTAACAGTATAGTGATCATCTTTGGGTCTGCAAGAAAAAATATTTATCTTAAGATCACATGGGGATGAGAAGAGTGATGGAACTGGAAAAACACCAAACCAAAAACCCCAACCATGCTACAAGACTGTCAGTCAGAATCACTTAAGCAAGGAGTAGACTGTCTCAGTTTCTGTAAGTCAGCCTAAGGACAAAGGTTTAACAGGAAAGACCACAAGAGGCCTGAATGTGGCAATGGAGCTGACTTCATACCCTCAAAAGAAAAAAATCCCACCCCTCCCCCAAATGCGACTTCCATTGAATTTATTGGCAAATTGACCTCTTACCATAATCCTCCATCAATGCATTTAGATTGGCTTTGGCTTCCATAACACAGAATGGTGACTGACTGCTCAAAAAGTCAGAGATTATTGCTGGAACAAGAGAGGCGAAAGGCAAGTAGGTCATCTAGTGCGGTTAGCAGATTAGCCGTTTCACGGCTATCAGACAAAAGGGAGAGGAACATGCATCTCCTTGTCAGCTTATGTATTGGAAATGCATTGCTTGTCAGAAACAGTATTTAAGTTCTGGAGAGCTATTCTATGTAGACTAACTCCGACCTTCTGAACAAGGTCTGCAGCTCAGTACCCTCCAAGAATGAAAGGATAAGTCTACAAAGAAGTTTACAAATTATGTTGTGCATGGCATTGCCAAGCTTTGGGTGCCCACTGACCTCCTCCCCCCATCCCTTTTAGTCCAAAAGCTCTTTATTAGTCGCCTAAGTTTCTTGTACAACATATAGGGGGCTTGGCATCAAAGAGGACCCATATACAACTTGAGTGTGACATCTCCCTTCACCAAGCCTGTTCTTCACAAGCATAGCTAGAATTCTGCTCATACTGGGTTTAGGTAAACTTCAGAAAAGCACCCATGTTAAGGTGGAATTTGCAGCCAAACTTCTTTTAAACACGGCCTATTTCAACTAGCAAAAGTAACAGTTGAGCCACACCTCAAAAAAAAAAAGAATTAGTCTATATTTTTACATGCCTTGGAGTGAGAGGTATTCTATTTCCTTCTCATCTTAAAGCTCACACTCCCTGCTCTATGCTGCAGGCTGAGCTGTGCAAGCACACAGCTCACACCCTATGGTAAAGGCTAAGCCTCTGAACAGAAGGGAAAAATGATTCATTCAGAGTAAAGGATCATCAGTCTGACTCAGCACCTAGATCACTCACCCAAGAGTGAGTCTTGCTTGCTCACTAGACCATACATTCTTACAGCAGACAATCATTAGAAAAATATAAAATTAAGTCAAATCTCCCTGAACTTGCACCCAGAGCTTCCACGTGCAGAAGAGGTACCAGCAGTGGCAATCAACAGGAGTTAAAACTGTCAGTGAACAGGCAAGATCTGAACTTTATTATGAAAAAAATCAGAGATGCAGAGTTACTTACCTAAGAATGCACAAGAGGAAAAGCCTTTTATGATAATGAACACTTTTCAGAGAGGCAGAAGTGACTAACATCTTTAAAGTGGGAAAAAGACTTAGTCCTGCTGCTGCCCAGCACAGAAAGTAAGGGAGTTACTACAGCTTTGCCCTTGTTAAGAAGCATAAGGCAGATGAACAAGCAATTTAATAGCACCTACGCAAGAAGAGATCTTGCAAGTGGGATCTACAGACACAACTGAAAGGATGCTTTCGAAGACTAGACTAAAGAAAGTAACTGGTTTGCACATCATTTCTCTTTGCATCTAGGTGTAGTAGAAAATACTAAGTCACACGGGGTATATGTGCTGCACACAGCTAAGTTTGCCATGACAAATTCTGAAGTATTCTGCTGTTTTACTACCAATGATTACTGGGAAATTTGAGAAGGAATAATGCCCACTACTTTATAATCTAGTAGTAGTTCAGAAAATAAGTCTCATCTGACCGCTTGTGTGGTATTTTTCAAGTTGGCAAAGGACCAACTTGAGCAGAGCTTTAGAACAAAGTAATTTCAGCAATATAACTGTCAGTAAAACAAGTTTTCAGTACATGTTTTAAAACCTTTCGTTCACCGAGCCTTAAAAAATTTTTTTTCTTGCAAAAAGCCACAGCTGAAGGGGCATCCTACTTCATTCTAAAACCCCAGTCACACCCCCTCTCCCTTGCAGGATCACTCAAAGAGATGTATTAAAAAATATTTTTAGTGTATGGATTGGAGATTTGGAGAAGATTCTGTGATGCTGCCCAAGCTGCTAGGGCATATGCTGAAGTTAATCACGTACAGCCCTGAACCACTGGTCTTCCACAAATTTCTGTGACACGCATACAAACTGCAGTTTGACATACCACTGAACCTATAGGCATTAAAAGGTAACAGGTTGCCCACATTGCAGAACTCTGTTGCTATGGTTCACTGTTAGAGATGCTACCTCTGTATGCTCTACAGCGGCAGATTAGTAAAAGGAAACTGATCTTCTCTTCAGAAGAGCTTCCAGTTATTATTGTCTGAAGGACCAGTAATTTTAAGTTACAGCCACTAAGTTTAATTGCACATGTGTTGGAGTTAAACAGCTCCGAGTTCTTTTGACGACAAGAAAATCTGTATTTCCAAATTCAGAAGTAGGCTTTTAAAAGGAGTATGTACACTGACTCATCCATTCATAATTCTATTTATGCATAAGATGACTGCTATTTTAAGTTCTCCTGTTTCTTTTGAAAATATGATCCCATGAAAGTCCACGTCCAAGACTCAACACCTTGAATGTTTTACCACACAGGCTTTACACTGAAAAAAAAAAAATCCAGCTTTTTACTTTCACTGTCAGTATCCTGTCTTACACTCCAGACTAGGCTGCAAGCAACGTTTCCACGCAACACAATGCAAGAAGATTAAAGATACAGCAGCGAAGTCTCCAAAACTGTCATTCATGAAGTCTCCTAATTGTTTCAATATATAATTATGCCCTACAATATTTTGCAAGTTTTCAGTATTTTACACATGCTAGTAATAGATGCCAAGATTCAACATGCTTTTTAAGCACCTACTGTCTAACTGAATTACCAGCTGGCAAGGAAGTGCCTAGGAACTCTACCTGCCATTATTTACATCTTCCTGCTGCTTGTGTTTGCACACATTCTATATGGGAGAAGAAAAAAACCAAAGCATTATAAAAAAGTTGCATGACACATCACACTAATGATTTTACCTTTTTGTTCCCACTCTGTGGTTTGGGGCAATATCAATTGTATCTGTAGCCGAATCGTGTCTAACTGCCAATCCTAGGTCTGCAATGCAGCATGTTCCATTCTTTTTTACCAATATATTTTTTGATTTCAAATCTCTGTGGGCAATCGCTGGTTTGCCTGTAAGGGAAAAAATAGAAATAACACAGCTGTAAAAAAAGATATGGCTATTATTCTAAGCCTGGTGCAGGTTTTGTTTGAAGTTACAGAATTCCTTCCAGTTCTGCTGATTTATGTGCATCAAGGTAACTCCTGAAATTTTTGGACTGGTTGACTGTCCAGAAAAAATACCTTAGATGTCTACCATATTCCTCTACTCTACTGCTTCTTTCCCTGTTCCTGCACGTATTTATTGCATACACATACTACTTGCCACAAAAACATTTCTGATCTCTGTAAATATACCCATAGTGCTGCCTTAAATCAAACGAGATACTACAGGCACCATTAGCTTACTGCCTTTCAATAGGTGTTTTGTAGGGAGGATTGTTACATCACAAAACCCAGATATACCATAGAAAGAAGGTAAAAAACCTTCCAAATTAAGAAGTTCTACTAGTTCAGAAGTTATCACAGGTCCCAGACATTTTTCAATTCACTCAGCTCCACAAATTAACTTGGGTATCTGTGCCAAGTTCAACTACTTTCTCATCACATAAGTAGCTGCGTATAAAGCAACTACATCCTGAAAAGGCTGAATGTTCTAATTAAGAAGAGATTTATAGCAGAAAGAGCTACGTATGCGTAATTTTTTAAAAATCCAGTATTATCCACATGACAGGCTGAATAGTTGTAAGATTACCTTGTGTGCCAACAATTTCCATGTGAAGATGGGCAAGACCACTGGCAGTAGACAAAGCTAATTTTATCATTCCTTCCACTGTTACTGTATACCTGTTCAGGTAATCAAAGAGTGATCCATGCTCATGATAATCTGACACCAACCACAGCTGAGTCCATGTACCATTGTCTGCAAAATAACACTGGCATGAATACCACACATACACACACAGAAAACAAGCAAACCATATATGCCACTTTGATACAACGCTTATGGAGTGCAAATTACATTTTATGAGTAACCTCATTAAATTTAGACTATCAAATCTCTACTTCTATGCCTGTAACATTTAAATGTCTCTGTAAGGGCTGGGACTACCACACAAGACTTCCTGAACAGCGTAGTTAGTATTTTATTTATGCTAAAAGACAAACCACAGTAAGCCGATGACATTATGATTCCAAGGTGAACTATTTGGGGTATTAGCCAGTCCCTGCCTTCCCCTAGCTTTTCTGCTTGAGTGGAACAGTGCTGAACACATGATGCAAACTAATCCTGTCACTGTCAGTCTAGTACAATATTGTCCAGGCTACCCATGAAAAGTTGTGTCTTTCAAGCTTTGCCCCATAACAACTCTTTCAAAGTCTTCCCATAACCCATCCAGCCTCAGCCTGCGAGACAATTTCCAGTTACCAGCAGTTGGTGGATTTTTTTCTGCTGAAGCAGAAGCTTGCAAGCAGCAATCAGGCACGTTACTTAAAAAACAAAGTCAAACCCCACCGCTGGTGACCTTTAAGTTGCTGGAGAAAACCTCAGTTTCCAGGAGGCACAAGAGTAAAAAGAATGAAAAATACTGATTATGAGAAAATGAGTGTGCTGTGTGATTTTTCACTGAACTATGAAGAACAAGACAGGCATTTGCAGATATCCCAAGGCATACAAATGACAGACAAGAATGAAATTGTTCACTTTAATAAACTAGTGGACACAAAATACCTTGAAGTTTAAGCCAGAGAGAAGCCTATTAAAGGAATTCAAATCAAGAGGGGGGCAAAAGTTTTTGACCTAAGAAGTAGAAACATACCCAGAAAAGAACAATCCTACCACCAAATAGGTTTTCCAATTTTGTTTTGTTATAAAAGCAACTCTCACATGGCAGATCTGAGAAGTGTTTTTATAGCTAGCTACTTTTGTAGAAGGGTCTCTCATCTCTCGAAGATACTAGTTATCCCATAAAAGATTTCAGTTGGACTTCTATCCTGAGTTAAACAGCCACTATTCCCTAAGAACAAGTGAGAAAACTCAGCACAAGCCAAAAAGATCTCATCATGTGGTAGTCACTAAGGATAAAAATGCACACTCAGGAACTAAATATGAAGAAAGGAGAGAAGTCAATTCAGAAGTTAGTTTCTATCACAGACATACTGAAAAATTGTTCGTTTCCAAAAAGGAAGTTATTACATTTTCTTCCCCTCTTCTTCCACTCGCCTTAAAGAACACACTTGGCCCAGAAAAGTCAGAGGCACAAAATGCTCAATCTACAGATTGACAAAAAACTACCATTACAGGAGTAGCTGTGCTTATCTTTGAATAAGCTCTTGGGTGAGGATGGGAAGACTTTCAAGCATCCCTTCTACTTGGATATTTCTAGGGAAGCCAGAGATGCCATTAAAAATAATTTAAAAAAATTAAAAAGCCACCAAATGCTTCAGAGGAAGGAAATAAGTCTAATCTATATTCAAACAATTCTCATAATGGAAAGAGAATTCTGCCTTGCTACATTCCCAGAATAAATTAACATCATAATTGAGACTAAACAGGCAAAAGAAAGCAGTCAAATGCTCCAACCTGTAAAAGACTGTTCTGAAAGCTGCTATTGCAGTGGGAAGCTTCTTATAATATGCCTATAGAAGTGACCCCTAAGCTTTGGTGGGGCTTTTTTTGGTGTGGGTTTTTTTCAGGAAATTAAAGGTTTATTTTAAAAAATATTTTTGATTATTTTATAGTTCAGACTGCTGCTTGTTCTGCTACTTTGCATATCCAAGCATGAACTCATAGAACTTAGCATGCTATTAAATGTGACTTTTTCCAAAGAGAATTATGGCCTCTGAAAAGTCAATCTAACAGTATTAGCTTCACTGAAACAGTTTTATAGAACCATTAGAAACAGGTATGTGTTCACAGACACATAAAAAGGTGCTCTTAAATACAAAGAGCTCCAAATAGCTGTGGCAGTTAAAAATAAATTAACTTTAATCCGTTCACAATATTCTCTTCGTCCAGTTTTATTCTACTGCTTCACCAGTTACGACCCTACATTGCCTGAAATAATCCTCTCCTGGGTATTAACACTATACACATATTGACCGATCCTGTATTTGATTTCTTCTATTTCTGATGAATGGGATACCTCAACAGGTGTTTAAACTAGACAACAATAAGTAGGGAAATTAACAACCTGATTTTAAGTAGTCTACCAGACCTATTGTGTTTAAACAGATCTTTTAAAGACAAGGTTTCTGAAGAATTATTGCGTTGAATCAAGACTGTAGTGTCTTTGCATAAAGATTTTTCCCCTCTTAACTCTAGGTGCCCACAGAAGAGGATATGCTGCTGATTACAAACCCTTCTACTTCAGTTTTATCTTGTTACCTCCAAGTCTTAATATTCAGTCTGTTTTTATCCTCCTTCCAAAGGAGAAAATATAAAGCTGGGCTTACTATCCATTGTGAAAGGAGTCATGACTGCATGTTGTATTTGTGGCCCTCCAATGAGATTTTAAGAAGGGATAGTGTTACATCCAAGCCTACATGATATGATTAATTACAGACAAGATGAAATGCATCAATAAGTACAGCAGCCAGCTATTAGATGGAACCTACTAAATTTTCTTTACCTTGCTATATTTGACAAGCTACTCATTCATTTAACATCTAAGCAGAACACGTTATGATGAAATTCAGTCACCTTATACTCTTGACAGTAGTTAATTATTACTAAGTAATAATTAACCTGACCTTGAGTATTTTTGGCTGCACATTAAGCAGCATCTCCAATGAAGTTTTCAATGACAGGATTTGCATTATCAGGTGAGAAAAAGTAATTACACTCAGTAGTAATTACATACAGTAGCACAGCCTTCCAAGACAAGATAACTTGATTTAGTGAATATACACCATGATCAAGAAACTCAAGCAATTTCAGAATATTCAAAAACTTTTAAAGTTTTATATATATTATTGGAAACCTATTTAAAAGATCAACTATGCTTATTTTATCTGTTTGCAAGAAACCTGAAAGTATTTTAGACCATCAAAATCTCTCAGAAGTAAAAGGTTTTCTTCTGCAGTTCTAACAAAATTTGAAATTCTGAGTAAAGAAGCTTTCAGATTTATTGTTAGAAGACTGATTACAGTTTGAGAAAAACATTAGAAGTCCAAGCAACATCTTAGACAAGCTGCCTCTTGAAGGAATTTATAACTATTTATCAAATATATAATCAAGTTTCAATTAAAATTGAATTGACTGAGTTCACTGAAGTGTCAATTGCTTTTTTCACATTGGTACTACCAGAACAAAAATTTGGAATTGGCACATGCTTGGTTTTTATACCAAATACTAGGTTTTGAAGTGTGACAGTATTGCTTGGTACCAGAGTTTTGAACTGCAGACTTATGTTCCAAGTTGAATGTTTAAAAGAAGTTATGGAAACTGCCTAATTGCATGTGTTCTCTAGTGTCACGTAGTGAACTGTTTCAAAGCAGAGAGTGAGACAGATTATCTGCATGCCAAAAAAGGCTAATGTAACAAAAAAATGAGGAAAAAGCAGTGAAAAGATCAGATACAGATGGGATCTATAACTAGAAAACACTTAGAAATGAGAGATTCAGGGAGATGTGAGGAAAAAACACTTTTGTCTGTGGCTGCAAGAGGACTGATATTTTGTTAGTGGAACAGCTTGACTCTATCACACTGAAATAGCCACTCAATTAAATTGATGAAAAGCACTTGAGCTATGTAGATTAGCAAGATCTTCCAATCAAATTCCTTCTTCTCAGGCTAAAACTAGAGCTTTGGAAAGAATAAATAACTCAAATATTACTTTTCTCAAGAGGAAGGAATTCTGCTCATTTCTCTGCAGCTTATTGCCTAACATCATTCTCGGGGATCTACTTACCATGTGAGGTAGTCTGACTGAACAAAACTTTCACTTACAGAAGCGCAGCTTTCAATTAAGGGGGAGGCATAGAAAGCCCAAAGTATTTTAGTTCATAAAGTTATCTGAAAGTGTGCAGTACAAGACGTCACCTTACTTGTAACATGACTACAGACAGTTACAGTTATGGACAGCTAATCCAGGGAAACATTTAGTACTGTAAACAGAGGTTTCTGCCACTGCTTTTCTGCTAGTAGAATAGTACAGATAAGTAGTCCCTGATACACTTTACAACTAAGTATCTAGTTTAGAAAGACAAGAGAAAAAACCCACCCAAACCCCAAATTATATTTAGGTGATTCAAAACAAGGCAATACATGGCCCAGAAAGTAATTTCCCTGACCTAGCAGTATCTGAAAGTTAGCATATACTGCTGGGTAGGTAAAGAGCTACCCAGAAAGAACACAACTACAGTTAAAATAATGCATTGCCTCTCAGCCTTCAAGCTGGCTTAACAGCAAGCATGTACTTCCCAGTAAATTTTGGGATGGGGAAAGCAAACAGATTGGACCAGCTCCTATAGCCTCCTGAACATCATGCAGCTGTGGTAGAGGAGAACATGCCATTAAGGCACATAGAATGTCTAAACAGTGTAGTAGAACGAGGAGCAAAGACAGTAGTTCAGTCACAAGCTTTAGGACTCCACCATCTGAGCTGGACACCACTGACTAATCTGTAAACTTGTAAACACTTTCTAATCTATACGTGCACCCTTCTACCTGAATGCCCCCTCTGTCCCCAGTTTTACAACTACAATGGCCAGCCAGATGTTCCCCAGCCATTGTGAAAAACACACATTTGTGTGAAGAGGAGAGACTTAATACCTTTATTAGTAGTGAGGATTGCACAACACTGGCCCACATTTACACCACAAAATACATGTCAGGAGATATGAGCCCTCAGCATTCATGACGGATACATGAGAACCTACTCCTGAGAATTCTTCTCCGTGTGTCACTGAAGCTTTCAGCAAGCACTGAATTGCAGGAATTGCACAAGTAGTTCCTTTTATTGCTGTATCTCTGTAGTCACCTTTGCAAGGTCTCAGACATGGAGCCAGGTTCGTGTAGTCTAATGACTTTGTGCATTCCAGCTAGGCTGTAATAACTCCTGAATGCATCAGTCTGCCATACAGAGAAATGGATGCAAATCCTTCACAGCATGTCTTGCACCTGGCACCTGATAAGCCTTTATCAGTTAGCACCAGCATCTACAATGAAAGACTGTTAATAGGTGTTTTTAAGCCATTGGTCTCTAAAGCCATGTTGTGACACACTTGCTCCTTTCAGAGTACCACAACAGTACACCTGCTAAACTGGAAGAACTACCTCCATAATGGTCCCCCTATGTTCTTCCATTTAATGGGATACAGGTGGCCTGAAGTATTCTAACCAAGGGTTGAAATATTAACGTCCTTCAACATTCCGGACTTCTGAATGCTTGACCCAGAGAATGGTGTGTACGTATTTCCTCACTGACAGAGTGTATAAGGTTATACTGAGAATTTTGTATTGGTGGGTTAATAATAATCCAGCTTTCCACATCTGCTCAGACAACAATACTGTTAGAAATAGAGTCAAGAATATCCACATTTTGAAAAATCTATCTTTATCCATTTTTTATAAACCAATTACCAACTAGTTCAAGAAAACAGAAGAACCTTGTCCTAAAGCCTTAAAGCCTCAAACACCGGTAATGACCTATCAACTAAGGATTTTTCACTGTATGCACAAGCATATTAACAATAGAAACAAGACAGTTTTATATTATGTAATGCTACAAGGATCTAAAGATGACCAAGTCAAATGGAATTTCATTTTGTTACATCTGGAACCTAAGCCAGCAATCAGAAAATTATTTTATAAACTCATTTAGGAAGCCTTCCTCCTACCGCCTTTGCACAGTAGTCAAGAGTATTTTGGGGACAAACGATCTATGGCTTTGGGGCAAAATGGGAGACCGGTATGCTTAACCACAGAGAGATTTTGTTAAAAGTTATATAGCTAAGGTATTACAATACATCCCATATACTTTTAAGTGAGACGTAGTACCTAAGGCTTCTGTAGAGATGGGTTTTCATTTGTGTCTTTAATGCAACCAATCTACTAATTTTAAACCCAGGCTCCAGATACTCCATTAGGTCCATCAGAACAAACTCAAGCTCTTGCAGGTGCTAATATCCAATAAAACTTTAGGCATGAAAGACAGACAGTTTCTAATGGTAAGCATAATAAGCTGTGGGGAAAAAAGTTGCCTGGTATGCTGTAGATCTGCAAGCTCTTGGAGGTTAACAAGCTGCACAAGTATCTGTTGGGAGCAAGTTAGCTATAGCTAACCTTTCCTGGAGAAGGGAAGTGTTTTACACAGCCTCTTGGGTTCTGTTCCAATTCTACAGATTTATAGATATAGAAACTTGAAATTAATCTAATGATAATTAAAAAGAACTCTGCTTACATATATACTTCAACTACACTAAAACCATTTAGGAATTTCCCACAAAACTGAGAACCCTTTAAGAATCCAGGATGTGTGTGGATTCTTGACTCCTCCCTAAGGTGACAGAATTTTCTGTTAATGCTTTCTTTGCAAAAAAGTCAAAGGCCATTTGTGGTGAAACATGTAATTTCAGCTTAAAATAACTGAATGAAATATTGTAACATTTTAGCTCTCCTTAATGTAAGAAATTAAAAACTTTCGCTGGTTTTGCTAAAATTTCGTGTCTTGGACTGCAGGAAAACCCAAGAAAGATTCAGCTGACTGAAACCACAACAAATCGAGATAAAAAATGGTTTAACTGTTCTTCTTAGTGGATACTTAAAGGCTTATCAGGAGAGCTTTAAAAAACAGGTACTGTTTTTTAATATTAGGAACAAATAATGAATTCCCTTTTTCCAATTTCTTTTCTAACTGGAGTTCTAAATGACTACTCATATTTCAGCCTTATAAAGTATGAGGTAGAAGATTAATTTTTATTAGGACAACAGTATTAGACATGATCTCTTTTGGTCCCACACATCTATTTAGGCTGTTAAGGGAGTGCAGGTACAGATATTCAGCAAACATGTGGCCTGACAAGATAAAGCATCTCCTTGATACCAAACTTAAACAGTATTTTAACTTGCTTGTAGAAATTACACCTCATTAAATATGCTTTTAAGATTTAAACAAAGCATGTTTTCCAGAAAAAGGAAAAGGTACTTCTTTCTTTCATTAAACCTATGAAAAGCCTGCCAAACCCTGAAATGCTCTAGTAACAAAATTATTTTTTGCTACTCTTAATTGGATCCTTACAACTTTATTTGCCCCTCCGTTTACCATCTATTCTGACCAGGTACACAATCAGCAAAATGAATCCATAGCATCACTAACCTTTGTTGTCTGCAGCTATAAATCCAAGAATGTTTTCATGCCGTAGCATAACTGTTTGATAAATTTCTGCTTCACGAAACCACGAGCGTTCCTCTCTTGAAGAAAAGATCTTCACAGCAACTTCTTCTCCTCTCCACTTCCCTCGCCAGACTTCTCCAAAACGACCCTTACCAATGCTCTCTTGAAGTACTATAGTTCTTGCAATTGTTCTTTGCACAAGTAAAGGTAAACCTAAAAAGATGTAACATTAACCTTAAACATCACCAGCAAAATAAGCACTATCATAAGTATTAAATATAAGATCTATATTCTGTTAAGATATTTCTTGATGCACATAAAGTCTCTTGAAATTTTTAACAGCTTGCTGCTAACAGTTAACAGGCATGTAGGTAAGATGCTGCCTTCAAGCTAGAAGGCCAGCAAAACAAGTACTCAAAGACATTATGCTACAAACTGCCTCTACAGTTGTTAAAAAGAAGCCACAAACTTCCTTTCAGTTTAGAATTTTGACAGTTGTTGATCCATAAAGTTTTATTTTAATGAAAAAACAAACCATGAAGCAATCAGGACCAGGACTGAGGAGGTTTTTCTGTTTAGTGGCTTTTTTTTTTAGATTTTAAGGGGGTTTTGTTTGTGGGGTGGGGTTTCTTAATTAGAAAAAGACCTGCCTATAACTCTCCTGGCAAAGCAGTTCAAGAAGGCTTTTACTACTGATTCATTTACTTGATTTATCACTGGATATGTCTCCGTCCATTTTTAAGTTAAATTTAAACCATGCTTATCAGCAACACTGTCAAATGTTCACGCTCATGCTTAAACCAGTAGGCTGTTAGCCTCTCAATCCGCTGTAATAGGAAAACATCCTTGTAATGCAAACTTCCCATTTCATGGGCCATCCTTGTGCACCTCACTATAATTACACTTGAGAAAAATGCTTACATTCATAAAGGTTTTACAGCTTCAGAACACCTACAAGTTTCAACTTGGAGCCTCATAATATGCTCCAGTAGGTTTATGTAACAAACAAGAAACACTGGCATCAATCAATCAGTGTGGGTTTTCTGTTTATTTTAAATCTTTCCTGTTGTAACTGCAAGGCTTGTCACAGAATTCTGCAGTGATACTACACTGCAGAATGAATGTATCAGCTAGGTTATTTGCTCACCATAAACTCTTTTGGTATAGGATTATTTCACTTAAACACTTTACGAAGTAATCTATTACTCCATAATCACTGTTCCAACAGCTGATATAAAGAAATAAAGATATTCTTCTGCTATAGAATAAAAATCCCAGCTAATAGCTCAACTAACTAGCTCCTGCCCATCTCTGGATATTCTTTACTAATAACAGCATTAGATGGACATCTGATCTAGTCAGCAGCATTGCCATGCTTGTGTTTCAGTCTGAGGAGTAAAAATTAAAACACTGCAGTGTTCAGAAGAGTTCCTCAAGAATTCCAGACATACAGGAATTTTAATTTAGCTCTTAACCTTCTGGACATGAAGGATTTCAATTTCACAATACAAACCCTCAATCATCAGGTTTACATGTCACAGTACAATAAAAACCCTGCTCACTGATCTATTCACCTTGCTCCTATACTTATTTTTAGAATATTTACAATATTCAACCTGCTTCTGGCAACTGTGCTTTCTCTTACTACTGCTGCTGAACAAAACTAGAAGATTGGAATCCATATTTATCTTAAATCCGTAAGAGTTCCTTACGGACTTTGTTGCAACTGAGGCAGTGTCCCCTTTTTGCTATAGAAGAAACACAACCCTGTATTGCCAGGAACTTGAGCAACTGCTTTACTGTAAGCCAGACTGAAGAGTACCTCACTGGAAATAGCTACATTAGCTTTTAACATAAAGACTGGGCACAACTGTACTTCAAGCTCTTAACTGTCCATGAAGAACAATGGCAGTTTGCTAATCAGGAGGATGAAAAAGTTGGAGCACATATTAAATTCAACAGCAGCTCCTAACATTTGGCATCTTGCATTCAGCCACATTCATCTAATCTATACATGAAGCCTTCATCATCATAGAATCACAGAATCATTAAGGTTGCGAAAGACCTCTAGGATCATCAAGTCCAGCCATCAACCCAACACCACCTTGCCACCTAAACCATGTCCCCAAATGCCACGTCTACATGTCTTTTAAATACCTCCAGGGATGGTGACTCCACCACATCTCTGGGCAGCCTCTTCCAATGCCTGAACACACTTTCGTTAAAGAAATATTTCCTAATACCCAATCTAAACCTCCCCGATGTAACTTAAGGCCATTTCTTCTTGTTCTATCATTAGTAACTTGGGAGAAGAGACAAACACCCACCACGCTACAGCCTCCTTTCAGGTAGTTGTAGAGAGCAGTAAGGTCTCCCCTCAGCCTCTTCTTCTCCAGGCTAAACAACCCCAGCTCCCTCAACCTCTCCTCATAAGACACATTCTCCAGATCCTTCACCAGCTTCATTGCCTTTCTCTGGACATGCTCCAGCTACTCAGCGCCCTTCTTGTAGTGAGGGGCCCAAAACTGAACACAGTATTTGAGGTGCGGCCTCACCAGTGCCGAGTACAGAGGCACAATCACTTCCCTACTCCTGGCCACACTATTCCTGCTACAAGCCAGGATGCTGTTGGCCTCTTGGCCACTTGGGCACACTGCTGGCTCATGTTCAGGCAGCTGTCAACCAGCACCCCCAGGTCCTTTTCTGCCACACAGCTTTCCAGCCACTCTTTCCCAAGCCTGTAGGATTACACAGGGTTTTTGTGATCAAAGTGCAGGACCCAGCACTTGGCCTTGTTAAACCTCATACAACTGGCCTCAACCCATCAATCCAGCCTGTCCAAGTCCTTCTGCAGAGCCTTCCTACCCTCGAGCAGATAAACACTCCTGTCCAGCTTGGTGTCACCTGCAAACTTACGAAGGGTAATCCCCTCATCCAGATCACTGATAAAGATATTAAACAAGACTGGCCCCAACACTGAGCTATGGGGAACCCCGCTTGTCACCAGCCACCAACTGGCTTTAGCTCTGTTTAGCAACTCTCTGGGCTCAGCTATCCAGCCAATTTTTAACCCAGTGAAGAGTACACCCATCCAAGCCATGAGCCACCAGCTTCTCTAGGAGGATGCTGTGGGAGACAATGTCAAAGGCTTTGCTAAAGTCCAGATAGATAACACCCACAGCTTTTCTCATCCACCAGGCGGGTCACCCTGTCATAAAAGGAGATCAGGGTGGTCAGGCAGGACCTGCCTTTCATGAGGCCATGCTGGCTGGGCCTGATCCTCTGGTTGTCCTGCACTTGCCTGGTGTGCTCACTCAAGATGAACCACTCCATGATCTTTGCCGGTACCGAGGTCAGGCTGACAGGCCTGTAGTTCCCTGTATCCTCCTTCCAGCCCTTCTTGCAGATGGGGGTCACATTGGCAAACCTCCCCCATTAACCAGGATAGCTGATAAGTGATGGAGAGTGGCTTGGCAAGCTCCTCCACCAGCTCCCTTGGTACTCTAGGGTGGATCCCATCCAGCCCCATAGACTTCTGGGTGTTCAGTTGGCACAGCAGGTCATAAACTGCTTCCCCTTGGATTATGGCGGGGGGGTTTATTCTCTCCATCCCTCCCTTCCAGCTCAGGGGGCTGAATACCCTGGGGATAACTGGTCTGACGGTTAAAGACCGAGACAAATAAGGCTTTTAGTACTTCAGCCTTTTCCTCATTATCAGAGGCTATGTTCCCTCCACGTCCAATAGAGAATAGATATTCTCCTTCGTTCTCTTTTTGCTGTTAATGTATTTCCAAAAACATTTTTTGTCATCCCTTGCAACAGTGGCCAGATTGAATTCTGGCTGGGCTTTTGCTTGTCTAATTTTGTCTCTGCAAGACCTAACAAGATCCCTATACTCTTGAGTTACCTGCCCCTTCTTCCAAAGTTTTACCAATTTTTTTCCTGAGTCCTTGTTCAGCCACACCAGTCATCTTCCCCACCAGTTCGTCTTGCAGCATATGGGGACAGCCTGCTCCTGTGTCTTTAAGACTTCCTTCCTGAAGAATGCCCAGCCTTCCTGGACTCCTTTGCCCTTCAGGACTGCCTCCCAAGGGACTCTCCCAACCAGTGCCCTGAACAGGCCAAAGTCTTCCCTCCACAAGTCCATGGTAGTGGTTTTGCTGACCCTGCTTCTTACTTCACCAAGGATTGAGAACTCTATCATACAATAGCAGAACCTATATGCAGTGAACAGACTACTGCCTCATCTTCCCAGAGCAATACCTGTTAAAGTCAGAACTAAAACAAAAATTCATGAAATCAAGGCATAAAAATTCTTTACGTGTGAACTGCATACTGCATCCATGCTATACATATAGAAACGTCTATTTGCAACTGGAAAAGTACCTTCTGTAAGGAGAGAATTGGCTAAAATATTAACTCAGTATTTTTCACCTACCAATAACTACAGGTATAAGTGAATTTTCAGATTAAAGCTAAAGACAAAAATTCACAAATTATGTCAAAGCCACAGAAGATGGTAATTTAGCTATGCTGTGCAGAACAAAAACGTAGATGACTGAACCTTACTAACAGGGGAAACAAAACATTTACAATAGCTGTGATATTCCCTGCATATCACAGACTGTACTCTCAGAATGACGGGGAACAATAGCAGCAACTCAGGGTGTTCCTTTGATTTCACTTATTTCCATATATTGAATCTTCACTGATATTGAGTGAATCTACATGGAAGTAGCTTTCCTGAATTATAAGCTTAAGTAGATTTGAAAGTATTAAAAAATTTTGATGCCTTAAAAGGCTAGTAGTCATTACCCTGTGTTTAAGAGAAGTGTGATACTACCTGAACCAGAGCCTGAAGTCGTCATATCATAAATTAAATCCTTTAGAGTAGTTCCTTCCGATATAAAGGGACGATCCAGTGAGGGATCTTCTTCACTTGGCACACGATGATGAATTACAGTACGATTATGACAAAGATATAGAATCAACATTAGCGAAATACAGACAAAGCAGACAGGTCCAGCAATGACAGCAGCCAGTTCCACAGGTCCTAGATGAGAAGCCGGTTTTCCTGGAGTAGGGCCTGATAGTAAAAATAAAAGAAAATGGTAGAACTACTTCTTTTTATGCAGCTGTATTGTATTTTGCAGTGATCTTCAAATTATTTCAATTTATTGATTAAAACTTCTGCACATTACCTTTTTCAAGACTCAAAATCAGTATTACTAAGGACAAAAGCAATTATGTGCTTGCTCACAGTTTCCATTTAAATTGCATATATGTTCAAAAGTGGCCTAACATCCCTATCCAGAGGATTAAATTTCTTGTTCCAAATACTTTGAAATTTTATTAGCAGAATCTAATGTGCACTTTAGGCCTTGAAATTCACCTACAACTTCAAAACTGAAACTTCTACTTTTACAGAATTTCCTGTTAGAAAAAAAAAATCAAATATGCCCAAACCCCTTACCTGGTGTTGGAATTGGAAGTTCTATTTTATTGCAGTGGTCTTTGTCACAGCAATGAGGCACAGTAATTACTCCATCTCTGGAGGAGGAGGCGCAAACAAATGGCCTGTCTCGGGGAATCAGATCAGTTTCTGCTATACACATACTATTGTGTATGACTTTGTCTGCAGTTCGTGTTACTGAAGTAAAACACAGCCCATCTGTCACACATGTGAAGTTGTCTTTTGTACATAGATGGCAGTAACACTGTAACGCTGTATTGAGAAAAACATTAATGTTAGTACCGTACATGTGAGCTGAGAAACAACTTGAATGACTAAAAAGTTCAAAACACTAGGAGGCCTATAATCTTTTTGGCTACATAAACACAGAACTGTAACACTAAGGAATACTACAAGGCTTTTTAGTGGGACAAAAAAAATTGGAGATGAGCAGAGGAAAGAAAGCAAAGTTTAAAGCTGAAGTCATCTCTCCTTACACAATGAAGTATTAGAAGGCTGCAATCCTAGGTGTTCCTCCAGGTTAAGAAGTTACATTACAGTTCCTCATGTTAAAGATCTAGACTTTTTAGTAACACTGTATCCTCTATAGCATGCAATTCTGCTATTTTCAGACCCAACACAAATAATACCATTTTTTTCACAATCACCACAGGTATAGCTTTATTAAGTGACAAACAGGACAAGCTGGCTACCCAAGACTAATGCTTTACACATTACTTGATGGCTTCAATTTTGCACTGAGGAAAGGGCATATAAAGGCTTACTCCTCATTAAAAACAAACCCTGAATTACCTGAGAACACACCCTTTTCACACAAGCAGAACACGGTTTAGACTTGTTGTTTATGAAGCCACAGGAAAACATTGCCTTACATTATGCAAGTTTCTGGTTTACTAAAGCTATCAATTGCACTAGTAAAGGAGAGGGCACGGAGAGGGAAGCAGGAATCTTAGGAAGGCTAATCATGTTTAAGATGATCAGGTTTCATTCTTTAAATTGCAGTTCTTAGATAAGGAAGACTACTACCTCAAATTTCTTTCTCCGTTCCTTCCTGCATTTACAGGACCCCAGCCAGACAGAAAACAGTGCAGTAGCAACAATAAAAGTATCAATACACTTTGAGTCTACTTGTTCATGTGCAGAGATTAAAAGCTGGCATAGAACTTGTGTGCACACATGCAGAAAGATTAAAATACAGAAGTTTACGCAAATTTAAAGTCTTAAACACTCATGCCCAAAACAAAAATCCACTGAGCCATAACAAGCCTCTTTCAAGGACACATACAAAATTTCACACCAAAGGTGTTCAGATTAATGGGTGGCAAAGCAAAAGACAACCCAAAATCTGAAATTTGGTGTTTCATTTAAATTCAAGATAGCCACCTGAACTGCCTCAGATTTTACACCCCTCTCTATCCTTAGATATCATGGATTTAAGTAAATGGCCATCTGATCTCAAATACATATTACACCTCAAAGTCTTGATTCCGAGTTGTACCCCTTTCTCTGAAAAGACCTCCTTCCCCCAAGATTCTGCATCAAAACAGATTATTGCCAATCATCCTCTCCTGTTACAGAAAAGATGAGATAAAGTTCTTAGGGACCACTACAGAAAGACAACCATGTTTCCAAGAGTCACCAGCTCATAGGCAAGTCAGAAAAGGGGAGGGAAAAAGCAAACAAACCATGAACGGGATTGCAGAATTATTTGTTTAGTATGACGACTATTGGAAAAAATAATTAGAAAAATACAAAAAATGAGAACTGGCACATGGGAAGGTAAAGCTTCTTAACAGTACCACTTTTTGAAGCTGCACCTTCCCACCCCCCCATCAGAGAACTAAGGACAGTCTTATTATTCAGAGTTTAACTATGAGAACATTTGTTACTTTCCTGTTGGTGTGCCTTTGGTAATTTACACTTGAACAAAATTTTTTAACCCATTGAAACCACAGAAGTTTCCTAAAATATTCACACATTGATTTCAACTTCCTTAACAAGCAGGCCTGTATCTCACTGGCTTCATCCATGACTTCTTTCCCCCCTATTTAAATAATATCTTTGGCTCATCATAACTGCATGCGTCTGAATGCCTACAGTAAGAGATATTCAGTACCATATTCAGACATATTCAGTGTGATATACTTATATTAAGTCACTGTACAGAGGCCAAGTTACTGGAAGTGAAAAATGAGGTTTGCATTGACCTTGTTACACTTACTCATTTTCCTGATCTTGTCAAGTTGTAGTCACACACTGATACCACAATGGCTAAATAAAGCATTTGGTTACTTATCTTGCTCATTCATATTGTTCCCACCCCTCTTTTGCTACAGAATTCCCAATGAGTACAACTTGATACAATTTATAATTCTGCTCCAGTTTGACGCCACTACCTTCCAGTGTCCTGTCAAGACACAGTACATTGTCACACACAACTGAATGGTTTCCTCTGCACAAACGGATCACTAGTTTCTTCTGAAGCTATTCCCCTGCCTCCCCTTAAAAGAAGAAAACAATGCCTAATCAGCTGAAGAGCCAAAGCTTCTAGGAATACAGGTTTTTGCTGCTCTCTAGTGGACATACTCTTAAAAAAAAACAACAAAACCCACACATTAAAAATGTTTCAGCCCCCTTCCTACCCTTTCAACTTAAAATTCTTCATGCCTTTCAACTCAAGCATAACAGTACAATTTCCAGATTTTACTAACAGGAAAAGTAATTCAGCATCTTCAGCAACAATCCATACCAGTTGGAGAGCAAATGGAATTGGAATATCCTTGCCCATGACTCACTCTCCAGTTATCTATGCATAAAAGAAAGTCTACGACTACATGAACACATTGTACATGAGATTCAACATCAGTGGGGTGAGGGGATGTCGATGACCAACTGTAGTTAATTCACTTCATTCCTATAAGGAAGCATTTTCACTTATAACTGATCTTAAAGAGATATCATACTGTTGTCCTCTTGGAGATATGAATTTTTGCCTTGTCTCCAGGCAGTCCATGTTCCTGTCTGAGAAGCATTACAGCACTTTTAAAAACTCAGAAACCAGTCAGGCCTCCAAGTTCACTTAAATAAATACAAACATTTCTAGAATGGGTCAGCAGCAGTATCCGATAATGACAACTCTGATGCAAGCTGATCTTCCACAGCCAGTAATATCTTTCAGGTGTAATGCATTTCAATGCATTTGGAGAATACCCTTTAAATCTATTACCACTAAAAGCTCCTTCAAAACTACTAAGCTCAAAGCGGAGGAGGGGAGAAAGTATCATTCAAGTCTTAGTCCACATTTTCCATGGCACAGAGGTTGGGTTTTATTTTTCTTTTTTAAAGTATTACAACAGTGTTTGGATGGAACCACAAGCATGAAGCTCTACTACCAACTAATGAAAGGTCAGATTTGTTTAAGTGACATGAGGCTTGGGAAATGAAAGAACAGACAGCTAAATGAATGCACTGAATGTTATATAGACAACCAGTGGCAAAACCAAGAACAGAAACTGGGTCACCATCATAATTTAGTGCCTTCTCTATTGCATTTCCTCACCACGCCATGACCATTCTACATGATCATTCCTGCTTTATGTGACTGCCTGCCATAACAGAAAACAGTGAGACAATACAGTTATAAAAGTGTGTGCGCGCGCGGATTATGACACACAGCATATCACAGAACATGCAACAGCATACTTATCCTATCTCCATCTCATTTAATAATAGATTAATCTCTTGTGTTGAATACAACTACTTGGGTAATTTCTCAGACTCCGACAGCTTTATATTCCCTGTAAAAAGTCTCTCTCCAATGGGTGTTGCAGCCTGGAAAGCCCACAGCAAGGGTAAAGCAAGCTGGCAACATAAATAAGACACTGAAACTACACAGCTTGACAAGACTTAAAATAAGCTGCTTCCCAAGCACTCAGATATTAACACTATATACAAAACGTGAACAGAGAATTAAGTACACCCTATCCGCTTAACTTTTAGAAGTCTGTACTATTAGGTACCTATCAAAACAGTCTCTCTTGTAACTGTTGTCTTTCTGAACTACATAAAACACTAGGAATTGCTACATAGTATTTGCTCACATCCTACAGAACTACTTCAACATAGAACTTCAGAATTTTTGGTTGGAAATCATGCTGAAATACTGTATTTCAAAGGATACTAACAAAGGGTATTAGAGTAGTTGAAACTTGTGAGGTGCTCTAAAAACCCCAACCCTACATCTCATAATGAGTAATTAACAACTTTATATTATTAATACTTTTGTTTATTTCATCAAAATTTGTAAAACAAAGGTATATAAGATGACGAGTAGTCTCAAGGACCCTAAAAGCAGCATTATGCTGAAGAAGAAACTCCAGATCCTCTTCTTTCGGCATTATAACTTCTCCCGTGGCAAGTACAATTTTTGAAACAAATATTTCATCAGAAATTAGATCTTCACCAGAATAACAATCAGGACTCTTGGTTCCACAAGTTGTAGAGTTTCAGGGGATAAAGGAGCGAGGCAATGATGTGCAAGGGACAGTAACAGATTTTGGGGAGATGAGCAAGAGGGCTGCAGTGTTTACTGGTAGTTTTTTTTTCCTCCATCCAATAAAATTTGCCAGAAGTAAAAGAGCATAATACAAAAAAAGGTGCTTTCAGCTTCCTATTCTCTTATTCAGACAATCTCCTCAAACAATACACCTGACTCATCTCTGAGCTCTTGTAGCTCAAGATACAAAACTGTTTAGGTCTTACAACATCTGAGACATGGGTACATTTTTTTAAACCATGATACTTCATGACTTTGACTAACACATTCTTCTCAAAGGCACTAATTAAGTGTGGCTGTTGTAAAATAACAGCACTGGATGCCCAAAGTTTTCAGGACAACTTTCGAACACACTTCATCCATCTTTGTTAAGCAAAACTTCCACTGAAAACAGTGCTTTTTGGCAACCAAAGCAATGTACTCAAGAAAACGGACAAACTGCTTTATTAAGGCACTATCATCAGCTTGCAAGTTGTGATAAAGCTTGGTGAAAAATCTCAGCTTCTAAAAAGCAATATGTTATTCTCTGCAGTGCAGGTGCCAAACAGCACTATCAGGTTTTCCGCATCTCATGCATAAAGCTACTCACAGATACATTCATTCCTCTTACAGCAAGGTACATTAAAAATTTGTTTCTGGTAACTTTCATAGAAGAATATGCTTTAGAAAAGCAGAAGAAAGTTAAAATTAGAAGCCTGGGTTATAATTTTACTAACATTATGAAAACAGAGAGAATAAAGATCTTAATTTGTACTTTTAAATTCATTTCAGCATACAAATCAGATTTCCATCTTTATTTGCGATTAGGAGCAACTGTGTGAATGCAAGTCATCCCAAGAGATGACTCCCCAGTCTTGGGGAGACCAAAGACTATGGCTCACACAGGAGAGGGGAAAAAAAACCCAGCTAAATTTCAGACTCTGTCTTACAAATTAGGGCTGTTCTACTGTTCAGCTAGCTGTTGTGATTCATCACATGCCCGATCTCCATATAAACTATATGACAAGACAATTTATCCACACAACAGTAGTATATTGCAGAACAGCAGCATCAGAAGCAATCAGAAAATGCCTAATGTTTGTCAGCCCATGATAAGAATACTATCAGTAGCCAAATCATATCTTGCATTTCTTTGTCAACTTAGACCACAAGGTTCAGACAAAGTAACCACTTTACCAGTACTGGGACTTGTCTATGAGTTATGGATCAAGAACCCTGGATTCTCCCCCTATTCCTTTGGATAGGAAGAATTTATCTTTTTGTTTAGAAAAAGATGTAGCATACCACCACTTCTGTCCTTAAGCTTTTGTATGGAAGTCTATTGCCCTTTTTTAAACATAAAGCTTTTAGACCTTAATTTCAGCACCGAGATTGAGTGAAAAGTGTTGATTGGTTGGAGGCTTTAAAAGGAAACAGAAAAGTTCAAAGCTGAAATCAAGGTAAAGTTTCCTTCAACATCTACACTGGATGTATTACAAATGAAAGCTTTAAATTGTTGAAGCCTGCTGCACCTTTTCAAGAACCACCATTGGTAACTTAAGCTTATTTCACTATTTCCACATCAAAGACTGTCAATCATCTTTGATAAGAATATGGGCAACTAACACAGCATTTTATTATGGCAATTATGTTATCTTTAATTAAAATTTTCTTTACAGCATGAGTACTGTCTTAGATTGGATTGTGAACAGCATGGTAAAAATCCAGATCAAGGGATGTCTTAAAGCTGTAACTGAAGAAGAAAGTTGTGTTGCTTCTCTACTTCCTCTTTAAAACCCAAAGCAATATACAATCCACCTACAGAAGAATTTAGGAAGCAGATTTTGTCTATAATCTAACTTGCTACAAATGAAACTCAAACCTTAACCAATTAGAGTAAGGTGTCTGTAACATTTATACACCCCAGTAGGGCATATGGTTCAAACTGCAGAACAAAATAGTCTTAAAAAAAGTAAACACCAAAACCAAAAAGCACACCACAAAACAGAAAAATAAAAGAAAAATATGAATTTCTTGCATTTCTGAACGCTATTGAGGACTCCTGCTTCATGCATTAGCTCTGCAGCAGCACAGCTCCGATACCACCCCTCTCCTACAAGAGAGCACAGGTGCAGAAGGCTGGAGGAACAAAACCGTTTTACTGTACAATATTCACCACAAATTTCGTTCCCGCAGGGTCTGGCCCTCACAGAGCACGCAGGTTAGCCGTTTGCGTGTAGCCGAAAGCTCGCCTACCCAGCTCACGGCGACACTAGCTCTCAGAAGAGGCGCTGCCAGCAGACCACAATGTGGCGTGTAACGGAGCGAAGCCACCTGACGTAGGAGTCAAGGGAGTCTTTTACCTTCGCTACGTGGAACATTCAACACGTATCTCCACCAGCCGACGCCGCTCGTCCCTCCGCCCCCGCGGCACCGTTCGCGGGCGCCCTCGGGAGCCGCCGAAGGACGGCGGCTTCTCCGCGGGCCAGTGCCGAAGCCGGCGCGCCCCGGGGCGGGCAGGCCCCCTCCCCGGGCCGGCAGCTCTCCCCGGCTACTCCGCCCACCCGCCCGGAGGGAGGGTGCCCCACCACGGATAACAAACTCGCCTCGGCGGGCCGCGGCCGCCCACACCCGCGTGGGAAAGGAGCCCACGGCGGGGGGGGGGGGGGAGGGGCCGGCGGGCTCAAGGGACCGGGGGCGCAGGAAAGTTACGGCGGGCGGGCGGACGCCACCCGGGGCGCCCCTTCGCGGGAGCGAGACGGGCACTGGCGGCGGGGGTACTGCGGGTGTCACGGAGAGCCGCCGCGGGTACCGCCACCGCCCCCCCCCCCCCCAGCGCCAGCCACCGCCCCCCCCCCCCCCCCCAGCGCCAGCCACCGCCCCTCCTCGCCCGGCCGCCCCACCCCTCCCAACGAGCCGCCGCTGTGCTCGGCCAACAAAGGGACGAGCAGTCCCCGGGCTCCTGCAGGCTCGGACACCGGGGTGGGGGTGGGGGGGTGAGGGGGGCAGGCGACTCCGCCCCAGCCGGCCCCTCCGCCATGTTGTTGAAAGGAACCGACGGGGACCCGCAGCCCTCCGCCGCCCTCCTCCCCCCCTCCCCAGGCACCACCTCACCCGCTTCCTCCTCTCCCCCCGGGCACGCGTGCACTCACCCGCCGCCCCGGGGCACAGCAGCGCGGCCGCCGCCAGGCACAGCAGGGCCCAGGGCCGCCGAGCGGCCGCCGCCGTCATGGTCCGGTCCCGAAGCCGCCGAGCCAGGGCGCGCCAGGATTCCGCCTCGCGACCCCCCTCCCCTCCCCGCCCCTGCCCCTCCCCCCCCCTCCCTCCCGCCCGAGAGAGAAACAGAACGGCGCTCGCGCTGCCTGCGCCTCCCGGCCCGCTCCTGCCGCTAATGTAACTGACGCAGCGGCGGCCCCTGATTGGCCGCTCTCCCCCCGCCCGCCGCTCCTCTCCCGCCCCGCCCCGCCCCGCCCCGCCCCGCTCCGCCCCCGCCCCCCGGCAGCTGCTGGGAGCCCCAACAACAACAGGCGTCTGGAGGGCGCGACCGGAGCGGCCGGGGGGCGGGGCTGGGCGGTGATTGGCGGCGGGGCGGCCTCGCCTCGCCTCGCCGCGCCGCCGGGCCGGTCCGGAGGAAGAGGTGGTGGAGGAGGAGGGCGGCGGCGGCGGCGGTGGCGGGGGGTGGGAGGCCGGCGGCGCAGCGCAGCGCGGCTCGGTGAGGTACTCGGGTGGCGGGAGGCGCTGCCGGCAGGCACCGGAGTTTCTCCCCGAAAAAGGGGAGAGGCCGGGCGGCCGCGGAGCGCCCAGGCGTGTGGCTGAGGCGCCGCCGCGGCTTTCGGGGAGGGTCCCATCGGCCGGCCCGGGCGGCGCCCCTCGCCCCCGAGGCTCGGCGGCTGTGAGGTGCGGGGCCGCAGTGGCAGCGACGGCCCTGGAGGGAGAGGCGGGGGGTGGGTCCGGCAGCCCTTGGGTTTTCCCGGGAGAGGGGGAGAAGCCGCGGTAGCGGAGGAATTGCTCCTCTGTGGATGGGAGACGGTACTAGGAGAAGCGTGCAGAGCTCTTTCGTTGCTCGCTGCGATGCTTCTCCGTCACGTGGGCTGTCGGGTGGGTTGTAGATGCAACACACAAACACTCTGACAGCTTATTCACTGCTAACATACCAGCTGGCGTGCGCACGAGGCAGCTCAGCCTTCCTGCCGCTAGCCCTGCAGCCGGCTTCCAGCTCGGGAGCGAAGGACGTGTCTTCCCGCAGCACGAAGCGCTGCAGGGCTGAGCCGACAAGTGTTAGTACCGTGCGAGGAGAGACCCGTGCTCGTCCCCGTGCGCAGCTCCCCGCTCGCTTCACAGCCTGCGCATTCGCCGCGCGTGACTGGAGGCGTTAACCGGGAATCAGAAGCGAACTTGCACAGTCCAGATAGCTGTCTGAGGTTCTGCTTAATCTTACAAGCTGTGGCAGCTAGGATCCACCCTGTGGAGAAAATTACCGTGACTGAGATCGTTACTGTCATCCACAGCTTTATTAACTTTTGCATGGGTGGCAGGGAAGGAGGAAAGGCTCTCTTCTTCCCTTTTGGGATCAGGTAATCACTCTCCCAGCAGTTACCTGCTTGCTCTGGGGATCTGCCTGCCTCCTCCATCTGTCCGTCCCCCTCCCCGGTTCTGGCTCCATTACTTGGCCGTTTTGTCTAGACCCTGAATCAGTTCAGAGACCTCAAGTTCGGCAAATGCTTTTATACCACTTTTGTTCCTCGTTTTGCTCGCTGTGTGACCCTCCAATCATAGGACAAGGCATGAAGGTCACAGGTGCTTTCCCACTTGTTACCTGTAGTCATTCTTGCAGGCGTCATGCGCTGTCTCTGCCAGATGGTGACCTCCCAGTTCACGGCATTAACCTCCACCCTCCTCGGTGCCACATTCACTTCCATGTCACACTGATGTCCTGTCTCGTTTTTACTTGCAATTGTTCAGCCAACATGGCCTTCATTGAAAGGCTTGTTTCTCCTAGTGTACAGTTCACCTGGGTAAGAATGTTGATAATATAACTGTTCAAAGTGAGGTAAATTTTTATTGATTCATTCTCTTTCCCTTTCTCTCTGGTGATCAGGTTCATATATAAACAGACCCTAGTTGTATTTTCTCTTGCAAAATAATATTTTAATGACAGATGTCCTTTCGTGACAGATGTTGGACCAGACATCTGGAGTTGATACAGATTCATGCTATAATGAACTACTGAAGTTGACAATACCAGGCAAACATGTTCTCTTAGGTATCCATACGTAGAAATACTTAAAGGGCTGATCTTCAAGTAATATACTAGCATCAAAAAGAAATACTGAAGTGCTGTTAAAATTGTTTAAATCATGAGGTACTGTTAAAATTACTCAAATTGCGAGACACCTTTTAAATTCATGTAGAGCACTGAAACCTTAAGAAAATTGTATGCTTAGGGAAAAAAAAATCCACAATTCATTTCCCCATCACAGGTCTTCTGGATTTAAGGATGGGCCACAGACACTATATGAAGGAAGGCAGGAAACAGGAAGCAGAACATGGTGAAGGTTTTCTTTCAGGACTCACAGTTCAGTCCTACAGGGAGCATTCTGAATTAGCATCCTGAGTAATGCTTGGCTACCAGCCATAGAAAGAATAAACTAAGTCAGTAACTTGCAGGTAACAGTGCACCAGCTAAGGTGTTTTCAGGTCACTTTCAAGTTGTGAACAGTGCCACCACAAATAAAATATTTTGCCAGGCCTCACCCTTCTTTCATCACATCCATGAGGTGAAGACCACTAGTGAAGAAATACCTACAATTGTGTCATCCCCTGTCCTGATCACTGCGTGATCTGTGCCTATAATCTTGTGTACCACATTAGATTCAAAAGCCAAAGTAAACTTGGGGCAGAAGCAGCAACTGCAGAGCTACTGAAATGGCTCCTGTGTGTCCAGAATCACCCATTTTTTTGCCCTGCCTCTATTGCATGTTTCCAGATTCTTAGGACAGCACCTTCTGGGCTTGATTAAGGTGGGGTATAAGAACTTCTGATCATGATACAGAGTCTTGATGTTAAAAGGGCTCTGGTGGACAATTGGATCTTGTTCTCATTGGAGGGTCACTGACTGTGAAGGTCAGTGCCTGCACCTTCCCTCATTAGCTCCCCCTTCTTACTGTAATATTCATCCCTGTGTTTTTCCATCATCTTTCTCCCACTATTACTTCTGCAGTCAATTATCTTATTCCAATATATTGGTGTTCCTGTTCCTTCATGTGAGCTTCATAACTGCTGGTAGCACAGGCAGCGAGGTTTGCTGGTGTGCTAAAGACAGGCCTCTCTGTCTTTAGGAGGGTTATGTAAGAGTTACTTAGGTTTACTTGTTGAGTTGCACAGTACTTCATGTTACATGTTCTGTTTGATAATTAATAAAATCTGTCTTTTTTTTTGCTGTACAAGATGGAGCAGTTAGATAAAAAAATACAAAGTATAAATGATAGCCTGAGAAGATTTAAATCATTGGTTTCTCCCCATGTCTGCACCGAGGGCCAATCCAAAGAAAATGAGGAGATCTTACTTATGACTGCCCCTAGTTACATTCATTCTTAAATATGCTAGTTAGGCAAATGGCCATGACACAGTCAGCAAACAGTTTCCAAGATACGCCTATCTGTAAAATCACATTTTATTTAGGAAGACAATAACTCTTCTGCGATTTCAGAGTTTTCAAAATGGTGATAATTGCTTGGCCATTTTCTGCCCAAATGACATGAAAAAAACAATTTCACCCTACAAATTTGCCAAGATCAATAGAAAGCAACTCCTCACCATTGTATGTTTATGACATTTTAACTGGATGTATTAAACATTGTTCTTCAGCATTTAATGTGAGGGAATCCTTCAAACCACTCCTTACCTACTTTAATACATCTTTGTTTTCACAGTGCTTACTGAGAATGGAAATAGTGTAGTCAGTGGAAATATATTTAGTAGAATGGGCAAGAAAAACATTTTGCCTTGCCTCATTTATGTCATAAATTAATGAATTTCCACCATTCCAATTATAGAAAGATGCAACAAATTTAATCTTTTTTTTAAATGCAAGATAGACTGCAAAGCAAGACAACATAGAAAATCCAAATTATTTGGCTTCATGAGATCTGTTTAGATCATCAAAATGGTTGAACCTGTTTTAAAAATCCTTGCTTTTTAGGCTGAGCAAAGCAGGTTATTTTACAGGGGATATCTGCAATTTAAACACAGGTTAATTTCTTGCTTCTGTACAAGAATATGAAATTTATACACATATGCAGCACCCACAGGTAGAGAGGATGAAATAATTAATCTTTACTTAGTGCTAGTTTTATTTCTTGCAGTAATTATTGTCAGTTTCTGAATGTTTCTTCTGCTTTCTTTCTGGAAGATGGAAAGCAGAATATTTGTGGCTGCATGAAAGGTTCAAACAGAACTCTGTAATGCAAAGAACCCACTTACCAAGAAACTACATAAAGCATTAAAATATAACCAGTTTTGAAAAGGGACAAGTGGTGAGATAGAAAAATTATACAAAATTAATTGTTCTATAGTGTTAGTCAACTTAGTGTTCTTAGTCCACTAAGATCAAGGATCTTAGCTTGAACGCAATCTTATTGCATTGTAAGCTGATTTACTTAATAAAATGGGCACTAATAAATACAGGTTTTTTAGCTTTTAAAGTAAAAATGTATGGAAGGAAATGTTATTATTGGTGATCACTAAAAGCTTTATTAGTGTTTCAGTGTAAGAGATAAGTGATTCAATGTATCAGGGTAATAAAGAATTCTAATGAATCTTTCTCTCAGCAGGAAAATATGCACAGTTAGCGCAAGAGGAAATAAAGGTGTTGCAAAACTTCACTTGCTGTTTTTACAGTTTTCTCTCCATGGTAATTAGCTAAATTTTATGCTTTTTTAAGAACTATTCAGTGCATCATGACATTTACAAATTACGTTCACCAAGGATCTCAGCAAGAGGAAAAATACTGAATGTGTAACATTTACCAAAACAACAGAATAAGCTGTTTTCAAAAAAAAAATCACCAACACCCAAACTAAAAAACACCTGCCTCCATGCCCCAGTCCTTGCTTTTCCCAAGCAGTTTTATTCAAGCTAGGACAGAAGGGATCAAAGTGCTTATAAGCGTGTGGTTTCTATAACCAAGAAAATCAGAGAGTTTAGCAAAGATCTGTGATCTTGCTGAATCAGAGACAAGCAAAAGAAAACACTTTTTGGAAGTCACTGCTTTATAAAATGCTCAGAATTACTCATTTTATAACCTTTATAAACATTGCCCAATTTGCCTCATGAGTGCTCCCAAAACTAAATACAGTGAGATCTTAGTTATTCAAAACCCCATTAATCATCTCTGTTAACAGAAGTCCAGTTAAAGCTTAAGACATATGAAACCCTTTTGTCTTTAAATTCACTGTCAGTGAAACACACCAGGTCCGTGTCTCGGAGTTACAAATTGGGCAGCCCAGCAATACACCGCATCAGCATGCAGCTGCTTGATCCCTCCAGCTAACACTCTCCTTGTTATACAGCTAATAGTTTTGTGGATACATCATAGTGTTGTAAGTTCCTACTCTGCAGTGAAGCAGATCTCGATGACAGTTTTGTGCTGCTGCTGTTCAACTCCCCAAACTTAGTGTTTCATTCCAGCTTGTAGAGTCCCATCAGCTGCTGAGCTTGTTTCCTACACATATGATATCCAGCTTCATTTGAAATCAGGTATGAATGTATTCGAAGAGCAGTGCTGATTGTAAGTCTCATTAAAGAGAGGTCTAATTTATGCTGAAAGCAGGGAAGAAGTTTATAGTCCAAGACATGTTGCTAAACACAGAAGTGACTAAGACGACTGGTTAGTTTAGGGAGGGGTTGCCAGAAGCAAAGAGGCTGACATCAACGAGGTCTGGAAATGACTTTCGACTGTACGTCATTATCTATTTGAAGGCTTTGTATTGCTATAGCAACCCTGAAATTGCACGAGTATCTCACCTATGACTACAGTGGAGGATAGATGCATTAAAGTAGCTTGCCTTTAATTAAGGATACTTTTCTATGGAAGTACAGCTTTTACCTGCTTGAACACTACTCCTTGTACCAAGTTGATGGTGCAAGTAATAATTTATATCATTCTGCGTTTCAAGAAAGGTCAGTTTCCTTCTACACTGAAACCAGTTTTGAGATTGGACTCAGTTTAGACTTGAGTTGGGAAGGAGCAACATATGTAACTCACCAAAAGCTAATGCCTCTTTAGCAATGCCATGATCATGAGGCTGTCCTATTGCAGACCGCTCTGTACCAATTAGCAGGTAGGCGTCCCGTGTTTTTGACAAACTTGACCTCTGCTTCCATGGAAATAGGGCTAATTACAAGAAATTTCTTAGAGCTGGAAGTGGGTATTGTGGTGATTACCTACTAAGACCCCGGAGCATTACATTTGGGCATCTAGATGCCAACTTGGATTAAATATCAGTCATCCTTAAAAAAGAAATGAGTTTTTTAATAAAACTTTTGCTCTGTCATTAGAATAACATTTTGTTCAGTTAAGTGTAAAGCCACAATAGTAAAAAAAAAAGAAAATAACACAACTTCAGTAATGATAGTTCCTGACACTGATTTATTAACCCTGCAAACTGGGAATGAGAGACGAGAGAGTTGCTTCTGTAGTGTGCTGTGGGAATTTCCTGTTCTGCTGCAGCTTTTCTAGACTTCCTGCATGTTCTCCAGACACTCATTCTTCAGTGCTTGTGACTGTATATTACCTGAAGTGATAACATCAAATTTTCTATAGCAGTTCAGGTTCTGCCTGGTTGTTTCAAAACCCTGTTTCTGTAGTCTCTAGCAGTGTTTTGTGTAAGTTTTCACTTGTTGTTTTGCAAAGAATAGCTAAAATTCACTCTAAAGGTGTTGTACTTTGCACAGTCCAAGAATTTTATATGGAGATTTTCAGTAGTGTTCTAAAAAGGTGTTTTTTTCCTTTAAATCAGATAATGGAGTTTGTACCTACTCAGGAATAAGAATTAAAGAGAAAAATAGACTAAAGATCTATTTGAATAAGATGGCAAATTATTCAGTGAAAAGAGAGATGGTGGAAATCAATTGTAGAATGTTGTTCTTTACCAGTTCTTGAGTTTCTAACTTTTCTCCAAGAATATGTAATTTTGAGATCGTTTAAGCCCTTCGTTATTTCTCCATTTCCAAGTGACATTATTAACAGGGAAGACTTCTGTCACTTGACCTATAAAAAAATAATAATTCATGCTTTTTAAATTTCTGCATTAGTATGCGAATTCTCCCGAACAACATTTGCTGGTTGCAACTAATAAGAACTTACTTCATTCTGTTTTTCTACAGAGATAATGTTCCATCAGCCATATCCCTTAAATGTAATGCCAAGGGTTGACTTTTATCCAAGAAGTCTTATTAGGCTGGATACTAGATTGCTGAAGAACTGTCTCTGTTGAGAATTTAAGAATGTAGCAAGAATGCTGGTACTAAAATACAGCTAGCATAAGGCTAAAATAAAAGCATAAGGCTTGAAGAACACAGGATGAAAAAGTTGTGAGAGGCTATGGAGATGGCTCTCATCTCTCAATTTCATTTAGGAATGTCTAGGGATGTACAAAACTGTTTTGTGTATTGAAAAACTACTTCATCCATGCCAGAATCCACTTGGAAGAATGTATTTTTAAATTGTGACCTTAGTAAACAAACTTTTGAAGCAAGATTTTTTTTTAAAGCCAGTAACAACTACAATATCCTCACACAAGAAACTGAATGTTCTTGTTAATGAATCTGGAATATTTTGTTGGTAGAGAGTAACCATTCTTGTTTTTTGCTTTCTGTTCTATCTTCAGGCATTTTTCCAGGCTGGGTCTTCTTTTTCTAAGTGGGGTTGATGACCACTGATTATTGAGGTCCTAGTAACTGTATACAAAACCAGACTAAGCAAACATTTAGTTCCTGTGTCTTTGGAAATGGAAATACTCCTGTCTATGCATGTATGTGGTGCAAAAGACTAATGATTACATTATAACGTGCATTCTTGTGAACGTCTGGTGAGCTCTGTCTAAAAAAAAAGTGTTAATTGTTTTTATCTTTGATGGTTAACAAATTATTGAACGATTTTGTCTTTCCTCCTGATGTAACTTCAGTTCTGACTCGAACATTGTCTCAAATATTACTGCATTTGCAACAGTACTGCTTTCAAAAGCTTAACTATCCTGCTTCCAAACAGTATGAAATATTAACTATGATGGCTTGGAAGAGTGCCAGTTGATAAGATAAAGTGAGAAAAAACCCAAGGAGTTGCAATTAGGAATGACCTTCTATTGATACACAGTTTAAGTTTTTTTCATAAGTTGTTTTTTTTTTAACAAGGCTTAAGATTCTGACTTTCAAAATGTAAAAAAAATAAACCATTCCTATCATGTTCTTCATATCTGTTTTCCTTGCCAGTGACAACCTCAATTGGTAAGTTCCTCAGGTAACACTCTCCTCAAGTGTCCATGAAAGTAGGTGGGTCTTACAGCACATAATTAAATAAATAAGCTCAAGTCAGGGAGAAAAAAGCCTTTTTGATGGGAGGTCCTCACAGATGACTGCTGGTATCCATTTTTGGTCAGTTAATGGGGTTTTTTTGCTAGTATTCAATCTCGTGGGAATGTTGTTTAAAAGCTTTTCAGAATTTCCTAGTACATAAAGATAACATTTGATTCATACCTCTGATTTTGTCTACTAATAAAGCTTCAAATTTCTCCTGAAGTCATGAGTCATTTCTGTTTTCATTTTAAAAATTCAGCACTGCAACAGCACAGCACAGTCATAGACCTAGCAAGCGTCATACAGGTTTCCTGGCACTCAGTTTTTTGCTTGCCTGCATCTGGTAAAATATTTCTAATATATTTCACAGGGAAAAGGCTTTTTCATGTATCTTTTAAATTAAGAGCCAAGTCATGTGGGATTTCTAGTTTATCCTCCATTGCTTGTTTCTGCCGATATTTGTGAGCAGTTCGCAGATCCCCTTTGGTGACTGACAGAATAGTGAAGCAATCGTGCCACACTGAGCTGGGCTGTGAGCAGAACCCTGAGCACTGATGTCTGGGCGCTGGCTATCCAACTAGCGAAGCCAAATCAATACACAGTCCTTGCTGTACCCAGGTCATTTTGCTACTAGAACAAATGCCAGAATCTGGACACCAAATGTTCTCCAACTTCACAAATTGCTCTGTATTCCTCCAGCAAAAGTAACTGTGTGCTGTTTTCTGGGGGGCAGCACACAAATCACCAGCCTCCTTCAGCCCAGTCACCTCCATTAATTTCTGAATAGGTTAGGTTCAAATTTAAGTGACTGTGCAAGAAGGAAGATGTGGAAAAAAAATTCCCATTCTAGTATATCATACAGTTTCTCTGCATACTTGTGAGGAAGCGAGATCTGCTAAATTGTACCTCAGTATAGGACTGCTGTCTTAGCTTATTAACACTAAAGGAAAGGTATATGATGTGAGCAGAAAATATGAAAGAGTTTCAAAATAATGTGTCCTGAAGCAGAACATTTCTCTATCACATGAATATTAATGGACAAATGTGTCATTTTTCATTTCATATGAAGATGTTTCAGTGGTGATCGCTGCTGCAGATTGCCAACCTTTAGCATCTCCATCCAATAATGTAGACCTATTGATTTGCTGCTCTTCACTTAATGTCCTTTAGTTTGATGATATCTTTTTGCTAAGATGACGCCTGTATCTGAAGAAGATAACACCCCTAGCGGATTTGTACCAGTAACTCCCCATCCCTTCTTGGTACTCAGAAAAAAGTAGCTGTCCTCTCTGGGGACCATCTTGCTTCTGTGGCACGTTACAACCCACTGGCAAGAGCAGATAATAATTTGGACTTTGGAAGCTGAGAATTCATTTCTGGTCTCTGAAACAGGACTAGTTTTTACAAATTGTGAAATAGTGAATACTGCTGTACCGTAGTCATTCTTTCCTATGACAATTCATTAAGAACTACACCTAAAAGCCAGGCTGTATCAAATCTGTTAACTTATTTTTATACTTCTGATAGTGAATGTTAACTGCTGTTAAACTATGCAGAGACTACCATGAACCACAAAAACAGGAAATGCGAGAGGAAGTTGACACTAAGAAGTAAATACTTTAAGTCTGAGAGGATGTTTAAATTTTTTGCCACTGCCGTCATCACAAGTGTTTCCTATTCCTGAAATCAAGAAGGATCACGAGTCAAAACTGAAATTAAAGAGATACTATCCAGTCAAACATGACCGCTGTTTTGCATCTGCTTAAATCAAGGTTCTAGATAACCGACATATCCCAGAACTTTGGCAATAGTAGTGCTGCAAATGCTTTCATCACACCTGCCTGACCAAACTGCCTATTGTCGGTGGTGTTTAAAGGTGACCATGGCCAAAAAATCAGGAGAAATGCATCACTTCCTAACTTAAAGACAGGATAAAATGAAGGAAAAAAACCCTAGCTTTTTAAATGAATGTCAAGAAAATGTCCGTCATGGACATTGGAAATGATGGTAGTAAGAAAATATATTTGATCTAATGAATCACAGAAGATGGGAACAGAAAAGTCTTCACTGGCAAGGAGATCTTTTCAGTTTAACTAACTAGTTATGGGATTAATTTTGTCAAAGTTAATGAATGTATTACAGGACAGAAAATGAAGAGCTCAATAAATGTTCAATATTCACTAGGGCAAAAGATTAGAGTATCTCTGAGTATCATTCTGTTTTATAAAGTTTAGTTTTATAGAGAAGGTTACTCCTTTTGTAGCTATAATTGAAGTCATTAGAAGTCCAGTCTGTCATGCTCTTAGTTTTCAGAAGAACAGATTTTCTTGAGAAGCTGAATGCTTTATCTTTTTCCAGGATACAGTTTTTCTTAGAACTTTGCTAAAGGTCAAAGAACTGTGTAAGTATTACATTTTGAAGAGCAGCTGTGGCTTTTTTTTTTTTTAAATGCAGTTTTAGTTCCTAATTGAATCAACTCTCAAAAATGGATTGGCCTACAAGCACACCAGAATTAGTTTGTTCTGGCTGAGAAGAAATGCTTCCTAGCATTTGTAGGATTATCCTGGAGGTGAGGTAAAAGGAGTTACGTTTAGGTGGATGAAAATGTCATAAATTATACATATGCAAAAAGCCTACAATAGAAAAAATGCTCAGTGCTGTGAAGTAAAGCACCCAAAAGTGCCAGAACTGGGGTTACCAATGCCCCATTTCCATTTGGATTGACACGTTTTAGTATGTTTTTAAAATTTGTGATCGTATTTGCGATATCCCTGCCTTATTCAGTGCACAAAATGAGCAGACCCCACTTAGTGATCTGCTCCTCAAGAATTTGTTTCATTCTCACAGCTCAGTAGGTGGCCTGTACATCAGCGTGCCGTACCTCAACCACATAAGCAAGCACTACTGTTCTCTGCACCTGTGGCTGTGTGATCCTGCCCTCCCTTCTGCTGATACTTGCCCATACCTTATACCACAGAAACCAAATCAATGAACTTAATCAGCAAGGAGCAAGTTTCTTTTACTTTGCAGGGTTTGTTTTTCATCTGATGTGCTGTCTGTGCGGCTTCATGATTACAAGGGTGGGCACAAGGGAGAATGCAAGATGTGGAGCACGAAGGTGTTTCCGTCTGGTTGAACTGACTTAGGTCAATTTTAACTCTCATGGAATTGCATGTTGATCTACTCACACTGTTTGTAACCTGCTCTAAAATGGATCAATTTCTATGGAGCTTTTCTTCCATGAGTGAATCAGGGACAGAATCCAGATCCTTTGGGCACTGTTTGTTGCCATGAACATGAGATCACCCTTTCTCTTTGGCCATACCATGCCTTAGCCATTGCAGCATTTGTAACATATGAAGCTGGGATTTTCCAGACAGCCTTCGCTGATGAATAGTCCTGGTTGTTCTCTGGACATTGTTTTCCTGTGAGCAAAACAAGGAAGAAATATTGTGAAAAGGTAGCCACCATAAAGCACTTGAATCTGAAATGCCATGTGTACATTGCTACTGAAACCTATAAAGGCATAATTGGGTCTCAGCAGGTTCCTGTCCTGTCCTATCTTCATCCTGCGCTTCCTTCTCTGTATGCTTCTGATTTGCCTTGGATGGGAGAGTCACAGCTGTTACTGTACACTACCGATAGTAATGAAAGACACTGACAAGTTCTCCCAGAAGTAGTGGATTAGGTGGCTTGTTACCACATTCATCCTCTGTATTTCACTTTGGGCTAAAACAAGTTTAGGCTTCTGCATCTGAACTAGGACTAACTTCTTTCCTAACTTTTGATTAAATAGATTTAATCAAAGATAATTTTGATTAAAATAAGTTCCAATACTTTAGAAATAAGTTATTTTAGATTTTGGCAGCTCAGGTCTTATCACTATAGTTTTTTTTGTTGGGTGCTTAAGCTCTCTGCACAATGTATAGAGAGATACTCACTTAAAATTAACAGTGTCTTGTGAGCAGGGCACCAAGGGTTGCCTAAACTTCTTCACTCCCTCCACATAGCTAAGCTTCTATGCAGAATCAGGCTTTTCTGCAAAAGTATACCTGCGAGCTGTTACCTTTTAATCCATCATCCTACTGGGAAATAGAGGTTTAATGCCCAAGGGATTTATGCTCACAGACCTTATTTGAAAGACTAAGGATATTTGGAGTGCTACTCTGAGTCCTTCCTACTGGAGCTATTTCAGTGTCTGTGGATTCTTATTCATGGGGTACAGAAAGAGATTCTTGCTCTTTAATTGCCCAAAAAGCATAGTTGCCTATGGATATTTATCAGTGGCTGAGGGGAAATCGGACGATCATGAACTTTGGACATGGACACATAAATCCTTTTCGTCACAGTGTTTGACATCTATTAGGCTGTTCTTCACAAACACCTCTGAGTTTACCGTCCCTTTTATAGCTCCAACCTGTAGACTAGCTTGTTTACTGCCTTCAGAGTCACTTTTAAAGATCCCACACAGAGCTCATAATTTGCTATTTTCTTCTAACTTCTCATTCATAGAGTTCACCACAACCTCAGTGCTTTATTATTCCTACTCCCCAATCCTTTTGACTTGTCTTACCCTTCTCCCTTCCCACCTTATGTCCTAGTGAGTGTACCAGTAAAAGCGCATACAGCTGTAAGTGACTATTTTGATCCCTCCTCCAGGCTATTCATCAGTATTCCTGACCTTTTCTCCTGCTGAAGAGCAGTTGGGTTTTTGTAAGGAAGATACTGTGGTTCATTGACTTTGACAGAATGAGTAGCTTATTATCTGCCATTATGCGGCATTCAATTGAGACTAGGGTCTTTGCTAGCGTGTCCAGTGACCTCTGATATATCATCAATAGCTAGGTTGGGAGGGTTGACTCTACTTCTTTTCAGGAAAAAAAATGTGGACATTAGGAGGTGACTGAGTTAGATGTAACTAACTTAGCTTGCTTCTCTCCCCCAACTCTTTACCGGTAAAAGCAGAGGCCTTTCTTCAGGAGATATATTTTGAGAGGCCCAGGCCACAAATTTATCCCGGTTTTGGGGACAATTATCTCTATCAACTAGATACTTTCCTGCCGTAACAGAAGATTATCATGGCACATGCACTGATACCAGCTTCTTGCCTTCTTAAAATGGAGGCATAAACATCTGAGCACGCTGCTGTGCTTTCAGTTCCTCTGCCTGCAATTTGAGAAGATCTAACTTTGAAGTTAGCTTAGCTGTGCTTTGAGCAGGGAGTTAGATTAGATGACCTTCTGAGGTCACTTCCAATCTAAATTATTCTACCATTCTAAGACATATCAAGCTACCAGAAAGCGGGGAGAGAGATAGTGAATACACATTCAGTCTATGAATCTCAATGATCTCTGGCTATTAATAAGGTTGGTTTTTTTTTTACTTTTGAGTAACAGTCTGTATGTCCATTTCTAATTCATGTGGATTAATGCATGGCATCAGCTTTGGCTGGATCTGAACCCTTTGCACAAACAGCAGTCTTCTGAATTTCTGTAAGCTTTAGCTGGATGAAAACGGGGATCAAGACGGGCATTCTGCAGCCTCAAGGATGAAAGCGCATGTAAATGAGCTCCCCAGTACTCAAGCTTTGTAAGTGCTGTATGCTGTAATTACTCAGATCATCTCTGCCATAACAAATTTTAGTGTAACCTTACAACCTGTTAGCCAATAAGCTTAACTGTTGTTTTGGCTTTGGATATCCCAACAGTGGAGGCAAACAGCCACACGATATGTTTGAAAGACCTTGACTTGTGAGTGTTTGATGTCAGGAAGGCTTTTGATAGGCTGGCTGAAAGGGTGGTGGGATGATTCTGGGAACTCATTTTTGGTATCTCAGGCAAATCTCAGCACACCTCTAGACTCTGAAAAGAGTAATTGAGAAGATGCTGCTGACTCTAGAATCGGAAGCCGTTCAGTCCTCCTAATGGCTAGACTGTACATACATAAACATGATGCCTGATCCACCAGGTGCTGGAGTAAAGGACATGGGCAAATGTCTTGTGTTGTCCTGTTTGCTAATGTGATACATCCTGGTACTAGCTATCAGTTGTACAGGATGACCATACCAGGGCCCTTTCTTTCTCACAGCTTTGAAACTTCCCAGCTGTGTGAACAGCCACTCCATGCCCCAAGCAAGGTGCGCATCATTGTTGAATGAGGTGAACATAATGGGATGGCACAATATATCTATATACAGCATGGGAGCATTCGTGTAGGGCAATGACAGCTTTAGGAGGGTTCCCTGTATAAATGCAGTCTAGACATATGGACTATGTGAATGGATGTTTGCACAAGGGTTATATATTTTACTCATGGCAAAAAGCCACAAGGATGTATCGGTGTCTGCCCCATGAGTATCAGACATGCGTGTCCTGCAGTCCCTCTACAACTTTCAGTTGGATAAGGACTCCAGTTAGCCCTGAGACCAGGCACAATGATCAAGCACCTGTGAGTACAATTAAACCTTTCTGTTCCAAAATAGGGTGGCTCCTTCAAACTATCCACAGCAGTAGTCATTGGCACATGCTGCCCTCCCAAAACATACGCCAAGGCAGTGGCTGGAAGGTTTACAGATGGCACTGACCAGTACTGTGACAGGGAATAGTTCAGCAATCAGTCATGCTATTGGTACTAATGCCTGTACCCTGACCCTGATAATTTTATAGTATAGTTGTAGCCTCAGAGATGTAACTAGAGTCAGTTGAGACATTGGAGCCTGCTGAGTTAAAATAGGAAACTCTATAGCAAAGCTAAACACCAGTGAACTGTTTTTTGGACGTTAACACCAACCCATCCTCTAACTTAGCAGGGAGATAATGTTTTTCAGGTAGCAAGCCATCTTGGTGAATATGCCTGGAACCAAAGAAGGCCAAATAAAATGACTGTGAGGTGGTATTGGTACCGACAGAAACACAGCTGTTTGGCAGTCCCCTGCTGCTGCTCATATGAACATACTTGAAATGCAGCATACAAAACTACCTTTCCTGCAGAGGCATTGTCATCATCATCCTGGCTCGAATTTGAATTTGCAGATGATCTTAGGTACTCCTTGTAAGGTCAGACAGGGCTGTCACCCCACTTTCTGCTGAAGCATCACTAGTACCCCTGAGACCAGCTGAGGAAAGCAGGTTATAATGTTACCCCTGATCAACACCAGGGTGTGATGCTGAATTGACTTCACATGTAGAATACCCACAGTGTGTGCTGTCTCTAATTCTGTGCCCTGAGCTTGAAAGAGCTCCAGTATAGTACTTTGCAGGAGCACGCAGGGAGGTTAGCTGCTTTGTAAGGAGAGGAGGAGTTGTGGTTTCTTGTTGGTCCCAAAGGGACATCTCTGGACTCCCTACCATCCTACCACTGTACCCAGTGCTCCCAGCAAAGCACACACAAATGGAAGTTGGCCTTCAGTGTTTATCTGGGTGCTGTGGAAAACCGTGCAGAAGATCCACATGAAAGGTGGAACTTTTATGTGTGGCATGCTGCACCAGAGTAGCTGGCAGCTCTGAATGGTGCCCAGCTTTTCTGTGGAGGAGCAGCACAAGCTTTAAATAAAGGCAAATGGTTGGGGAAGGACAAGTGAAGGAGGAGGTCAATCAGGAGGTGGAAGAAAGGACAAATGAGAAAAGCCCCATTCCATTTCTCTCTCCTGCCCATACAGGATGAAGATGTGTTCTGACTTCCCGTTCTCTCTCCCCCGAGGAAAGCCTAATACTGCTAGAGCTGAGACATCCATCTGCATGCACCTCCAGATTAGGCTGTGTATACATATCCATTACTTAGGAGTAGAACAGGTTTTTCTGGGTTATGGGTACAGGGGAAGAGAAGCTGGTAAGTAAAAGGTTTACATCAACTGGTAATAGTGGAAGTTGCAGTGAGGTGCAAAACAGGCCTTTTAAGACACAACAAGTAGCAGCAGCCCTCTGACAGGTTAAAATGAGAGGCTAGGTTCAGGTTAAAGTAGCAAAGTGCTTGAAGTACTTTTCTTAAGTAGGTGCTCATCTAGAAATATTTCTGTCTCTGGTTGGCTATTGTTGAAACATTAAGGAGAGACAGCAGGGAGAAACTGAACAATGTAGGCTCTAACCACATACCAGACGAACAAATAACAGCCAAACCCTGATCAGATGTTTTTTAAGATGCATTCATACTCCAATACTTGAACACCAAAGTGAAACTGCAATTCTAGCATCTAATTCCTTTAAAATCTCTTCTCCTGGCTGAGGACTGGAATGAAATCAAGAATTGCAAGCGTTACTTCAACGGCTTCAAGTTGCGTCAGGGGAGGTTTAGATTGGATATTAGGAAATATTTCTTCAGTGAAAGGGTGGTCAGGCATTGGAAGAGGCTGGCCGGAGAGGTGGTGGAGTCACCATCCCTGGAGGTATTTAAAAGACATGTAGATGTGGCACTTCAAGGCATGGTTTAGGAGGCCTGGGGGTGTTGGGTTGATGGTTGGACTTGATGATCCTAAAGGTCTTTTCCATTCTTAATGATTCGGTGATTCTATGATTCAGAAGGAACACCTAAACCTCAATGCAAAAGAAGAGTTACTGTGAAGTCTTCAAAGCAGGACATACTGCAACTCATTCTTTCCTGTTTCACCTGAATGCATAACTCAGAAGCAACGCTGGACAGTCTGACTGCACTAAGACTAGTTTTGTTAATTGTCAGTCCTTTGAGGTGTATATGCTGCACTGCAGACACTCACAGGTTTGGCTTGCTTAGAATAACAATGAGAGGAGAAGCTGCTCGTCTCACTGCAGTTCATCCAGGCAGAGCAGCACACTGCTGATCAATGAGAACATGTCATGCTTTGCAACTGCACAGAGAAAAGATCCCTGAACTGAAAAAGGCAAAGGACCTGCTGATTACCAACCACTAACAAAATCAATGGGCCAAAACAGGATTGTGGGGTGTCTGCAATCTACTGCCTATATTCACAGTTCAGTACAAATAAGACCTTGTGGGGGAATATTTGCTACAATGAAAACCAGAACTCTAGGAAAGTGAGTTGAGGGTAAGCCAGATTTTTGTTGGGCTCAGATTTGTAAATTGATTGTCAGAAATTCCTCCATCCTAATATAATGTTTACCTGTGTGCATGAGGTCAAAGAAGCTGATCAGGCAGTTGAAGACTAACACAGCCATGGGGTATGAGGTGGCAAGGATGAAAAAAGGTCTTTGGAGATGAGTGCACCTGCATTTATACATGCGTGCATGCACACTCCTGCCTTTTCTCCCAACATGACTTTCCCCCATTTTCCTCATCAGATTAAAAGTTATATTATCCCATACCAACTTTTAAACAATTTGGAAGGATGTCCTACAAATCCAGAAGAAAAAAAGATCCCAACCCTTCCTATTTCAAGTCAAAAGATCATTTTAAAGATCATTGCATGATACCACAAGGTGCTTTGGGTGTGGTCAGTCAATTCAGCCAGATGTTTGTTATTGACTGTGTCGAACTGCTTTCAAAATTCTAATGAGTTAACAACTTATAAGTACACATTTGCCCTTCTGGCTGCATGAAGTGGTGAAGATAACAGGTGGGTTTTTTTTTATTTTGGGCAGCGATCTGCAGCAATATTAGCACTTCTTAAAAGGAAAGGTCCTATACGAGGTAAAACAATGAAAAAATGTTTTCATTTGTTGCTGAGGAGTCTTAATTCCTTTTGATTATTAAGGAGCAAATAAATTAGAACAAAAATGCTTTGAACGAAAGCATGTCTTTTGAAAACGACATAGTTAATGTGTCCTGCTGCTTTCTTTGTACTGAAGATTGTTGTGAAATTTAATAAAATCAGTAAAACATTGCAGTAAAAAGTGATGTTTCCACTGAAAACTGTTGTGTGATTCTAACAAAGTCCAATTTGGAGTGGTATATTCAAAGTCAATTTTTAATTCACGTGCCAATTTGCCTTCATAACAAAAAATTCTTTTAACTTAGAATCCTTAATGGCATTCAACTACGTATTCCTGCAATTTGCACCATCCCCAAAGTATCCCTGATAAATAGATGAATCTCTCCAGTAACAATTCAATATTCCTTTTTCAATGGTTATTAACTTTTCCTGGACCTTACTGGAGCTTTTCTGGTTGTTTTTTTTTTCTTTTTTTTTTTTTTTTCTTTTTTTTTTTCAGGTTAAGCACCAGCTTAATTAAAATTAAATTGTAATTATTTTTACTGGAGACCTGATTCTTTTGCAGAAGCGCAAACCCCACTGAGGATCTTTCTTGATTTAAAGGAAGATTCTGTTGTGGTAGCTTGTACCTACAAGTCATATGAAGACAAATCTGTCAGCTTGATTTCTAGAAATACTTATTCCAATAGCTGAAATAGATCTGCTGTGTTTTATTCATCAACCAGCCCTGGGGTTCTGATGGTTTATAAGATTTTCATCTCTGTATTTACAGTGTATAAACTTCTTCCTTTTGAAGTGCATCACATCTTCCAAAAAATGGATGTTTTCAACGTTCCTCTTATTTGGCTGATACTCCAATTTAATTAATTCAGACTGCTATATTGGTTTCTAGTGCAGTTACTCTTTCCAGCCTTGCTCTGGTGCTCGTTTTGGTGATTCATTTGCTTTATACACCGTTCCTTACCTGAATTAGCAAATGTTCTTCCTCAAGTGCACCTGACCTTTGTTTTGGAATAATTCTGAAAAATGTATTCTGCCTTGATAGGGAAAGCTAATTTATTTTTAATAATTTATTTTTAAGTAGTGAGCCAATTTTTTCTCTGTCATATCCTCGATGAATATTACTGTTTCTCTTCAATTATACTAAGGAGTACAAAAAACCTCACTGTTTTGGTTAAATTGTCAAAAAGTGTCTTTTCCAAGAGAAACCTCATCTTTATAACAGATGTCTCATGGCATTCTTTGGTAAACTAGCTCTCCTGCTGGCATGTGAACTCAGCACCACAGCAGCCCAGACGATGCATGGTTCATGCTCTGTATTAAGTTGAAGAGTGCGCAATAAATTCCTCTAGGCTGCAGTTTAATGTTATAGGTGGGAAGCAACCACTGAGAGTTCTTTATCATCTCATTGTTGGTGCTTAACCATTTCAGTTCTCTGCTAAGCTCTAGCAGCTCTTCAGGATACAGAGAGGGTTTAGCCCTGTGAAAGGATCAGCACAAACAGAATTCTGGATGCATTTTTGCTGGGCCCGGCCTAAACACCAGTTCAGTAACTCCTAAAAACTGCCTGTCTCCCACCTCTTCACACAGCTCTTCTGTGAGATCCCATCTCCCCCCCACCTCTTGTCGCTGCAATTCTAGGCGAAGAAACAGCAAGCTCCCCAGCTGCTGGCTCTAGCTCAGGAGTGGAAGAGCGAGAGCTGACAGTGATGACTGGGTGATGACTGGCTGCAAGCATGAACCATGCTGGCCGTGACTTGGCTGAGCTCAGGGTCTGCCAACAAAAGATTAAAGGTAGGTGGTTCCTGCTGGAAGCACATTGAAGCATTTTATTTTCCCCCTTGAACCTTCTGTGACTCAGAGTGAAACCCCGCTGTACGTATACAACTCTTCCAACTGTGTGAACTGAAGGAATTTGGCATTTCACAAGAGTGCTCAGCATTTTAGGCAAATGGACTATAAATAAGTGCAGTGAATCGTTATGCATGCATTTTAAATATAATATAGACTGTTTTTGCCTCATTACCATGTTGTAATAATGAAGTCATTACTCTTCTGCGAAGAAAAAGAAGATATGATTCAGCTGACCCTGGGAAATAAGCTTTTATAGTAAATTGGAAAAATAAAGCTGGATTTCACAATATTATATTACATAATTATATCAGTTTAGTATAATGAGTGTGATTTGCTTTTGTCTTTTGAAGGTAGCTGTCTAGTAATTTAATACTGTATTTGTCAGCAAATGAACATGTATTTCCAACACAGACTCTAGATCAAATCTTAAAAATTATAATGTGGAGTTTGACCTCCATAGTTATTGCCTGATAAAATATAAGTAAATATGTTGTTTAAAGTATGCAGTAGACAAATGTATAGGCAAAAGACTTCAGATATTATGGTGATACTGTTTGTGAAGAATATTAGCATTTGCTGACATTCCTATCCATTGCTGCTGTTATTTTATATTAAGGACTCTTTAATTATCCGAATGCCAGAAGGGTAAATTCACAAAAAAGAAAATCACTTTACATATAACTTAGTAGGCTAACAATGTCTAGAGCCTATTTTAAAAAGACCATGACAGACATCTTTCATTCAGCAGTTTGCCACAACAGGAAATTACTTCCTCTAATATGCAATGAAATAAATAAAGGTCAGATGGTTCGTTTGTCTGCATTTACTTCGCACAATTGTACCATTAAAACAGGATGTTTTCTATTAACATAGCTCCAGGTTTCCTGGTAATAATAGCACCAAAATAAGGACCAGATTTTGTCTAGGTGAAATTCACTCCTCCTGCGTAAAGCCGTATGCCTAGAATCTGCAAAGAAAAAAGCTGAAGCAAGATGTGGAAGCTGCTAAATTTATGTGTAAGCACCAGGCTGTGATCCACACAAGCTTACAGGAGTTAAGTATTCAGCTTCCACTGAAACTCCAAGGAGGAGAGCACCTTTGTTCTCAAAGCTTTTTTGAAAATTTCAGCCCTGTAAGATGTAACAGCCTCCCATTATTTGCTCAGGGTTAGTATGTATATATACATGTATATGAATAGTGCCTTGGGTATTCAAAATCTATGCAAGTGAAAAGAGGAGCTTAGAGCATGCCATTTCCCAACTGTGAAGAAGCAGCAGCCTTGCAGAGCCGTACTGCTTATGAGACAGGCTACTGGATCTTCCTCACAGACCACATTTGACTTGTGCCCTTAAATGATCTTCAGCTCAGCCAGAAAGACAAGGGGCTGTGAGTTAATTGTTGGCAAACTTTGAACCATGTAGGGTTCAAGTGGGAAGAAGGGCTTTAAGTCAGCTGCATGTGCACTGGATGTTTCACCTAACTGGAATGCGGTTTGTGTTGAGGTATGTTTTCTTTGGCTATTTTTTCCTGAAATGTGCAATTACAAAAATTAAAATATTTACATCATTACAAATGCAATTTCAGTGTCAGCTTTTTCTGTCATAAAATGGAATATTCCTATGTGCAACAGGTGAATTATTTTCCTTGGGGATCAGATACAAAACTGTTTTCAATACAGAGAACAATAAACTGGTTACTACAGCTAAATACTTTCTGATCAAGAAGTTTCCCCATCTTCAGTGGTGATGCTTGTCCCATAGCTCCCATATCAGCTGTGTGCCAGGCTTCACAGTAGTTGCTAACCAGTCGGATCCCATTTGCAGTTGAACCATGCCATATTACTTTTTGAGGCCTGAAAGGTAATGTTAAGAAGTTATTTCCTGAAAAAGTATCTTTTTTTTTGCTTTATTCAACTGTATACCTACATATGTGGTGACCTGTATTTCTGCTTTCCTCCTGCTTGAAGCAAACAGTGGGTAGGGAAAGACGAAGATGGAAAGGAGAGGAAGAAAATGAGAACACAACCTGATATCCCATTCACAGGCTATTAGAAATGGAAAGGAAGGACAGCATAAGGAAAGGGAGAAATTTTTGTCACATTTCTAGTAGCCCCAGGTATTGCTACTTTTACTATTTGGTAAAAATAAATGTCACGTAAAACTTATAAATGGTAATGTAAACTCACCAAGATGGATCAGTCATGACATTCCTCCCATCAAAGGAGTATATCGGAACATGAATGTTGAATTGTCCACCATTTCCATTAAATATGGATTCCCAGTTATTGAAAAGTATTTCTCCCTGTTAAAGTTTCAAAGCCACTTTTACAAACAGAACAAATTCAAAATCCACACCATACCTGACTTTTATAGACTTATCTATACATTTCAAACCTTATTTGCATTTAAGAACATTTACGATTCCAGCTTTCACATCAGTTTCTGCAAGATGCTTCTGAACAAACTTGTCTCATCTATCATCTCCATGCTAATAGCTCTCTGATCCATGCCTTTGCCTCACAGGTGCATCTCTGTACTATTGTCACTCCAAATATTCAGCTTGATCATCTCAATTTCCACTGTCCTTTTCCTCCTAGCTGTCTAAAGGGTTGTTTGAAAAATTGCTTATAACTACTGTAGCTACAGAGAAAAAATAGGGATAATTTGTATTGGAACTTTTGTTGAGGTCACAATTTTGTGAAAATTGTTGCAAATATTCAAGGGAAAAGCTTTGCATCAGGCTACCTCTCAACCTGCTTTTGAGTTTTTCTACACAAAATTGAAACAATATTGTCTTTACAAATCTGTCTCCGAGGCTCTGTATTTGCATGCACTTCAGAGCAGCATCCGTTCAGCGTTTTCCAAGCATCACGTGTTATTCCTGTAGGTTTCTTTGGCCGTTTGCTCTGGGAGCCAGCCAAAGCTCAGAGACATCGTTTGTTTTCCTTAGTTTTAGAGTGCGTCTGTTTATGTGAGACCACAAAATGACTCATGCTCTAGACTCTCCTGCTCCATTTCATTGGGGTAAATCCAGCATCACTCCTAAGCACAGGATTTGCCTTTATCTTTAGAAATGAGAAAACCAGACATTTTGGCCTACTATACTCTGTGATCGTACTAGAAGGTAGAACATAACAGCTGTCACTGAGAAATGGGGATGCACTTTCCCTGCTCATATAAAAAATATCCAGAAAGCCGAATATCATGCTGTTGCTTTGTCAGCAATCTGCTCGAAGCAGGCTGTTCTCATAGCTTTATTACTACCATTAGCATTAGGGTATTGAAATAAGCAACCCTTGAAAATGAGAAGGAAATGTGAGAGTTTGTAACTTTCTACATTACCACTACTTCTTTGTTTCTTGAACCTGTCTCTGAAATATGAAGCAAAGCTGCTTCTTTATAAAATGCAGTTTGGGTTGAAACTTTCTGCTTTTGCCATTTTCCAAGATTTTGGGCCTATTCTAATATAACAAGTACTAAGCACTCATTTTTACCTTAAGATTGACTATTGGTAAATGGTATCGGTCTGTTTTTCTGACAACTGTGGCCAAATCTTGCAAATGTGATGAGAGGAATGCTCTATAGGTAGACGTCAAGCCTGCTAGTTGGGCCTGTTGAAAACACTGAAAATCTGCTCGCATGTCACCAGCAAATGGCAAGTTTAAAGCCACCAGATGCAGCTGGAGAAAAAAAAAGAAGAAAAGCCACCGTTTTCTTTTTAAGTTTATAATACTAGGAAGACATATACCGGGAACAAACTAGACCCACCCTCCTCCTGCCAGCACAAGAATTAGTACCTTCCATACCAGGTATGAAAGTTATTTGCTGCTGTAACATTACATTTCTTCAAGCTATGAGACGCATAGCAGAAATATCTATTTATCTTTGACTATTAAGGAAACCATGAAGATTATATTCTTCTGAAAACCAAAATTCTTTTAAAAGCAGCTAATATTTTTAAGCAGAATTCTTGGTGTTATCACATGAACAACACCCCACATCCTACAAGCATGGAAATAAGTAGCAAGAAGTTGCCATCTACCATTTAAAAATTCACTGTTATCAAATACCAGAAGTAGCATGCTTAAATCAGAGAGTACAGATGCAAGAACTAATTTTTGTTCCCCCACCCCGATATAACTCAGTTACCTTGCTTTCTTTGTCTAAATATTTTAAAGTATTTTAAATGAAGGCTTAGATTTTAAAGCATCTATCTAAAACAGCCCCATGAAGATAGAAAATATTCTAATGAATATTTTAATGATTTAATTGTGATACTATTGTTATCTAAAAAATTACTGTCTATTGTAGGTACAATTATTAAGTAAAGAGGTATTCCTAACTCAGAATTAGGATGTCACTTTTACTATTTGAGATGGGAAAGGGGCTATGAAAATAGGCTTGGAGGAAAAAAATTGAAAAATGTCTCTGAGATGTCTAAACCAGTTAAAGAAGTGTATTTGTAAATTTCTAAAGTAAAACCCATGAATTTGAAGAGGAAATATCACAAATCTCCCTCAAGATGCAAACTGTCACATTTCAATCCACAGCTATGCAGTTGCAATACAGATCTCATACTTACTGCTGGTTTTCCATTGTTCATACTTGATATTGGACTCAGTGCTGGAAGAGACTGAAATCCCTGTTATTTTAACACATGCAAAGAGAAATGTTAAACATGTTACTCAGATCAGAATTTTAGACACTCAATGTTTTTCTAAGTAAAGCAAACATTGAACACTGGAGAATCAGAAACTGCTCTACCTCTGAAAAATACACGCAAACTGTGTAGCCAGAACACTTTATCTAGATACCATCAATCTGGTGTATCACATGTGTCTGAAAGCTGTCCTGGCCAGAGCTGCTTTGCTAGACCTGAGTGTACCCATTCCACAGTGCTCTGTCAGAGCTGTTGTCAGCTCCGGATCACACCTGGAGTCCTGGATGGAAGCAGCCTGCTCTTGGCAGGGGCAGCAGACCAGTGCACGAAAATTAAAACTGAAAGGGTAAGGAGGATGTGGAAAGAGAAAATGTAGTGGGTGGGGATATTTCTCAAGGCCTCAGTAATTCCCTCTCCTAAGCAATTGGCATGTAGAGACCAGAAGGTTGATGATCTTCAGAGCTGTTTCAGGATCGGCAAAGTTTTCTTCTCTAGTTGTGGTCAGTATGAGTAACAAGCCACTGACTGTAGCAGTTGGGAAACTGATGTGGTGTCAGCTGGAGGTTGCAGAAGATTTGTTATAATGTGAGGTCTAAACATTTTCCCAGGGAACTGGGAGATTTTTAGTAGTGCATGTCTTTCTGATCTACTCTAACTTTTTAAAATTTCTTTCTGACCATCTTTCTTCTCACTGCTCCTTCCTGGCACTCTCTTGCCCTTTCATTATCTCAGCAGTCAGGTCAATTTACCTGTCATCAGTGAGGCTGTTCTCTATACCCTTCCCTTCTTGGTTTTCATCCTCCTGTGATTTTTTGGGACAGAGAGCATGTTTGCATGCAGGTTGGTACAATAACCTGCAGAACGGGGTCTGGTACAAACTAACAATTGAGGCTTTAGAATGGACCTTCAGCACACTGTGGGATAAGCTACATGCAGGTGATGATGATGCACCCTGAATACACCAAATATAATATTTCCTTCCTAATAAAATAATTTAATTTCTAATACAATCTTTCAAATAAAACCTGCTCTTCAGAAACACTTTTCTGAGTTTTCTTGAAAGGGAACAGGGCTTGATATGACTGACTTCAGTGTTATGAAACAGAATACTGTTTTTTTCGGGTTTTTTTAGGCAGCTCGCTTTGTTCTGCTTTTTGTAGATGCTGCTTTGTCTCTGTTTGGAGTCTCAGAAGATAACGGAAACAGATGACTAGCCAGTGCAAACCAATTTGCAAGCTTATGTAGTTGTAGGATGCTTATTTTGAACTGACAAGGCTTAGTGGAAAACCATGTTGTGCAGGGATCTGCCTGCAACTTCTGCCAAGTGTATTGCCTGTTTTTGCACATTTAGACTCAGTTTTTCACAGTCCAATATTCTGTACTTACATGGCTTGATATGGCTGGAGGAGGAAGGCTGTCAACAGGAATAGGAATTAGCTCACCAAGCTGAAAGAACCCAAAAGGAAGAGCAAACAAAACTGTATCACCAGGAGGTGCTGAACTGAAAAAAGGAATCTTTGCACCCATACTTCTCCACCCCTGTAAAAATTATCGGCAACAACTCCACTTTGAGTAGGGGAGTTGGAAAGGATTAGGACACAGTGCAATAGTACCTGCAATTTTCTCCATCCATTTCGAACACGGATAAAAACCTCACTGGTTTCACTCAGATAGATTAGCGTACCTTCTGCTACAAAATGAACTTTCTCCAACATACCCTCAATGTTTCGGAATGTTGTAACCTGTCAAGTAGGAAAATGAAACATGGTTCATCAGACATACAAAACATTTTGCAAGTTAAATTGTTAAAGTCTCATTTGAACACAAATGCCAAGGCTGCTTCTGCATGCAATGCTCATAAAGTCAGTTTTATGTCATTTCACACAAAAAGCTTCAGTAACATAAATATCTTGCTACTTTGGCATACCAGCATCACCATTCTAAGGACTGTAGTAGAACTACACCCATAGTTAATTTTGCACAGAGTGAAGGTCATTGCACCTCTGCAGTTTAGCATGCTAGACCAAAATGGCAGAGGTCAGAAGATATTTGATAAGGTTTATAAATATCACACACAATTCTAGATACATTTGCTTCTGTTATATTTTTCTTAGTGGTGTTGTAATTTCTTTTCTCTAAGGGTGTTTTCTTCCATCCCTTTCATTACGTTTCCAGGTGCTGCTAGCTTACACAGCAAGTATTTTTCAATTTCTCTTTTATAAATCATCAGGAGGCTTAAACTGATGCCTGTCAGATATGGACAATGCATCTAATGCCTCTGTCTTTGTCACCTGAAGATAAGAACACAGTCCTCTCTAAGATGGATTCCTTCTACAATCTTTTTGATAATTGCAGATAGTGTAAAATCAGGGGCAAGCTTTTCGAGAGTGTCGTTTCTTGACACTTGAGTGTCATTTCTTTCCCATTTCTTCAGTGTCAGAAGGCATATTAATGCCTTATGAATCACACAGACCCTCCTATAGATTTGAATATTGCTTTTTAATGTTGGTTTTGACTTAAGTAGGCCTAAATCTCCTATTTAAGACAGTAGCTCCCAGCCTGTAACTACAGCCCTCTATGTTGGGGCACCAGTCTTTGAACAGCTGTTTCTCCCCTGATCTGTAATCATTGTCAGGTCCTGATTTTCTATATGAAAAGGCAATTAGCAGAGGTATGACACTGTGGTGGGAAAGCATTAAGAAACTTACATACAGATTCTTGTTAGTTCATTTGATATGATGTAGATGATCTGAAAGTCTGCTTGTTTATTAGTGCATTCTTAAATGATTGCCAAAGATATCCAGCAAATATGCTTTTCTATCATAATGTGAGAATGTGGAAAAGGGAAAAATTGCAATGAACCCCTCTGCTAGCTTGAATAATTTTTTCCCCCAGAAACTATGAATATTTAATTTAGAAATTAACAAGACAGAAGTCTTAGATGTCATTTTTACTGCATGGGCATCTGGGATACAATTCTGATTTGATTGATGCAGTAAGAAAAGGAAACAGTAACATTTGCATGTATTCTCTGGCACAACAATTTTTAGATTTGCTAGGGAAATCTACAGTTTTCTTCTTAGAATCAAATGACCTATATTACTGGGTTTTAATCAAGTAATGCAAAGTGTTTTTTTTTCATGGAAACTGGTCATTTAGTAGTTATTCTGGTATCTCAGCATGTTAAGTTGCCACACTCCTTCAGCAACTTTGCTTTGAACATGGAATATGCACTTTTCCATTCCTTTAGCATGCCATCAATCTTTGCATTTGTTTCAATAGGCTGTTACTAACACGGCAATGGACAGACTTCTCCTCTCATCACTTTTCCCAGCTATATGGATTCCCTACTGAAAAATTATGAGGTTCAGAAAACCAGAAAACATTCTAGTAAATAAAAACACAGGACAGAGCTTTCCCACCTCTCTCAGCACCAACAAAAGATCTGGAGCAAGGTTTTAATGGTTTCAATGGCAAGCTTCCTTATTTTGCTGTCTTACCAGATTCCTGGTTGCAGGTGGCCCTGGCTCTCCAGGAGGACCTGGTGGCCCAGGCATTGCGGCTGCTAAAATAAAACAAGCATACAACACATGTTGAAGGCCATCTTTTTTGAGAGAGAAGGTGAGTGACATAAAGAAAGGACTTAGTGGTGGCGTCTAGGAGTAGTGGGAGCTTTAAGTAGCCATAGGCCTTACATAGTCAAGTTCTGAGCAGCTGTGTTCAAGCCAACTACAGAAAATGCATTCTAAGGATTTTTTAAAAGCAATGGTGAAACTTAGTCTTTTCTCTGGTTTTGGGAGGTTAAGGTCAACAGATTGCAATCTGTTGTAGATACTCCGCAAACGAAGAACCGGAACCACATAAATTGACGAGAATGCTCTTCTGTTAGCTGCTAATGACGTGAATATGGAAAAGGGAGAACTTTTAGCTCCTGCCCATATAGGCTTTGAGGGCGTCATAATATCTTTTGCTCTAAAAGTAAACAAAAATGAACTTTTTCTTAGACAAAAAACTCACAAGTGTAAGCTCAGCTTATGTTTCAAAGCTTCAAAGAATTCTCCAGTGGTATGAACTTGAACTTCTAAGACTGCAGTCCACAACATCTAGTGCCTAGTGCCTGTCTCTACACCAAAACTGAATTTCTTCACCTTGAGCTGAAAGTCCCTGTTTTCTGGAGAAAAAAACTTGATTCTTTAAAGGAAGGAAAGAAGGAAAGATACAGAAGACTGAAAGCAAGCATATTGTGCAAATGCATATCATGATAAAGGAACAGTAAAGCTGTTTAGAAGAACAAGCTTCTACACATGGACCCTGCTGAGCATTATGGCGTGTCCTAGCAGGGCTCTGTGGCTGAGATGTGGGCAGATGTTGTATTAACCATAAGTTAATAATAAGAAACTAATAAGAATAAGAAACTAATATTAATATTAACTAATAATAATAATAATCTCCTTCTGTAGAGGAAAAGAGAGATGCAAAGTGGGGGCAACAAAACAGCTCCAGGGGTATCCAGGAGAGTACACTAGTATGCTGCTGGGAGGGAATATAAAAGGTTCAGTAAGAAATCTGATTAGGAACAGAAAGGCATGATGAAACCTAGTATGACATGGAAGAAAACGATCTAATGGTTGGTGGATAGTTGTCAAACTACTAAGCATGGGGAAGTCTAGCATGTCACAGCATGCTAGTGAATCTGGAGTATGAAACATGCACAAAGAACTGCAAGGTTCAGCTCCTAACCACTCCTCAATTCCTACCTTGCTGGACACTTGAAAATGGTGTTCCGCTACTCTTAGCTATGCAAACAGTGCTATAATCCCAAATATGGACAGAATTGCTCTCCAAACGTGACAGAGAAATGGAAGAATGTAGGAATACACTCTGAAACCACCCTTTGGAGAAATTTTGGAGAGCACATCTGGTAGCCCTCCCCACAATAACCAGAGCCCACTCATCCACAGCTTGCTGGATACAGCAACTAAACAGACTGAAGGAGAGTAACAGAAGATAAGCTAAAGGACTGTACCTTCTGCCTTCGTAGTTTTCAAAGAATCAGGATCACAGTGATCTTCAGTGAAAGTGGAGCTACAGATTTCCCTCCACCCCCGCAAATACATGCAGTGAAAAAAGAAGTATTGACTATCTTCTCTTTTATTTTATCTTTCCACTCTGAAGTAGTTTGATAGTCTGAATAAAGGATTGTAAGATACATTTTTAAAATATAGTTTGAACCATTGAAGAGTCAGTAAAGGCTAACCCTGAGAGCACTGCTGCATTCTGGAGCTTGCTTTTTACTGATCTGCGGGTCTTGAATTAGCATGCTGCAGTTATGCCCCAATAAAGCAAGTTCTGGTGTTCAAAAATGTTTGTTTTTGTGAAACCTGGAGGAGCCTTGCGATTGCCTTTTACAAATTGAAGAATCTATGCTCAGAAACATTTACAAGGGTCCACCAGAGCAGTTTCTTTATGTCAATGACAGGGGAAAGGGGTTCAGTTCTCAGAGGTGTTCAGAGCCATTTATCTGCAGATAAGCCATTCCTCTTTCCCCATATTACAATACGTGAGCCCCATATTACAGTAAGTAAGAACTTTAACAGACATAACTGTGCCTTGAAGATAGGAAATAAACCTCTGTATTAATAATATTTAGTAAAATGGACATCTATCAGTGTGCTACCTAAAGAAGCTTCTTTACAAAGCAAAGAGGAAAATGTGTAGGAGGAGGATGATGAAGACTAATGGCAGAGAGGATAGGTGAAAATATACGGATGGAGTACTACTAGTAATTTGTTTTGTCTGACTGGGTCTCTTAGCTAATATTCAGAAGTGCTAAATATAAATTACACAGGAAAAGGCTTGAAGGCTTTTATGGACTTTATGGATGCTGAGGATCTGTCCACATTATGATGACCAGGGGTTAATTCAGGTACAGGCCTATGTTCCAATGTTGTGCATATTAAGGGTTTCTTCTTTCTCAAATATTCTTCAGTGGATGAACACTTCTGAAAGACACTCAATAATATTTACTAGATGACAGATTGGAAATCTCACCTTGTCCCTGGGCAGCTATATAAACCAGTGTGACCAGGTTCAAGAAATACCTGGAGAGAACAAATTGAAGGCAGAGAAGTCTGCTCCCCAAACTAGCATACTGGAGGCACAGGTCTTGTGGGGAAACAGACTGATCATTAGTTCTCAGAAATGGACATCTGTATTAGCTAGACCTGTCCAAACTTTAGGCAGGTCTTTCTATTCAGTTAACAATTCCTCTGTTAGTATGACATCTTCAGCTGAGATTAAGGAATGCTTTGCTCTGGTTTTATCTGTCTGGATTTCTGTGCTGGTCACAGTTCCCAGAGGAAAGACTCAGAGTCATTTGCTCAGGCAGACCTGCTGAGTAATGTCAGAGGGGCCCAGGACCCCATCCACCAGAACCTGGTCTATGGGCTGGATATTAACAGGATGAGGCTTGTCAGTAGCAGACCAGTGACCCAAGAGGAGTCAAAAGCACAAATGCCATCAACTGTGACACTTGGTTTATAGACACATATTCTCTTTAACGCAAATTTGAGATAATCCACCTGAAGCTCCAGTGCCACCTTGTTTGCAAAGTTCTTCCCCTGATGTGACTATCTGTGGCATATTTTACTCCTTTTCTAATCCAGTAAATTGAAAATCATTGAAGGTACAGTAACCAATCCTCCTAAGGTCTATTCAGCATTTGCGTAACAAGTTTTTAGAAGCAGTTCTGCAGCAGTTTCATTCTAGACCTAAACTCTACTCTGGGTACTGCCCTTATATCAGAGGATCAGAGAATCATAGAATCATTTACATTGGAAAAGACCTTTAGGATCATCAAGTCTAACCGTTAGCCTAACACTACCAAGTCCACCACTAAACCATGTCCCTAAGTGCCACATCCACATCTCTTTTAAATACCTCGAGGGATGGTGACTCAACCACTTCCCTGGGCAGCCTGTTTCAATGCCTAATAACCCTTTCAGTGAAGAAACATGTCCTGAGATATATAGTATAAACCTCCCCTCATGCAATTTGAGGCCATTTCCTCTTGTTGTATAATTAGTAACTTGGGAGAAGAGACCAACACCCACCACGCTACAGCCTCCTTTCAGGTAGTTGTAGAGAGCAGTAAGGTCTCCCCTCGACCTCCTCTTCTCCAGGCTAAACAACCCCAGCTCCCTCAACCTCTCCTCATAAGACACATTCTCCAGATCCTTCACCAGCTTCATTGCCCTTGTCTGGACATGCTCCAGCAACTCAATGTCCCTCTTGTAGTGAGGGGCCCAAAACAACACAGTATTTGAGGCGTGGCCTCACCAGTGCCGATTACAGGGGCACGATCACTTCCCTACTCCTGGCCACACTATTCCTGCTACAAGCCAGGATACTGTTGGCCTTCTTGGCCACCTGGGCACACTGCTGGCTCATTTTCAGGCAGCTGTCAACCAGCACCCCCAGGTCATTTTCTGCCAGGTATCTTTCCAGCCACTCTTCCCCAAGCCTGTAGTGTTGCATGGGGTTGTTTTGACCCAAGTGCAGGACCCAGCACTTGGCCTTGTTAAACCTCATACCGTTGGCTTCGGCCCAACAATCCAGCCTGTCCAGGTCCCTCTGTAAAGCCTTCCTACCCTTGAGTAGATTGACACTACTAGTCAATTTGGTGTCATCTGCAAACTTACTGAAGGTGGACTCAGTCCCCTCATCCAGATCACTGATAAAGATATTAAACAAGACTGGCCCTAACACTGAGCCCTGGGGAACACCACTTGTGACCAGCCGCCAATTGGCTTTAACTACATTCACCAAAAGAAGAGTGTCTTGGCCCACATTAACATCTTCTCAAATTTAGCCAACTGCTCAGTTTGATAGATTTTGCAAAGCTCTCAAGGCAGCCTGCCTCTGTTATGTAGACTTCCTCCCAGCCACAGCCACAATAAGATTTTTCATGCAATAGAGCTCCCACAACACTAGTCATTGAAAACTGTTTGCAGGGAAATTGTCCCTTTTGTGCTCCCAGTGGCAACTCACCCCACAGAAGAAATCAGTAGAGGGCAGGGGAGCAACCTGGTTCATGTGTGCAATGTGGGCAGATGGAAGAACAGTCATGTGAAGGAAGTGGCAGTGTGTGGGGGGGTTGTGGGCACATGCCTCTGCACTTGCACATACAGTGAAGAGCAAAATCACAGCCTCTCACCTGAGCCATATATTGCAGGGGGTCCTGGTGGGCCTGGTGGGCCAGGTGGGCCAGGAGGTCCAATTTTTCCATAGCCTGGTAAGCCAGGTAGGCCAGGTAACCCTGGAGGTCCTCTAGGTCCAACAACTGAATCCCCTTTTGGTCCCTATCAGTGACAAAAAGTATTTCTTTGAATGTATCAGTTTCACTGCTGCAGGGCCTTCATCTCTGGTGGCAACATTTTCTGAAGGCCTGCCACCACACCACCATTTAGACATGAGTCTGCAGGTAATTTTCTTCAAGGAGGCATGGATATTAATGGAAAACAAAAAATTTGACCATATACTAAATTATATTCAAGAATTTAAGTTTCAGAAAGCTTTCTGTAAGTTCTTGCACCTATTTCTAAGTAGCTCATATCTGCAAAACTCTCAACAGTACTCTCCAAGTCCTGGATTTCAACTCTGCTCATGCTGAGACTACTCACTTTGATGTGCTTATAAGATAAGGGTTTGTCTGAAGGTACGTGGCGGAAAGCTTTAACATAAAGTGTGTCTATGCAGGGTGTACGTCTCGTGAAAAATGTTGTCTTCTCCCTTCTGTGACTAAATGTCAGCTCATATCCCTTAAGCTCTCCAGCTGCTAGTCTTCCAGATTAAAAAGGCTCCAACTCTCTACATTTCCAGTTTATCAGTATGTCCTCAGCCTGAATGAGGAGGGCTTGCACTCCTTGTGCCCAAACCGACCCGCATACATGGACCAGTTTTTGGACCCTGGACTAGGAGAGCTCAGTCTCTGATGGATTTCAGACAGGTCATCCAAATCCTTCTTGCCAGTGGAATGGTTTCTAAACAGGGAGATGGCTCTCAGCAAAGTGGAATAGCGCCGGGGGATTTTTGAAGGTGGGTTTGCTAATCTAACACTTTGTCCTCAGCTGTGATGCACCCATTCATACTCCTTGGCACAGGACGTGACAACAGAGTAATGCAATGCACATATTTGTTGCCAGACCCCAGGGATAAACTAGTTTCCAAAGAATTAGTGCATTTGATTCCAAAGAGGCTGTGGTGGCAATCACCAGAAGATAAAACAACTAGGCAGAGATTAGACAGCACCTGAATTTTATAGGACTGATCCAGGTGGGTACACACTGGACTTTTCATTCATATTTTTGGATTACTGGAATAGAACATAAGATTAAATATTTAGATGGTTGATAATTTTCAAGTCAGCTGCTGCCTAACTTTATATAGCCTATTTTGGCCTTTATGGGGATATAGGTAGTAGAGTCACAAGTTTTATAATACTACTTTGATTTATAATGCTATTAATAGCATGAATCTACATACAGATGTAGTTGTATTAGACAGCCGAGCATAATATATTACATCAATTTTTTAGAGCAAGTTAATTCTATGCACAACAGTGAAGTGCCTGTGTTTATGCCTAATGCATCTCTCTGGTATTCACCTAATGGTTAGCATATGAGTTTTTATATAGTTCTTTGCATCATCTTGACATTTGTCTCTTTTTAGTGCCTTCTAAATTAAAACAATGGGTACCCACAAATATTCCTATTCCACAACTGGCATGACTTACAGCTAATCCTGGTCTTCCAGGCGGTCCAGGAGGTCCTGTCAGAAAAAAACCTCCATTTGGTTCTCCTTTTTCTCCTTTTACACCAGTGACTCCATTGTCTCCTTTTTCACCCTTTAAAAATAATATATTTTAAACCATTGAGCTGAAGTGATATCAGGACTCTATGCACTGATCTTTTAAAGTCACACAAAATGTCTGAGCTTAATAAAGAAACGCATTTGCTTAAAATCTTTTTGACACCACTTCCTTCTTCAGTGATATGGAATGAAAAGAAATGCTTTCCCCATTGAGGCTGTAAGGCTCTCTTGGGGGGGGCTATGGGAGGTGGGGTTAGGTAGAAGCAGAGTAAAAAGCCTCTACTGCTGTTTCCTGCTGTTCTACCCAGCAAAACCTTGTTCTGTGCTGTACCTGGAGGCAAAGAGAAGGTCAGAGGAAGCACAAAAGCCTGACTTTCTGCTTTTCTTCTTCATCAAGGAAAAAGCAAAACAAAATTGGCATGGAATGGACAGATATTTAAAAGTATGTAGCAAACTGAAAACTACTGCATAGGATGAGAGAGAAGGGCAGGGGTGTGTACCAGGATAACAGAAGAGACCCCACACAAGAGTGCTGACACTTTGAACTGCATCTCTTCTTCTGTCTTTCATCACTGATCATTATCAGTTAGTCTGGGGAACAGAGTTTGGTAAAAAATGTTTAAATACTAGGTCATTATCTCTCTGTGCAAAATGAGCCATAGAAATTGTAGGTTCCTCCTCCTATTATTTCTTCCTGCTTGGCTACTGGCCTTCAACTTTTTTTGGTCTACTTTGTTCATCTTTCTGAGAAATAAACCTGTGAATAGAAGAGGCAAAGGGCAAAGCTACAATGGCAGGTAGCTGCAGAAAGCCAGTAGAGATGGCTGTGTATAGGTCCTCCTCTTTTCTTCTTTTTACTTTTTAGTTGAGACTTCTTTTTAGTTTCCCAGTAAACAGGGCTATAAAGCTTTCTGTATGGCATGCCATTTTGCAGAGCTGAAGGACTAGATGAAAAATGAGTTCTTTGTAGCTAAAGTTGTAAAGCTACAGACACTACTCTGTAAGATCAAAGAAGTCATATCAGCTCTGACATACATGCATGGGGCACTTTATGTCATAGAAATGACTTTGGACCTTCAAGGAAACTGACAGTACACTGCTTTTGGTGGCATCATTAAAAGATAAATTGATTTAAGTTTTTTCAGATCTACTCATAAAGAGCTTTGTTCACTTACAAACATTTAAAATAATATTGCATTGGTATTCATTTCTGTCACTTGAAGTGGTCAAGAGAATAATGGAAGAGAGAGAGACCAAACACATCAAGGTATGGGTATACTTTCTTGTAAGAGATTCCAGGAAAAGTGGTTCTCATCACTTCAACTTATTTTATTCAGTGTGCTTAAATGATAAATAGTATTACACAGAAGTGATTTTTTTCCTCCCATGTGTTAATTTTTGCTAAATTTTTCTAGAAGCCCTTTAGGTAATGGATGTCTCTTCCCTGAGCTGGCATGGAAACAAAAGCATTAATTTATGGCAGATAATTTATACCAACTTATGTGAGGTAACAGTGAATTATGACTCACTTTAGTACCACCAGGAAGGTAAAAAGCCTCAGTAATAAAGTTTTTTCAAAAGTAATCTTTATATGCTACTGACATCTACTATCTCTATAGTTGTAATAAACTCGTCTAGGCAGCTGGAGTTTAAGGAACTGATATCATTTGTAATTGCTGATGCTTTTATCTGTTTTGTACTTTTCACCAAAATATACTGTTTTTTGCTTAATTTATAGTAAAGTACACTTTAAAAAAAGCTTAACAGAACTCAAACACAAATGGGATATAATTACCTTTATGCTATTAATAAAGTGGCTGAAATATGACGGAGGCAGAGGTGGACCTGAAAAATGAAGAAAATACAATAAAGTACAATAATTATCTGTAATTTTCTTTTTAAAAGCACTGCTTTGGATATTACTGGTTTAGGAATTTAAAGGAAAATTATTTACAATAATAACATTAACCTTTAAATCTAACAGATATTTTTACTTCGGTTTCCTAACAAAGCCAGGCTTACATGTCCTATCTTGTTTGTCACTCCTCCACCATAATAACTTCTGAATCTGATTGTGAATGTCAGGCAAATTTGAAAGCAAAGAAGGCTCAAATATGAAAAATTCCCAGTTTTCTGGAAAAATGGCAGCTGGGCAAGGGGTGAAAGAGAATCATCCAAATTAACTCCTTTGATGGAAACCAAGGTAAAAGAAAAGCTTCCCATATGTTTTGCCAGCAGTGGGGAGACAAATTGGTAGTTGCATTATCTTTCATGCAGGGACAGTACCATAACCAACAGGAGAACGAACCAGTATTACTGCCATGCTGCTGATCATAGAATAATTCCTTGACACTTTTCTGCAATAAAACCCAATACCAGAACCAATGGTTATACCACTGGTGTTGTGTTGTCTGCCAATGTTGGTCAGCCAAAGCTGTCAAGCCAGCGCAAAAGTCTAAAAAGCCTTCAGATATTTTCTGTTTGGCACACACTTGGAAAAAGAGACTGTTTTACAGCTGCCCATAATGGCTCGATGCATTTTCTTCAAATGTGTTCTGATTAATTTTTGAGATGTTTGGGTCCAACCCTATGACAGCCATAGGACTCAGATCTCAGTATGCTATTTCAGATACAATTAAGTCAAGTAGACATGGTATGCATCTGTACTCTGGGACAGAAATGTGTTCCCAATATGGCAGCTATTTTGATTTTATTCCAACCCTGCCAATTATAGCTCACTGCAGTGATTTGCTTGATTCATGTGAGGGGATGGGAACAGATGGGTGGAATGGAATGGTAGATGTCCTTCTCAGATGTTGCTTAGTGTTAATCTCTAAACTGGGCAATATCTGTGATCTTTCTAGGGTGACCAGCAAGCAGGTTAGGCCTGGGCAAGCTACATGAGGAAGAGGGAGGTCACCACTCAAAGCAGAAGTCAAAAATCTGTGGTAGGGAACCAGTAGGCTCTACCTACACTGGTAGATAAACTTTATTAGACCAGTTACTCAGCTGTGAGGTAAAGTGGCACAGCTTCTATCCATACAACTAAACTGTCTGCCTCACTCCTGAAGCATGAGAGAGCTACCCATACAACCATTGCACGAATCCCTGGCTTAAGCTATCTGCCAGACCATGTTATTTTCTGGGAAAGCGTTACTTGTTGTAGACTGAATCCATGCCAGGGAACATGGGAACAATGAAACTGCAGGACAATTGTCCTCTGTGTCCTGGGTCTGTTTAGTTTACTAGTATACCCAGAAAATTTTGCCTGACATGGCTTCTCGATGGGCAAACCTAGTTCAGTCCTCTCCTGTACTTCTGTTCATTCAGTGGAGGGCTGGTAGGCAATTTTTGGCAGGACCTTTAGGGATCTTAACACTTAACACTTTAGGGAAACATACTTTGTTGTGTGGCTTCTGCTGGTAGACCAGGCACTTTCAGCTTATTTTCAGGTGCTGCTGAAACAGACTAACAGCACTTTGCATGTGCATAATCAATGGCAAAATCATGCCCTCCCAACAATCATAAAGTCACAGAACTTTGGTGACCTTTCTTTTAGAAAATGGGAAGCTACACTGCTTTCAGATCTGAGATCTGATCTAGAAATTAACTTAGCCCCTGGAGCAACAGAACTCACTTATTTCGAGAATTAACGCTTGCCCAGTGAGAAGCCGTCTTGCTCCACCTCATTGATTTTCCTTTAGCTCCATTCCTTCCATGATTCAGAGAGAAAATGGTGAAACTTCTTCGTACAGAAAAGAAGGTCTCAGGTCAAATAAACAGGCCAAAGTGTGGATTTGGATGAGTGTGAAAACTTGTCCAGCATGCCAGGTTGGCTTTTTGGGGAATGACCCGCAGGAAGGAAGGGAGTTGACTATGGTCAAGGGCCAGCCAGAAACTGCAATAAATACTCTTCAGCCTTAGGCAATTGGGTTTCAGATTATGATACAGTAAAGTCTTCTCCTCTGTTTCTTACAAGGCTCCAGGCTGTGCTCCTCAAGCCAGAAACACTGGGGTTGTGCTGGAGCACTACACATATGGTTGGAACACAGCAGCTATGCTCTGGATGCTTACTACACCTGCCTCTATACAGAGTAGCTAAATAAAATGTGGCCCACAATTTACCCACTTTTTTTGTTGGCTTCATATTTTTGCATGGTATCAATTAATAGAGCCTGTTCATAAGGTTGGAGGGGAGACATTTTGTGAAAAGAAAAAATAAATCCACTGTGTGGACAAGTACCACAGTTCAGAAAGCTTCTCTGATTGCTGGAACTCAACAGATATTGTAGTGGTAGGAGCTTCAGCCATCTGTCCCTCAGAGAAGGTTTTGAAAAATTCCTGTACTTTAATCATGTTCCACTACCCTGCAACTTCTGGCTTGTGAATTTTCACAGTCAAAGATTATTTGGATATCTGCGAGACCTAGAGAAGTGGTTTGTATGAAAGAATATTTTAGCAACCTCATCAATGAGCAAGAACCAAATTGGAATATTTTCTAGATCAGCAACAGAATTGGTCTTAGTTAACATATTTTGACTTCACAAAATATTGAAGCTAGTTGATCTATTCAGATTCAGTTGGCAAACAATTAATAAACCTTTGTTATTTTAGGAGAAAGGTGAATTCAGTTTTCAGTTTAAGCAGAACTCTCATGTTATTTTCACTGTCCTTCACTAGCTGCAGCTTTACAAGATTATAAGCGCAATCTTCTGATGTACCTGAAATCATCAGCTATAGGCAAAAATACTTGTAGGACATTAATTTGCATTAAATACAGAAGCTGGGAGGGAACAGACATGTTCATGGTGGATAAACCAGCACAGAAGAGAAAATTTTCTTAACTTAGTTTAGGAATGCTTCTTGCTTCTTCTTTTTACATGTTTATTGATGACTAGGAAGCACTAACAGCTTATTTTAAGGCACTGAGTATTGATCAGAATAAAAATTTATAAGGAAAAGACAAGAAAACAGATTTTATTAGAACAGAGAGATGTCCTCTTAAAAATAAACAAAATGTCATGTTCAGTCAACAGAACTGTGTCTTTGGAACAAAGACAGGAATATCCATATGGATGTAGTTTTGTATTTATTATCAACACATTAGAGGACAAAGATTATAAATGTGGTATAGAAATGTTAATTTGATATACTGCTTCTTCTATTTCAAATTATTTCTGGCACTGACTAAACCTTATCTCAGTATGTGAGTTTTCAAATAATGTATAGAAAAGGAAGAGTTTGTAATAGCAATCTTTTCAAATAGATGCTTGTTTCTCGAACTATTTTTGAATGCATAAGAATTTGCAATGTGTATCAACTTTTTGATACAGAAAAGTAAACCTTTGGTGAGGAACATCCGTTACAATGGTCCTACCACCAGTAAATTGGTATTTTTACTTCACACAGACTTTTAATGATTATCACAAAGAAAGCACAGACTATTAAAAAGTTGGCTGAAATGGAGATCATCTAGTCCCACCTCCTGCTGGAAGTGGGACTGTTACCAACAAATGAATGCACTGCACTCAGAATGCAGAGGTGTGTTACCCTGAAATGGGAAGCACTGGATTTTAGCCCAATTGGCTCAAAAAGATTGACAACAAAATGATATCTCAGTAAGTGGCCATGATGTCCTTCTAAGATTTCAAAAAATCTTGGACCAGTGGGTTATATTTCAATATCTATTCTTGTATTTAACACATTCATAATACTCACAAATGTGCAGTATAGATGTTTCTTTTTAGATGTTTTTGATAACATTATGGGCTTTGTTGTTCTTTGTGTCAGTTCAGCAAGGATCAGTCAGTCTTTAGGCAGGTAAGGCTGCAGGAGTAAGTATCAAAGTACTTTGCTGAATTGCTTTTTAAGTTAATCATGTATTCCTTTACAGGATGTCAGTGACATATCAGGTTTAGTATACCTGGTGGTCCCGGAGCGCCTCTGTCTCCCTTTTCTCCTTTTAAGTTCGCTGAATTTTGCAGTCCCCAGGAATCTCTGTTTGCTTTAGCCCCTGCCACAAAAGCATCACAAATTCATGAGAACTTGCAATCAGCAGAGACTGTAGCAGTGACAACCAAACAACTGAAAGTGAAAGCAGACTTTTCCATACATGTGGGGCATGTGGCTCTGATCCCTATATGCTTGTCTCACTCTCCTTGTGAACACTGAATGGCTGCCTGATTGTCCTCTCTTATCAACTCCAATATGTGCAAGACAATCTCTCTCTTAAAAGCCAGTCTTTCACTCTCCCTTCCCTAACCACCCAGCCTAAGACCCTCTGAACAAACCTGTTCTCACTGCATTTGTGAATTTCACTGGGGCAAGAATAGAAACAGCTCTTGGGTTCTGGCTCTGCATTTGATAGCACATGTTGTACTATCTGCAGATTCCAAAGCAAACAAATAAATGATAATATCTGCAACTGTGGATGTCAAAAATGTTATTGTTTATTGCTCCTTAATGTCACTGAAGCATTAATAATGAAGAAAATGCCCTCTGAGAACAGAAATGTTTTTAGCGTAATTTTCCATTCAGGTGAGCTAAAGGTAGAATTGCACCTAAATACACCTTCTGTTTGTCCAGATATTATTCAACTTTCATTCAACCTTATAAAATATCTGAGTAAAATGACCCCATAGTATTTAGGCTTCTTGGGTCTGATTTCCGTCTTTGTTCTGCCTTAGTAATTGCTAATATCTTTGCAACATTCATGTAAAATAACACCATTCTGCCACAGTGACATCTTCCTTCAGGTAGAAATGCCTTTTCAAGTTTAAGGTGAGGTGGTCCTATTCTGAGTTATGAGCAGAAACAGTGCTGAAGTAAAACAACAACAAGCAGATACAAGACACATTGCTTGAAGTACCCGTGATATCTTCAGCGTCTGTGTTCTGTTGTGATCTGTGCTGGGAGGCAGTGGATCACTAAAGACACTGTCTCTTTTCTAACCTGATCTGATTACATTTACAAATTTCACTGGGGCAAGCACAGAAACAGTCTCTTGCTTGGGTACCGAGCCCATGCTCCATGACCTGGTGTCACTTACAAATAAGACTTTACCAGTAATAAATAAATAAATATGTTACTGGTAAGAAAGCCTTAATGTGAAAAATAGTTACAGCAGTTTTGCTTCTTCTAGTGGTGCAGAATGGCTACAAATACAGAAGAATGAGATGGACTTCTTCCCTTTCAGAGCCCCATGTTATAATGGAAGTTTCCAGACAGTTCCTCTCCGCCTTTGTCTTTTGTCTTTCAGTCATGAGAGGTGAAAGCTGGTCATACTCCCATGGGTCGCCCCATGATGTGTCTGGTGACTCAGGCTCAAGCTGTGAGCCCATGTTCAAATGCCTACTGACAGGACAGTGGGGCCTTATTTTATGTTGCACCGAGGCCAATCACACAGTCTCTCAGGTGTGCAGTTAGACAGTTTTCCTAGTTGTCAGCTGAACCCTAACTCTCCAACTATGACATCTTCAGATTTTTTTTCCAGGCAATTTTCCAGTCCAGCCATCAGTATTTTAGGTCATCTTAAATCTTGAGACCAATACAGAGCTTGTACAAGCAAGCTCTGACTTTCTTTTCTTCAAGATATCTTCCTTTACCACTTACTACATCCACTCTTGCCCCTTAACCTGATCCTTTGCACTCTTTTCCTTCTCTTCCTTTCTTTTTCCATTTGGATCAAGGTGACCAAGTGTCTCAGTCATTGCTGAGGGAGAGCTGATGGAGCTGTTCCAGTTGCTTATATCAGCCTACTGCCTACTCTCTGGACCACACTAGAGAACTGGTCCCCAGATAGCCATCTCTTCCTCCAGAAACAGCCCCAAGCCACAACATTTGGAGCTGGTATAACATATACCACTGCTGCATTATTCAACTTGTTTTGCATGCACTGTTTTTGCCATGCAGGCTCTGACTTATCAGATTAAACTGTAAACTCTGCAGACTCCTTTACACAGTGATGGGGCTGGTAATTTAATTCCCAGGGACATGGGAACTGGGTTCAGGCTGTATATTAGAGGCTGCATTACTGTTGGGTTTTTTTTCCACAAAATTACTCTGAAAGTGTAATAAATAGGCAAGAATAAATTTTCATTATAAGTAGTTAAATAAAAGGAGGAATACCATTGACTGTATTTCCTCTGTGATCTTGAGAAGACCTCCTTCTCCATTGTATACTACTAGATCATAAGAATTGCTACCTGCTCCCTGTGGATGCTCTGGGACTTTGCTTTACTATCCCAACTTTTTTTCCAGCTCCAAGAAGCTCTGAAGAGGCAAAACTGACACAGAACTTTCTGTTACCCTTGGAAAAGGACTTCCACAAAATTTGGTGAAAGCAGCACTGCTTTAATCAGCATTCACCATTTTTTTTTGGGTGCAGAATTGCTACCTGTTTCCCTCTGCATGTAACTGAATCCATCCTTGGAGCATATCTTTGCGGAATGACAAAAACACTGGACCACAGATGCAAGCGTTAATTTTGATGTCTGGTGTGCACAGTAAGTGACCACTTTGTGCTTATCTGGTGGAGTTCTAGTTCAAGAATGGAATGGTCAGACTATGACAATAAAATTTAAAAGTGATGAAAGCTGAATGTAAATAGTGACTTTTCCTCCTTAAACCAAATAAAGAAGGGGTGTGTGCTGGAGTGACTTTAAAATTTACTGTTCGGATTGAGAAGCAGTATGCATTTAAAGAAAAGAAATTATAATGATTAATTGAATAAACCTGACAGGTTTTAAACAAAACTTGTTTTGTTTTAGTTAAAATACTCACTTTCAAGCTTTTACCTAGGCTAAAAGTCTAAAAAGAGCAGAATATCCTTTACCAGCTTGGAGTCAACTCTCAGAACTAAGGCATATGCCTTGAATCAAGATCTTCAGGCTCTCTGTGGGCATTTATTGTTAGATCACAGATTCTTTGTTAAAAACAAAAATATGGACAGATAAGTCTTTTGGAGTACCCGTGTTCAAGGAAAGACAAGCAATTGGAAGTTTTCACTTTGGGAGCAGCATTGGACAGCCTAGGCTCTAGGGACTTTATTCTGTGAACATAGCCCTGAAGAAATATGGACAGTTTTCCACGCACAAGGCTTAGGCTTTCACTTGTAAGAGGTGAGGAGGTCATTCAGCAGTAAGCATTTAGAAAGAAAGCTGTCCTGGTTTCAGCTGGGATAGAGTTAAATTTCTTCATAGTAGCTAGTATGGGGCTATGTTTTGGAGTTTTGCTGGAAACAGCGGTGATAATGTGGAGATGTTTTAGCTGTTGCTAAGGAGCGTTTACACTGGTCAAGGACTTTTTCAGCCTCCCGTGCTCTGCCACGTGCACAAGGAGCTGGGAGGGGGCACAGCTGGGACAGCTGACCTCAACTGACCAACAGGATATTCCATACCATATGACATCATGCTCAGTATATAAAGCTGGGGGAAGAAGGAGGAAGGGGGGACATTGGGAGTGATGGTATTTGTCTTCCCAAGTAACCGTTATGCGTGATGGAACCCTGCTTTCCTGGAGATGGCTGAACACCTGCCTGCTGGTGGAAGTAGTGAGTGAATTCCTTGTTTTGCTTTGCTTCCGTGCAGAGTTTTTGCTTTACCTATTAAACTGTCTTTATCTCAGCCCATGAGTTGCCTCACTTTTACTCTTCTGATTCTCTCCCCTGTCCCACCGGGGGGGAGTGAGCGAGCGGCTGCGTGGTGCTTGGTTGCTGACTGGGGCTAAACCACGACATCAGGGCATCATTGTACCCCACAAATTTGACCCTCTGTTGCCCTGAAAGCCCCTCTCATTAAAAGGAGTGAAAATTAACAAAACTTCTGCAGCTTGTGACAATTTCCCCAGGGTCCTCACATGTGGAGTTTCTCATCCTCCTTCCCCATTAGTCTTACTTCCTTCTTTGTCTGCCTGTCAGGTTTTTGTCCTAGCTACTCTTGAACCACAGAAATTACTTTATTTTCAACAAGCCTCACCTTCCTAGTGAAAGAGGGGATGAAAAACATTTCTTCTGTCTCATCATAAAATTCACCCCCTATCCCTCACAGAAGGGACTGTTAATGTCTTGTTTCTTTCCCTCATAGCCATTCCCCTCCAACAATATTGTCTGGGACTCCAGCAGCCAGTCTATGTTGACCCTGCCTGTGATAATTTTCTTTCAAGCAAAAGGATGGGAACTCTGAATACAAACCAGTTGTAACTGTAATTACATATCAGGTTTTTTGGTATCAGTCACTCAGAGAAGGGAAGTGGTTTTGACACCATCAGTCAAACACTGGAGGAATTAAACCAGCCTGCTTTCTTGGTGAGGTGTAGTATCAGGTGGACTTTAGAATTTGCATTTTAGGAGCATGACACCTCTGCTGTGACAGAGGACTTCTAAGAATGTGTCTTGCAGAAACTGTGTTGCACTGCTTAATTTAGAAATCTTAGTCTTTAAAGTGCAGACCTAGGTTCATTTGTTCTTTAGCCTATAAGTTGAGACTGGACCAAGATATGACCTTACAGTTTCACCAAGAAAAAAGAAAGGCTACTTTTTTTTAATCTTTCCTGTCACCCCCTAAACCCAGTTATGCAATAGCCAAAAATAAAAAGGCAAAAAACTTTAGTAACGAAAACCCAAAGAATCTTATTTAAACCAAGGTACGAGAAAAGAATTACTCACCATGGACATAAAGAGCTTCTTGATTTCCAGGGTAAGGAGTGCTTACCTACAGGCAAAGGAATCTATTAAATATTATCCATACACATTAAGCAATGGAAGCTCATTACTTGGTGTGACTGAAAAGCCTGGAAAATTTGCATGCCATCACAGTAAATATTATAAAAACACTCTGGGATTATCTCCAGTTTGACAAGGTCTGAGTATTAGCTGATCAAGCTTTTTCAGGACTGTGCTCTCTTTAACATGCAGCATGCTTTCAGCAAGAGGGTAAGAACATGCGTTTTGGAGGCATCAGCAAATTAAACTCTTAGTCATGCCAGTGAAGCATCAGAAAACTCATTCTCCCAGAATAATTCTGAGTTTACTGAATTACTCCATTACTGCATTTGAAAGCAGGATTTGATTTTTGACTGTAAGATAACAGACTGTGTTTGTAAATTTTTCATCAGATCACGACTATGTCTACGGTCTGGTGATGACCTATGCTCCAGGTGCATTGAGACCACAACTGGGAGGCAGAAGCTATTCTAGTCTACCCTGTTCTGACACCAGCCACCTGTAACAGTGGGCATGCTACTTACCTCTACTGCCTGTCTTCAAAATAGGGACAGTGCAGCAATTAAAATGTGGCACAGTCCTTGGAAATGGGCAGACCTTAGTACCAGCTAGTACTATTTATATGAAACTAAGCAAGTGTATGAAAAAATTGAAGGTGCTGCATCTAGCTAATCCTGTAGTATTAGCTCTTAGAAGTCTTACTCACATGGATAGCTCCATTAACTTCAGAAGTTCAGTTCACAGGAGGAAAACTTGTGGGGTTCAGTCTGTAGCTCTTTATCGATATTCATTTATGTAGGCATGTACAGCAGACATCTATAAACTCGGATAGGTTTAGGAGATTATTCACAAATGTAGGACAAATCTAGCTCACATACTCAGATGCGTGAAGAGGTGTTTGTAATTACACATTTCTATTACTTGTGCACATAAAAGTTACTGCTATTATTCACTGATGGTAACCTTCTTCAAAAGTAATTTTTATTGTTATCTGAAATTCACTTAAAATAAGCTTGCATTGTTTGAATCACTCCACAGAGAATCATAAGACAGTTGAAGTTGGAAGGCATCTCTGGAGATTGTCTAGCCCAAAGCAGGATCAACTACATCAGGTTGCTCAGGGCCTTGTCCAGTAGTCAGGTTTCAGAGATGAGGCTGACTAATCCATATGTGATTACAGACATCAGTGATTAGCATAAAAGAACATTATATGGTGGGAATGGGAAGATTTAAGGGAGGAATTCAAAGAGGTAAAAAGATGGTGCCTGGAGGTGGTAGGCCAAAACCATAGAAATGTTAAATTACCATGGAGTAATGATGATTTATCATTAACATAAAGATCCATAAGCTGGGATACATCTTTCTTCAGCAGTAAAAGTAGGGTGATGATGAGTATCAATGCATCTAGTATAGTGTAAGTCAAGAGCTACTTCTCTAAAGTAAGTGAAAAAGAACTGGAATGGAAATTGGAGGAGGGGGCACAATACTATTTTGAGCTATACTGTCCAACAGAAAAGTAGTTCCATTCTGCACACCACACTATTCAGGGGAGGACTGTGTCTCTCAAAGACAGGATCCTTTCCAAGTACCTAATCCATGGCTTAACAGTACAATATTGCCCTAGGGAAAGTAAATCCAGGACTGAACTCTGTTCACAGTTTATTGTAGGATGTAATTTCCATGATTCATTAAACGAAAATTGCATCAGGGAGTTCTGAAAATATAAACCCCATCTCCTTTTGTTTGACACTATGTGTGAAATTGCAGGTCCTTTGAAGGTAATGGGGGCTTTGTCATTCCCTTTGGAAAGCAGGGGCAGAGCTTCACCTGTTGCTATTCTTGAGATAATAAATGTTTATATGTGAATAAACTGCATTTGAGGGTCAAATAAAGAACATGATCTTTCTTTTCTGATGCATGTGTCATGCCACAATGAAATACATGACAAGACTTATTTTAGACAGGAAAATTGAAAGCAGCTGAACACATAACAACATGGAGACAGTATTTATATATACATCTGACAAATGTGTGTACATGCATGTATAAACATTCAGCTCCCCAAAGCAATTCTGAAACTACAAAAATATGGACTTCAAAAGGCAGTAAAAGTGTTAGGACAACCAAGTAATCAAAGCGCTTTAAGCAAGAACCTTCTAGTGTTTCTAGTTCGGTTATATATTTTATATATGGCTAATCTGGGGTATCTAAACACTTGAAAACCTGTTATCTTGAAGACTAGGTAAAACACGTCTCTGGTGCAAAGCAAAAGGCAGGGGGAGAAAAGCTGCAAAGCTACCATGGTTATGTATATAGCTACTTTGGTTATGGACTGTCATGGCCATGCATTTTGCTAAGCGCAGATTCTGTGTGTGACTTACTGGCATTTTGCAATGGGGTCTGGGAGAGACTGGGAAAACTGTCTATTGGAAACAGGAAGGGAAATTATTTTAATGCATGTAGGTATAATGCAGCAGGCAACACACCAAATACATCTAATAGGCATGACAGGACAAAGCCTGGAAGCAAAAATCAGCACCTCGTGAGCAGAGAGCCCAGCTTACTGCCTGGGAGCTCTCACAGGTCTGTCAGCAGGTCGCACTCTGTGTGTTTGTGGCAAACCTCTTACATGACAGTGGATCCAGTTAAGAGATTTCTTTCCTATGCACACAAGCAAGGTCACCCACTATAAACTGTGTTGCCTGAAACAAGTTTTGATGTTTCCTTTTGCAAACTGTTTCTAGAGCAGCATGTTTCTGCTACAGCAGTAGAATAGCAACTGATCCGCAGTTGTACTTACTCCTTTGATATAAACTATACGTCCTGGGAGTCCAGGGGGCCCTGGGGGCCCAGGCAAGCCAGGAAGACCCTGGTAAGAAAAAGTGAAAGGAGGAAGACGTTAGACAGATCTTTTCATATGCAGTACAACTGAGCCTACCTAAAGAAGGCCAAGGGGCTCAGAGGGCCTCATTTAACCAGGAAGTTTTGTGTTAAATGGTTTGAAGGGAGACTGAGCACTCAGTTACAGAGACCAACCTGTCAGGTGAATTTTAATATTTAACCTAAAGAACTCTGTGGGGAATACAATGGTCTAAGATTGTTGTTTCCTGTGGGGAAAAAAACAATCCAACCCCAAACTGAAAACCCCAAAGCACTGAAAATTGAAAAAAATTAAAGGAGTGGATCTCTGATCTAAGGAAAATTAGGTATTCGAGGCTGGTCTGGGGTTCTCAAGACGCTAAGATTCATATACTTTCAAGTGCCAGTCAGACAACTACATGGTAATTAACACCTTCAAGGAACCCTGCTAGACTGGAGGCGTGACTGCCCTTTACAAAAAAATATGCCAACTCTTTACTGTGTCATTTAAAAACCTGGCACCACGCCATGTCCACCTTTCACTCAACATCAGTTTAAGCTTCTGTGAGGTTACAAATGTCATCTCATCAATAATCAAGGTCCATTAGATTTTGTCTTCCCTGAGCAATGCACGTAGCCTGTTTTGTTTGCTTGTTTTCTTCAATCTCCCAGCCTGATGTGCTTCATGTAGTTATCCTTGATTTAATAGTTTTTGTTTGGTAAAGACAGACAATCCAGAAAATGAACCTTGACACTCTTTGAATGTATGGAGGAATGGAAAAATCTACTTTAATATATTTTGCTTGCGGCTAGTCATCCTTTCTGTCATTTTCTTCCAATTAGAATATCTAATTTCTCTAGTTTCACCTTCTAGCAACTAAATTTCCATTTACACCTTTCTCTAGAGGTGTAAGGAACCTTTAGTACCTGGTATTTTCTTCCTGTGAGGATACTTAGATACTTACCAATTCTCAGTCTCCCTGTTAGTCTGTTAAAGCAATATCATCTCACTTGTATTTATTGTCCAGATAGACAACATACTTGTGTCTCATGGTTTGTGTGCCATACTTTTTTATTTCTTTTAAACAAAGTAGAACCGGAGGACTCATACAACAGGTTTAATTTACAAAAAGTGCTGTACTGAAATACAGTGAGATTGACTTGATCACCTCTTCTGATGCCTAGCTGATTTCTACCTTATGATTTCTATGCTAACACAGTAAAATACCCTTGAAATATTATCAGCTGCTGTTGTGGTATGGGTACTAATTTTTCTAGTACAGATTGCCCTATGACATCAGAACAGCCACTCAAATTAATCTGCTATTGTGAAACTTGTTGCTTATGCTCAGCAGTGTTTATTGTTGTATAGTCCAGTCTTCAAGTTTGCCATGAGACCACTTGTATGAAGTCTTTTCATAAGAAGAGTCTTGTAGCGTCAGGACCTTGGTTCATCACTCGTCGTTGCATAATTACAGGTAGTAGGTGGGCATGGATATGCTATTGCCTATGCAGTGGTCATTATTATGGATACATGTACATGGCAACTAAAGCAGGGAGTAGGTATTGGCAAGTATGTCCTTGTTAGTAGAGTAGATGCCACTTCACTACGATATGCCTAAGTCCTGTTTGTACCTATGCTATGATAGCTAAGAGCCTATTTGTGTATCCTCACACCTTGAGGGTCAGACTGATGGCCTGAATCAGGGAGTCTTTGAAATATAGAAAGAATTGGCAATCCCAGATCATTTGCTATTTGAACCAGCTATGCTAACAGTGAATCACACATATAACTGTTATACCGGGGAGCTGATACCAATACGTATATCTGCAAGAACTGCCCAAGTGGGCCCAGAAGTTGACTTTTCCATGATTGTTACCAGATAGGAAAAGCAGCAGAAACATATAATTATTTCTACATCATTTCAGGTTTTTACTCCTGACATAATTTTAAAGGGATTCATATAAATCTGACTTGACTTAAGATTTTAACAGGATTTATTTTCAGCTAATTGTAATACATAAGAACTTACATTAAATGCTTCTCCTCGATCACCTTTCACACCTCTCAGCCCATTCAGTCCTGGGCGGCCCTGTAATAAGTAGAAGTAGTGTAATATGTGTCAGAAGCAAGCTCCTTTATCTTTATTCCACTTGACAGCATAATACATACCGGACGTCCTGGGAAACCAAGTTCTCCTTTAGGTCCAGTAGGTCCTATTGGTCCCTGGACAAAAAAGAAAACGTGATTATGGAGAATATATGGAACATATCTTTGGCATATATTTGATTATTTAGAATAAGAGGCATAGTTTTTTATTTGCATTAAAAATCATTCTGTGATTGTCTGCAGAGAATGCACAGAATGTCCTCTCTACTTGCTCTGCTGAGTGATCTCAGAAGCTGAGGCCTGCATATAACAGTCAGCTCTGGGTTGGAAATGACTGGTTATCTGAAATTAAGTCTGAATTCTCAGCCATAAGTATGGTGTGCAGTTCAAAATTGAGTCACCATGTAGCAAAGGTAAGTTAAATGTATCAATCTGTAGAAAAAAGGCACTTAGTGGTGTATGCTTTGTGCATCTCCTTTTTGTCTGCTTTGTTTTTCTAATTATTTTTGAATCAGGCCCTATGAAGAGATGTCTGTGGATCAGCCTGAGAATTCATGTAGTGCCAGGCTTCTACATGCCTCTTGTGGATTTATGGGGCCGATAGTTGAAACAGAACAGACTCTTCTTTACATAAGAGTGACTGACCCATCAGGTCTTAGAAACTGCAAAAAGAAAGGGCAAGCAGGCTGCCTGGGAAATGTAGTCCAGGACTATGGATGATCTATGACTGGGCATTTGCAACCATGCAACTTCTAGGCAGCCAGCAAGTAATCAACAAAAATCAGTAAACGTGAGGATACCACAAACTCATCTGCTGTCAGCTTCCTGAAACTCAACAAAACCACAGGAGTCTAGACAATCTCTTTACATACGTATCAACCTTTCCGGTTTAATTTCCTTTTTTCAGTCTGGTGAAGTGCTAAGACATGTCCCTTCTTGCATTATTGGTTAAATAATCTCTGTCTATAGATCTCATGCAGATACCACTTACAGGTGACAATTGACGTGTTTAATACTGAGAAATCACAGTACTTTTGGTGTGATTATTGTAACAGACTTCGTATTGCTACCTGCAATATGGTGGATAGCACAAACCTGTGCTGATGGAAGAAAGACATTGGCTGTTGCACTGCTTACCACAATTCCAGAATATCACTTTAATGGTAACAAATGTTTGTTGGCATTGTGACTGCTACTTCAAAGGATAACTAGCAAGCAATCAAAAAACACTTGCTCTTGATTATTAAGGAAAGCGGAGACTAAGAAGGAAGCAAGCCCATGGCAGAACTGTCTCTCCTTATTTACAGTCCAGTTCTGTTGCCATGCTCTCTCAGTTCAAGGCATAGAGGGAGCATAGGCAAGTGAAGAGATAGAAAGGTTGCAAGAAATAGCCTGGTATCTATACTTAGATGATTCGCATGATCAGAGTTTTGCATCTTATTTGATCAGCAGAATATTGACACAGGAATACCATCTGGAATCAAATACCAGTCTCTTACCAATCCATTTTATGAATTAAACTAGTGCCATACTGATAAAATTTTCAGTTAACAAAACCTTTTTTTTTTTTTTTGAAACTGGCAAGTGTTTGTCTTTACCTTTCTGTAATATAATTTAATAGAAAAGTGAGGTACCTTCATTGAAAATTTAGCTGATGATGATGAGATGATTTATCTTAGCATCAAGCTGAAATTAATGGATTAATTGTTGTAATTTTTATCATGCAAAAACAGAAGACTAAATTAGAGATGAAATTCAGAAATCATTAACATGTGAACATATTGAATCATAACATCACCATTGTAATCAGAGTTTAAAGGTCACTAATGGACTCTGGCAGATGCGAACTTCAGTATTATGCCACCAAGCTTTCAAAATGATTCAAACCACCCTTCTGTGCTACCATATCCAATAATGGGGTTTGAAAAAAAGAAAATCCAAAATGTCATGGGGTATTTTTCTATTTCAATTTCCGGTATTTAAGCCTTTAAAGAATATGCAAATCTGAGCTTTACTGAGCAATGACGATGATTAGAAACAGACTTTTAAATTAATTTAAATGAAGAGAAGTGCTTTAACTGGGACTTGAAATAAACTTCAACAACGTGACAGTTGACCATGCTGCAGCCACCTTTACCAGCCCACCCCTGACAGATGTTAGCTACTCTGAGACAGAAGCCAGCAGTCACAGCTAGAAGTGAAAAAGGGAAGTGAGGAAGCCTCAGAAAACTGCTTACCAGGAAAGAAAATTTAATTCACAACAGCAAAGAGCTGATTTGGGCAGACTGGCACTGTGATTCTTACTCAGGGCTCCTATTCAGTAATGTGTGGTGGCCTGCTTCACTGACAGCGAACAACATAATTGAGCAGGTAAAAGATTTTCATTTCCCCTGTGGCAGGAATCTGGATTCAGTCTTCTGCTTTTGCAGATAAGAGTACTAACTTCCTGACTGTCCCTAGCTCTCATTTGCGAGACCACTACTTCTCTATCTCCTTGTGCTCCAAGCTCCTGTGATCCTCTCTTCTGTCCAGCTGAAGTCTTGAAAAGGAGGGGAGCAATGAGTAGGGAAGTTTTTTTAAAAATTCTGGAAACTTGTGTATGAGTTCATTGTGCCCTAACAGCACAGAGGAATGATCAGAGTCCCCAGTTACCTCAAAGCTTGTTCTTGGTCCAGAGTCTTACTTTGTGCAAAGTGGAACAGAACCATCATAATGAAAACTTTGGTAAGTTATGTCACAGAGGCTCTGGCCCAGCACTCTGAAGTCTGTATATTTTTGCTGCACAGGAATCCCACTGACTACAGAGGGATTTTTTCTATGGGACAACACCAAAATGAATCATCCCCATTAGCAGCAATGATCAAGCTAGAGTTCTGCACTAAGAAGAGGAAATGGCTGAGCAAACTCTTGAAACAGGTTCTGTGTGCCAAATTCCCCTGCAGTGTAATCATTTGCACCAGTGCTGGCAAGAACTTCCTGTGAATGGCCTTGTCTGCATGCTGAACTTTATGAAGCATCTCGTGGCAGCACAAAAGGAGATGTAAACACAGAGTTTGGGGCTGATAGAAAAAGAACATATCCTGAAGGGCACACAGCAATAGGATCAGAGGCAATGAACACAAGCTAGAACATGAGAAATTCCAAATAAATATATGGAAAGACTTCTTTTACCCAGAAGGTTGTCAAATATTAGAATATGCTGCCCACAGAGGCTGCGGAATCTCTATCCTGAGATGTTGAAGACTTGACTGGGCAAGTCCCTGAGCTAAATAGACCTGTTTTGGGCAGTGGTGCGTATGAGGTGATCTCTGAAGTTCACTTCCATTTTAAATTATCCTATGGTTCTATGTTGAGGTGAAAGGACAGACTCATCTTGCAGTCATACAAGGAGAAGAAAAGGAAATCCCCTTCTGGTAAGTTAGGATAGTGCTCTCAAGGTATTCTGATACACAGTAATTAAGAAAGCAGTAATTAAGAAAGCAGTCCTTAAAGTAATTAAGAAAGAAGTTACTCAGCACACCCAGTTAGCCCCTTTTAAAGACCTCAGAAAGTTGTGGCAATATCTCCTACACACCCTAGCATGCAGAAACAATAACACCTACTAGCATTTGCCTAGGCACAACAGAGACCAGGCTACATCAAAAGCAGAGGCAAAGAAACACTCAATATCCTTGATCTTTGGAATACTAGATTAGAAGAAATTAATTCCTGCTCTATCACTATTGAGTCTGGGCAACTGTTCTTATTTTATAACTAATTTTTAGTGCTTTCATACAATATTCTGTGTTCAGTCAAAACTACCAGGATAAGTACCTGAAGGAAGGCCTCTAAATCTTGATTTCGGAAAATGGTCTGACTCTACTGGCCAATTTCCAGCTTCCTCTGAATCCAGGGCAGTTGCAAATTATTGGCACTGATAGAAATTGAGCCTGATGTAGTGGTTGTTTTAATGTAAATCTAAGAAACAGAGAATCATTTAGATTCAAAGGGACCTTTAGAGATCATTTAATACAATCTCTTGCTCAAAGCAAGACAAACTTCCAAGTGAGGTTATGTTCCTCAGCACCTTATGCCAAAATCCACCACCTCTCTGAGCACCTATTTCTGTGTTTAACCACTTTTACTGTCATTTTTTTCTTTATATCTAACTGGAATTTCCATTGCTGGAACTTGTGATCATTGGCACTTGTCTTTTTCCTGTGCACTTCTGGGAAGGACCTGGCTTTGTCTGTTCTATAATTCCCTTTCAGGTGGTAGCAGGGAGTAATTAGAGTTCCTCTCTAATCTTTTAACTTCAGGGCTGAACAAATCCAGTTAATTCAGAGTCATAAGTTACGTAAGTTTCTAGCTCTGATGATTTTCCATTGTCTGTTTAGATAGTAACAGATACATTTGTGCTACCAGTATTTAAATTCTGAATCAAGTTAGTAGTTTACAGCACCACATATGTAACAACCATAGTCTTTTCTGAAGGACATGGATCATCCTGAAGCATGAATACTCCTTTTCATCCTTACTCAGAAGGAATGAAAAGCTAAAACAAACTGCCTTTACATTTACTATTTAATACATTCTGTAAAACCAAAGCAAAATAATAATAATAAAAAGAATCCACTCATCTTTGGAAGTGTCTTACCATTGGTCCCACTGCTCCCACCACTCCAGCTTCACCCTGTTGAGGACAGACACACATAGAACAATGACAAGGAGAACTGCTGGTGTATCTAGCAGAGGTGGCTGGTAAGAAGGCCACCAAACATTCTGGAGTAACACAACACAATATTAGCTCACCTTCTCTCCTTTTCTTCCTAATAATGCAGTTAAAGATCCATCAGCAGCAATGATAGTTCCTGGTTCTCCCTTTTCACCCTGCAATTATCAAAGTAATTTTATAGCATTTGCAAAGCAGTTCTCAATGAATCAGAAGAAGTCAAAGCAGCATTACTGCTGTTTGAAGCATGACAGATTAGTCATGCTGTGATATTAAACATAAAGTGGTATCAAAGTGAGTAGGGTGAACCTTGATTCTGGGGGAGAAAAGGGCTGATCTTTCTTAAAACATGATAAAGTACACTAAAAATATCCTGCTCCTCTAAATCTCCCTGAGATGAATAAGTACTTATTTTTTTAAAAAAGACTGTTAATTGCTCTCAATAGAGTTACTATGTGAAAAGTGTTTACAAGAGATCTTTGCCAAAGGCACACAGGTTATTGGTGTCTTCTTGTGTATCATCAGCTTAGATACTGGACAGGAAATCCTGCTGGAAAAGTAAAATCTTGATAGAACACTAAGTGTCCTGATTTTACTATCAGGAAAGCATGAATTGTTCTCTCTATATCCTGGCATGATGCAGACCCATTACCTTTAATGAAGTTCAATTCCCAGCATTCAGATTATGAGCCTCTGCATTCCACTTCTTCAGGGGGTAATTCCATTCAATAACATCACCACAACCATGAACTATCATTCCCCACTGCCAGCGCGTGGTTCCCTCTCTGGTTCTTTCAGCTGTAACTTTCCTCCTCCTAGCTCAGGCAGCTCGGTACAATAGCTTTCCCAAGATCTCTAATGAAAGAAATGTGGCTTGAAACTAACAATTGCATTGCTGATTAAGATGACAGTCTGAGTTATAGCACTTCCACTGAGCAGGAAGTTCTACAACTCAGTTCCCCTTGCAGGTTCTTAAATCTTTGGATACTTCGGAGTCTCCCTGAGGATAGTTTGGATACTTTGGAGTCTTCCTAAGGCTTGGCTTCACTGGCTTTAAATTCTGTGAGATTTTATGGACCTGAGGTTGCAACAGAAATGTCTCATGATCCTTACAGTAAAATGCTCCTTGGTGTTTGTGTAGCTTCATTGTGGTTCCCAACTTCATCACTCATGAACATAATCTGGTGTTCACACCTCAGAAGCATCACTATGTCATTGGTGGGTACAGAATACAATGGCTTCAGAGTTTTGAGTTCCCTCCAGTGGGGGCAGAAAAAGCCAACCCCTACTCCCCTAGCCAAAAAACCTCCACAAATCCAAAGCAAAAACCACCCAACTGCTTTTAAGGTTTAGCTTGACCATTTCATGGACTCCGTAAAAGAACGGGAACCCTTATGACAAAAGGGGACCGTTATTTGTGGTCTGAGATGTTTCCTTCTGAGCAATGAAGATAATCCTATTTCAAACCATAGTTAACCATTTCCAAGCCTTCCTATTACCTGTGAGAAAGTGAGGTCCGCTACTTACAAAGAATAAGCAGAAACTGTTTTTGTTTTTCTTTTTGTTATCCCCAAGATTGTAATAACTTAGATGTTCCTCTCCCCTGCTTCCTGCAGGTGGATGAGAAGGAGAAGAAAAACAGACCAACAGCTGCAATATCTACAAAATAGTAGAGTTGACCCTCAGTCCTCACCTCGCAGAAGTGCTACAAAATAAACACAGTCGTGCAGAAATAAGAGAAAGGATCCTGAGGAGACAGCTCCCCAAGCCTTCTACTTTCTTTGGGAATGGAAAACTAGCCTCCATTCTGTAGGAAAAGCCCTCTGTGCCAAAGGAGGAGGAAAAGATTAGGGTTTTTTATTTGGCCTTTCAGTTAGGATCCCAGGCTGTCAGCACAGACAATGAACTTGGAAGAAGAGGTCACTCCATGTTTCATGTTTATGCAAACTTATTCTGGTAAGTGCATACTGCACTGCAGAATTTCAACACTGGGACAGGAACATTGGCTCTCAGTAACCTTATGTCAAGGTATTTTGTTTAGCACTCTTTGAATTTCCACTTAGTAAATTTTTCACATAAACTTATTAACATCCCAATCCCTAGTAAGATTAGGATCATTAAACTTTTTTTAATGTAATTAAGTATTTTTCATCTAACACATTTTGCAGCATGTACTTTTCCATATACATTTTCTCTTACCTGTTGTCCTTTGGGTCCTTGTGGCCCAGGCAAACCTACATCACCTTTAGGTCCCCGAGGGCCCTAAGCAAAAGCAAGTACATAAATCCATGGTGAGATCTGCTCAGAATATGGACCTAGGTCATTTTACTAATTGTAATTTTAAATAACTGGAAAACTTGAACTTGAATCACTGTGGTTGAAATCTAATAACTCCTACAAGACTAAATTGCTGTCTGAATCAAAGTATTCCCTAAAACAAGTATCATATAGGGAGAATCTGTTAAAAAGAACAAAACAAAAACCCCCTGATGTTTATCACAGTATAGATGAGACATGCATTCACAAAGACAAACACACAACATTAATAAGAGTGGAAATTCTGGCTAAAATTCTCTATTTCCTCCCTACTCTATTCTCTCTCCCTCCATGATCATTCAACCAGACTGATTTTCAACAGAACTTCTGAAGCTGTATATTTAACATAGAGATTATATATTTAAGAATGAGATATTTTCTGTATTTATTCTGTGGTAAAATCATTCCACTCAGATAACATTTTTTTTTAACGCTCTTCCATTATAAGTGCATTCAGAAGCATTTTTTTTACATGCCAAGAACTAAATTCAAGACTACATGATTTCTGCATTAGTGAAGAGATAAAGACCTGAGGTAAGAAAAGAACGGTATTTTTATGTCTGTAGAAATTCTGTAAATGACAGAGAGACTAAGAATTTGTTATATAATTTTCTAAATGTTATCAGCTCATTTTCAAATGAAAAGTATTTTTAAGGAGATTTCCCCTCCTTTCTTTGGCTTCCTGTGCAGTCCACAATACCCAGGACTCAGTAAGCAACCTTCTGTAGAATTTTGGGCAATTTGCCAGCATTTTGTCAGCATCATTTGTCAGCATTCTCAGTTTTCTCCTTAGTTATTCTCAGGCAATAGACAAAGGATCCTTAGGCCATATGCATGCATCTGAACTGTAAAACAATCGTAACGGAAAAAATAATTCTATCACATTATATAGAATATAAATATAATAGTATAAACAATACTGGATGAAGTCACAAGCCAGATAATGTTTATATGGTGTGGCAGTCTGAGCACAATGGGCAGGTAGCATAGTATAAGGCACCTTTTGATACTGTGGCTGTGCAATGCTTCCATGGTGGCACTGGTATGTTATTATAAAAAAAAGAGAACTGTTTCTTAAAGGATAAAATAAAAAGGGTACACCTTATAGGGCTTTACTGCACTCTGCAGTGGTGACAAAAAAAGCCTAAAGAATAATACAGTTACATACACACATGAAGATAACCTTTAGAAGTCCATTTCTTCCATTTGTTTCTCCTAAATTATATAGGTCTTTTTCCTCAGGTTGTAATTTTTCATCAGAGTCAATTATATTTCGATTTAAACTATGGAACTGATTCTTAGATAAGCAGAAATACAAAATGTGCATATCACAGTATACTTCATTTCTGGCAGAGTTAATTTCTACCGTAGCTGTTGATTCCATGAAGACCTACAGTCTCCCATATGAGAATTTATTAGACTTTGTGTAAATTCTGTACATTATAAATATTTTTAAAATATTAAATTATATTGAAAAATGCTTACTTAAATCCAAGGAACATAATACTTACAGGAAATCCTGGTAGACCCGGCTTGCCATCTGGCCCCTGTAAAATGCAAAAACCTCACCCTCTTGCAAACACATATTACAGACTTGCAAAACAGAATATGCATTTTCTATGTACTGCATAATTTGTGAAGATTAACTGATTTGAAACTGGATTAAGAACTTCATCCAGCCAGTGGTAAATTTGTGAACACTCCACAATGCCCTATGCTTCTGACTTTTTCTGGAACATTATCATTGACTTTCCAAAACTGAAGGGACAGAGATCCAGGAAAGGCTGAAGAAAGGTGACATTTTCCACATATGAAAGGCATGCAACCGTAATTCAGCCTCCTTTGAATGTTTTCCAGATTCCAGCACAGAGATCACAGTAGCCTTCCCACCTTTGCCATTTTGCTCCTGGTTGTTTGTGGATAGAAAATAGAGTGTGTAATAGGCTGCGAATAGAAACATGGATTTGGATTTGTACTGGGCATATTTAAGATTGCTGCACTGTGATATACGCAGAGAGACAGTTTAGTTCTAGTTCAGATCACCTGGAAGTGTATTACCCAAGCCACTATGAGACTGCACCTCTTTCCTGACTAGGGTGAGCTCAGAGACAAAGGTTCAAAGACCTTTCCAACTGCAACTGCACTTTGAGCTACAGGACCTACTTCTATCTGTTGGGACTGTAACTCTAACAACTATGACAAACCAATGCATTTCTGCTGGGCTCATGAGCATACTTGTCTATGTTATTTTGAAAACCTGTCATCTAAGGCTTGAATGGCAACTACTTGTAATAACAGAGCTCACACAAGAGCACCCATCCTATCCCGGCAGCCTATTATGTCCAGGGATTAGGAGAATTGGGAAAAACATCAAAATACTCTTCCATGAAACCTGTTTTACCACATGCACAGTGGAAAAGAGGCTCGTTAGGCTAACAGATAAATGTTAAAAGCTGCTATTGGTCCTAATGCCCTTCTTGCCAGTTCACTGACAGATTTAGTAAATATTTGGTTTGGGACTGTTGTATTAATAAGATAGATGTTTTTTCCAAACTATGGCTATATAGAATGAAATTCTGCTATCAGGTACACACATTCTGGTCTTCCTTCTTTCATCAGAGGTTGAATGTGAAGGAGACAACTGTGCTTACAAACAAGAAAACAGATAAAATAAAATACACAAATGACAGTCTACAAATGAAAATAGCTGTGAAGTAAAATGTTTCATTTGGGGGGGATTAAAATTTTGCAAAGTGCAATATATTGTAAACTTTCAGGCAAGTTTGGATAGACTCCACAGCCTGGAAAAGATAAATTTCTCTTTGGATCCAGTCCTAGGAATCTGAAATCATTACCAAGAAGTATTCAGAATTTCAATTATTTGACTGGACTATTTTGCAGCTATACTCCTAGCTGCAAAACAGAACCTGAAATTTCACATCTGTTGTTCTCTCATGAAATTTCCAGCTATATCCACAGCTATAATTGCTGTGAGACTGAACTCATACATAGGAGTCTAGCATTCCTATCTGCAGTCTCAAGCAGAACTGAGCAAAATACTTGATCCCAACATTTTATGACTTGAAAAACAAGACTAGAAAAAAATGTAAGAAACGCTATGTATATCTTAGACCCTATGTTTGCATCAGTTCCACACTCCTGTCATTCTGAGCATATAGTTCATATTCAGAGTTAAGCCAAGTCCTTTCTTTCATACAAATGTGTAAAAGCAATTCATTCACACAGACTTCAGTTCTGCACTGAAGTACTTCCACAGAGCTGAGTGCTGAAGTTAGCAGGAACACAATTCTAAAGCATAGGAAAATCAGCTCTAGCTAATGCTTAAAAGAAAATACTGAAGATAGAGCAAATCTGAAGATTTAATAAAGCAGGGTATACTCACTGGAGGCCCAAGCCGTCCTTTGATTCCAGTATAGTTTAAAATTCCATCTGTATCATTGAATAGTAGCTAAAAAGTGGTTAAGGAACAGGTTATTTCAAATACCAAATAATTATCTAGGGCACAGATCCATTTTTAGAAATGTATAGACAGTTAAAGCACCCCTTTAAAAATGTGGGGAGAAAAACACAAATAAAGCCACAGAAAAGGCTCTCTACTTCTAATTTTTGTTATACATCTGGAATAACAAAACCTAGCATTTGTTCTACACTTTTTACATAAGGATCTCAGAATGCTTTCAAAATTTTAATTAACTGACTCTCATTTTTAATTTGAAAACTATAACACCAAATGTTTCAGTCTGAAGTAATTTCTCCTCAGTAGGATAAAGATCAAAATGACAGTTTTTTACTCCAGTATGTCACTGGCATTCTAAGATGGTGAATCTGTCTGACCACACTCATCCTGTTGCAGAGTTGAAGTTATAATTATATTCTGGACATGTCTGCATCACACCATGCAGTGCCCTGCAGTGATTCCTAAGTCAGCCCTGATCATGCTGCTGTGTCTGCAATCAGTGAAACTAGCTAGGATCCTTAAAACAGTATAGGTGGAGCACCACCTAAGCTAATCAGCTCCGAGCCTCAAGAAACCTGAACAGAGCAGTACAATAGCAATGCTGTTATACTGCTTCTTATCCTGGAATTAGTGAGCTCAGCACTAGTTCAGGCATTTCTGCATAATTTGATCACAGAATCAGAATAATGAAGGTGGACAGGGGCCTTTGGACTAATCTGGTCCAACCCTCTCCTCAATGCAGGTCTAACTGGATCAGGTCGCTCAGGGACTTGTCCAGTTAAGTGTTGGATGGAAATGCCTCTAAGGCCAGAAATGCCACAATTATTCTGGGCAACCAGTTCCCGTATTTGAGCATCATCAGGGTAAAAAGCTTTTGCTTATATCTATTTGCAATTTCCTGTGTTCCCACTTGTATTTGTTACATCTTGTAATATTGCCATACACGGCCATGAAGAGGGTGCCTCCATCTTCTCTGTATCCTTTGATTAGGTGGTTGTAGACAGCAACAAAGTCTTTCCTTAACCTTTTCCCCTCCAGGCTGAGCAGACCCAATTCTCTCAGTGCTCTGGTCCCCTGACTGTCTTGGCAGCCGTGCACAGAGCTTGCTCCATTATGTCAATACCTTTCTTGTACTGGGGATCTAATAGCTGGACATGGTACTCCAGAAGCGGTCTCATGAATGCCCATCACAGCTCTCTGAGTCCATCAATTAAGCCAGTTTTCCACCTATTTTATCATCTGCTTATCCTTTTCATAGGTTGTCAGTTTGGTGATAACAATGTACCGGTACTTAAGGGGTAGCTACAAAGAAGATGGAGACTCCCTTTTTACATGGAGTCACGTGGAGAGGACAAGGGGGAATGGACACAAGTTGCTCTTGGGGAGATTCCAGTTGGACACGAGAGGAAAATTTTTCACAGTGAGGACAGTCATCCATTGGAATAATCTCCCCAGGGAGGTGGTTGACTCAGCCACGTTGGACACCTTCAAGAGTTGTCTGGACAGGGTGCTGGGCCATCTTGTCTAGAGTGTGGTCTTCCCAGAAAGGTTGGACTAGATGATCCCTGAGGTTCCTTCCAATGTGTGATTCTGTGGTTCTTTGACTCTGGGATTCTGCATTAGAAATCTTGCTAAAGTCAGGGTGTACAGCATCCAGTGCCCATCCCTTGTCCACAGACATTTTGGTCAGGAATGAATTGCTGTTAGTAAATCCATGTTGGCTGCTCCCAATCAGATTCTTGTCCTGATGTTACGATTAAGGTTTCATTTTGGTTTCATTTTGGTTTCAGATAACTACCTTTCTGGTTTAAATAGGTGTTCCCAATACTATATCATATAGTCATACATTACAGTTCAGGACAGACAATATGTAAACGCTTCCTCCATATAAATGTTATAGGTGAAAAGAGATCCTTGCTCAGTTTTTGTCATTTGTTTAATTTCTTTCACTGCAACAGTCCCATTTATTGTATGGCAGTTTAGTCTTGTTTTGGATTCAGAAATATGTACTGAATCTCTTTCGAGACTTGAACTAGTCCACTTGTTTAGCGAACGAGCCATGCGATCCATTTCAATATAAGGCTCTGTATGCAGCAATATATTCACATCAATGTAGTGAAAATCATCTGAATTTCACAAGGCCAGGGCAGGGCATGACTTCAGGTGCCAGGGATTCACTTAGCATGTGAATAAGCATGTTGTCACTGATGTACTGTGAAATCTGAATGCCTCTTCTGCTTGTAACCATGTGCAGATCAATGCTATCAGATCACAATCTTTTGCAACATTTGTTATGAATAAGGTTAGTGCAACTAAGTTTGAAGCTACCCATGTTTTGAATAGGAGGTTTGACCATATGGCCTCCAGAGGTCTCTTCCAACTATTTTATGAGTCTTGGAATACTATTTTTCTAATCTGGGATGTGAAGGAGGACACAGAAGAGGACAGGCCTGCCTGGTCACATCACATATCCTATCCTACCCTACCCTACCCTACCCTATCCTATGTCATCTGATCAGGGCAGTGTATGGTCAACTTTCTGTACTTTGGGGTCATGTTGGCATCATGATTCATACAGCTAAAGCCTGTTACTTTTACTCGGCACTGCTACCTGCTCTCTGTCCTCATGTTCTACAAAAACGACTGGAAAATTTTCAAATAAAAAGACAGTTAAAGTCCTGCAGGCAGCACTCCATCTCCCAGCCTGCATGAGCTCTCTGCTGAATTGCTCCTGGGGTAGCACAGTGCTGTTGGTCCCACTGTATTCCCAGCTCTATATGGCCCAGAAAGGGAGCAAGACATGGGCTGTTACTTTAATGACAGTAATAAAAGAGTCCTGCTGCTGCAATTGTTCTGCTTTATTTACCGCTGGTGGCAGAAATCCAGGAGCACTGGGGTTACACAGTCTTTTCATTGTGGAATTACTCAGTATTCATTTTTGGGGGGTTCAGTCCAAACTGTATTGAAGTCAGTGGGAAGAATCCCAAAGGCTTTGCTAAGCTTGGGATCAGGCACTTTGTGTACTTTATAAAGGGTGTTTAGCTGCAAATGGAAATTGTGGTTGAAAGTCAGAAACCGTACACAGTGCTGAAGAAGATATGAAAATAGAGGGTACAAGGATGATGATTAGAGAAAAAGATTTCACTCTTCACAACCTGCTCCAGGTTATTTATCTTCCTGATAATTAAAGCAAGCAGCTTTAATAGCAACAATCCAGCAATGAAACTTCTCAACACATCAAATAGGTTCAGAAAGTGCTGACTGTAAAGTAAGGACAACATTGTTTTTCATATTTTCTTTACTGTTATGAAGAGGAAGAAACAGTAGTTTTTAGCATGATTTTCTGTGTTGGTTTCTAAGTAAACTTTCAGCTTTGTGTCTGAATGGCATGAATATGCCTTTATTAGAATTACAGAAAGAACATAGGAAACATAAAATCTTTTTAGATTTGCTTTACACCCCCAATGTTAACCTTTTTCCACGGCCTTTCATTCGCTTCTTGTACCTAAACTATGGATCAACAATGGCAACAACAGATAATTGTTTAAAAGTTTTGAATTTAAATCCAATAAAATGTCTCTATTCAAAATTATTTCTGTCTGTATCCAACTAAATTGGAGTGAAAAAATCGTAGCAACAATTAATATGGTTTACTGGTTATCATGATTCCATGCACGAAAATGCACTGAGTATCAGAGATTATGCTTGAAAAGAGCAAAATAGCCAATATAGGATGAGGAATATTGATTTGAGTGTTTTAGAATATCAAACTGCAGCAAATTGAGGGACATTGGGTTTTAAACAGGACAGTTCAGAGCAGACTTCCTGATGGACAACAGGAAGCAACAGAGGAGGCAGAAAGGACTGCAAGCCTTTGAGACCCATGGTGTTTGTAGGTACTGCAGAAGCATGGAAATGGCTAGGTTCCACTGCAGGTCTCAGTTTTAGCTTACCATGTCTTTGCACAGTGCTAGAAGTGGCTCCTGAAGGAATCAAATCCCCTCAGTTCACATAGGACCAGGTTAAATGAGGAGGAAACCAACGTCCACTTTTCAGTGCAATTCAATCAATGTGCTGTTGGCCAGACACTGGTGAGGCCTGGCCCTGAGCCACAGCTGCCCACAGCAGATCTTAATTCTTCAACAATGCTGAAACTGCACCAGCTTTTTACTTTGTTTTATTTCGATCAAGCAGCGTAAAATCTGTTTAGTTGTAACCACACAGCCCTTCACAGGAAACCTTAATTCCAACTCTGATAGATCAGTCCTTTGGACTTCTGAAGGCCAAGAAGTATTGTTGTCTTTGGCTACACAATGGTTAAATGGGTGAACTAATAGACCCTGACCCGGGCAGTGATCCCTTTAACTGCCCTGTGGTTCACTTAGATCACTTAATTGACCTCTGCTGCTCTACCCACGTCAAGCCAATATCCACATTACAACAGCTGGTACTGGTATTTATTTTAGTTCTGTAATTCCAACTAAAACTGATAGGTCTACTTGCAGTAGTTCTTTCCATATCTGAAATTAACTACAGAAGATGAGACACTGAGTCAACAAAATGTATTTGGCTAATTTAATCTTCTGTCTCAGCCAATGTATAGTAAGCAAAGGTCCTGCTCTTATACAAACATTGGCGAGGTAGGTAGAACTCAATGTCATATATAGTGACATATACTTACACACACACACACACACACGTTCAATTAACTGTATCAAAATCCAGCATATCAAGTTCTCAGACAAATCATCTGATTAACAATGTAGAGGATTTGAAGCGTATGAGGATAGATGGCTCTTGCTTCACCCACCCAGAATACCTGTTTGTTGCAAATGTACATAAAGCCACATATATTATGCAACCTACCTTGTAAGAGAGCTTCCTTCTTAAAATCCAAGGTATTTAGAGAAGGAAATGGGTTTCTATATGGGTTTGTAACACATTAACACAATACAGCTTCTACCAGGCTCTATACATTTCTGTAATGCATGTTAGTTCATACAGAAGTTCTGGAGAATTCAGAGGATGCATGTTAGGTTTCCTCAGACATTGCTGCACATTAGATAGACATGTGGACTGCGACTATCACAACATGTAGGGAGCCATGCAGCCTCTAGCAAACTAGTGTCATTAGTTTGCTATGTCAGCTTCACTAGTTTTTTACATTTCTTATGCATACTGTCCCCTCTCTGAGGCTCTTACAGTGTTTTTTCAAGTATTAAGGAGTAACACATTCAAGTTCATTATTACTGCAAAGAGAGCTGTTTAGTCACTGATAAGAGTTAAGGACCCACAGTGACACTGTGGCAGGGCTGTGAGAAAGAACATGAATTTTGCATCAGCATTTCAGTCACAGGTATTGAGGAATTTCCCAGAAACTCCAACAGAGTGATTTAAACAGAACACGATGAAGCACAGGGCTGGTTACAGTCCCACTTTAAGCAGGACTTTGAACTAGATGATCTTCAGACACCCCTTTCAACCAACATTTCTGTGAATCTATAATTCTGCTCATCTAAGATCTTAGGATCCCAAGATTCTGGGTTAATACCCAGTAAATTCAGTAAAAAAAAACCCAGCTCTTTTAGGACTGGTATGTGGGCAATGGGATACAAATTTATGCTCTATTTGCCATCAGTAGCAGAAGCCTAAGTGAAAGTCTAGTTGTTTCAGTCAGCAAAAGATGTTATGTGTATCTTAGCTTTATGATAATGTTGGTGCCCAGCTCCCCCTAACACAGATTTTTGAGCTGGGCATTTTCCCTTCTTGCAATCACAAATCACTTCTTACTGCTGTTATATAATTTCCTATGGACGAGTCTGGCTGTTTTAGGCACCTTCGGCTCTCAGAGGTGAAGAATTTCCTGCAGCTGCTCACAGCTTCTCCAGATCTTAATGTCATACCAAGCCAACTACAAGGATTTTTATTGTCATCTTGAAATGGGATTCATCCTAATCTCTAGCCTTTGTTACTGCTAACTAGTATTGTTTTTGCAAGCACTGATGTACACAAAGCATAACTGACTGAAAATATACAGGCAGCTAAAGGATATTGGACAGTTTTTATGAGCTTCTAGCATTTTACCCTTTAGTACTTTTGGCTGTTGCTTCCACAACAGTCAATGCTCTGGTTTGTATAGTGGACACCTGTCAGAAAATGCAACGTATCTCTCTCCTACATACTGCTGTGTCTCAAGTGCCTTGATTTGTTAATCATTCCTGGTTTTTTATTTCTCAGTTAATTTTTATTTGATGCTCGCAATTCCTGCCAAATCACCTGGAGAGTTTGTGAGAAGCTCTCAATATGACCCTATAATTCTTGTACATAAGCTCTTCACCCACTTTCCTTCTTATTTTGTCTTTTCAAAACAAATCCATTTGATATAGAGACATATTGAGATCTTTTTGTTTTGAGGAGTAGACTTGTGACGTGAGCATCAACAGCAGAATTGCCAGTTTATTAATTGCTTGTGCCCCCTTCT